>NC_036169.2:0-352528 GCF_900002375.2 Plasmodium berghei ANKA
ACCCTAAACCCTGAACCCTAACCCTAAACCCTGAACCCTGAACCCTGAACCCTAAACCCTGAACCCTAAACCCTGAACCCTAAACCCTGAACCCTAAACCCTGAACCCTAAACCCTGAACCCTGAACCCTGAACCCTAAACCCTGAACCCTGAACCCTAAACCCTGAACCCTAAACCCTGAACCCTGAACCCTAAACCCTGAACCCTGAACCCTAAACCCTGAACCCTAAACCCTGAACCCTGAACCCTAAACCCTGAACCCTGAACCCTAAACCCTGAACCCTAAACCCTGAACCCTAAACCCTGAACCCTGAACCCTGAACCCTAAACCCTGAACCCTAAACCCTGAACCCTAAACCCTGAACCCTGAACCCTAAACCCTGAACCCTAAACCCTGAACCCTGAACCCTAAACCCTGAACCCTAAACCCTGAACCCTAAACCCTGAACCCTGAACCCTAAACCCTGAACCCTAAACCCTGAACCCTAAACCCTGAACCCTGAACCCTGAACCCTAAACCCTGAACCCTAAACCCTGAACCCTAAACCCTAAACCCTGAACCCTAAACCCTGAACCCTAACCCTAAACCCTGAACCATAAACCTGAACCCTAAACCCTGAACCATAAACCTGAACCCTAAACCACAAACCCTAAACCACAAACCCTAAACCCTGAACCATAAACCCCTAAACCCAAATTAACATATTTCAGTTTTAGTCATTGATACAATATTATATATATTAGTACAATAACGCTAATTTTATATACCGAATTGTTTATAAGTATTATAGAAAAATATGACATTACATTTTATTTATATATTTATATTTTAACTATTTTAAAATATAATTTATTTATACCTCAAAACTATCAAATTTATAAATTAATAGTGATTAATATATTATTATACCTTTATAGTAAATAAATTAATATATAGAGAACTATTTATATCAATATAAATTATAATTTTAACATAAATGTAAATTATTGAAATTAAAAAAGTGAGTATTATATATATTTATAATTTATGAATTTATTATACACATATATATAGTGTATTTTTTATGTATTACTAAAAATGTTAGATGTATAAAACATCTTTTATAGATAATGTTGTATTGTCGATTCTCGATCGGTATTCCATGCATCTATATTTTATGACTACCTATTCTATATTGGTAATATGTTTAATTAACAATAAAAATATTCCCATTAAGCTGAAGGTATATTATAATGTAGATGAATATTCAAAATGAATCATCTTATAATTCATACCCAGCCTCATATATAATTCTATTATTACAGTTCAATTGACATAATATAATTTAAATTAAAGTAACTGTAGACAAATTATAAGCTTTACTAAATAGAATTTTCATCAAATAAAGAAACATATTGCGTTATGCATAATTCGATGTAACCACATATTAACAAATTTTATATAATAGGAATTATAGCATGATATGAATGCATATGTAGTCAATATATATATTAATATATACAATACAAATATTTTACTTTAACCATATTAAATCGGCATGAGCACTCAATTATATATACTATAATTTATGAAAAAATGTGATGTGGTCGTTTTCATATTAATTCCCGTACCCCTTTTTTGGTTACACATTTAGACTTCATCTAGAGATTAACCATACGTAAATGGTATATATATTTAATCAACATTTATAGACCAATAAATATTATAAAATTATTAAAAATTAAATATAATACTTGTCCCTAACCCGAATGTGAGTTTCACAAACATAACCCTGACCCACAACATAAAAACTGTTTAAAAATTATACAAAAGGAGTACAAAAATATTATAACTATACATATATAAAATTATATATTATTGATTATATTATTTAATTATTCTTATATACCCAATAATTATGGTAAAAAATTATTTATTTTCAAATAGACAATTTCTTAACATATATCAATCATTATTACTATTCCTGAGATAGCCATTACTCTTCGAGTCTTATATTAATTTTCTTCTTTATTTTTTTACATTTTTTTCGAAATCCAAATAACGAATACTAATATAAAAATGGTAAACATATTATATATTTTTTGATAATCACATATAAGTAATCACGAAAATAATTTACAAATCCCTTATTATTTACCTTATAAGAAATTCCCAAACAAATTGGTATTGCAACTAATATCGATAAAACTATAATTAATTTATTTACTAGTGCTGACCCTGATAATGTGATGTTAGAACTCGGTTCAGAACTTTGTGCAGGATTTTGTATTGTGTTTATCGGTGAAATGGATGGAATATCACTACAATCAACTTTATATTACAATAATTTTTAAAATTATTATAATCATTTGATAATCTAGACAATAATTTATAATATGGACTATCTTCAGTAATATCAGAAACGTTATTAAGTTCATTATATTTTGCAACAAATTCCTTAGCTTTTTCTAAATATTTCTTGCATGTTGGTTTGTTTGCATCAATTTCATTATACATGTTACATAATTATTTAAATGCACCATAAAATTTAGACATGTCTGTAATATTAATACTCATAAAACATTCGTTTCCTTTTATAAACTCCTTAAAATTATTATATCCCGTTTTATTTTTTAATCAATTACTACAATCATCATAATTATTATTATTTTTTTACAATTAGTATAATGACTGTTATTCTTTATATGCGCTTCATAAAATTCATTTAGCTTTTTGATTTTCCTATCTTTCTTTAGCTTTAACATATAACTTAACCATATCATAATATATATAATAAATGCTTCAGATTTTTCTTTAAACTATCAATATTAATATTTTGCTCGAACAACCATAGACCATAAACCCCTAAACCACAAACCCTAAACCCTGAACCATAAACCTGAACCCTAAACCCTGAACCATAAACCTGAACCCTAAACCCTGAACCATAAACCTGAACCCTAAACCACAAACCCCTAAACCCTGAACCATAAACCCCTAAACCCAAATTAACATATTTCAGTTTTAGTCATTGATACAATATTATATATATTAGTACAATAACGCTAATTTTATATACCGAATTGTTTATAAGTATTATAGAAAAATATGACATTACATTTTATTTATATATTTATATTTTAACTATTTTAAAATATAATTTATTTATACCTCAAAAACTATCAAATTTATAAATTAATAGTGATTAATATATTATTATACCTTTATAGTAAATAAATTAATATATAGAGAACTATTTATATCAATATAAATTATAATTTTAACATAAATGTAAATTATTGAAATTAAAAAAGTGAGTATTATATATATTTATAATTTATGAATTTATTATACACATATATATAGTGTATTTTTTATGTATTACTAAAAATGTTAGATGTATAAAACATCTTTTATAGATAATGTTGTATTGTCGATTCTCGATCGGTATTCCATGCATCTATATTTTATGACTACCTATTCTATATTGGTAATATGTTTAATTAACAATAAAAATATTCCCATTAAGCTGAAGGTATATTATAATGTAGATGAATATTCAAAATGAATCATCTTATAATTCATACCCAGCCTCATATATAATTCTATTATTACAGTTCAATTGACATAATATAATTTAAATTAAAGTAACTGTAGACAAATTATAAGCTTTACTAAATAGAATTTTCATCAAATAAAGAAACATATTGCGTTATGCATAATTCGATGTAACCACATATTAACAAATTTTATATAATAGGAATTATAGCATGATATGAATGCATATGTAGTCAATATATATATTAATATATACAATACAAATATTTTACTTTAACCATATTAAATCGGCATGAGCACTCAATTATATATACTATAATTTATGAAAAAATGTGATGTGGTCGTTTTCATATTAATTCCCGTACCCCTTTTTTGGTTACACATTTAGACTTCATCTAGAGATTAACCATACGTAAATGGTATATATATTTAATCAACATTTATAGACCAATAAATATTATAAAATTATTAAAAATTAAATATAATACTTGTCCCTAACCCGAATGTGAGTTTCACAAACATAACCCTGACCCACAACATAAAAACTGTTTAAAAATTATACAAAAGGAGTACAAAAATATTATAACTATACATATATAAAATTATATATTATTGATTATATTATTTAATTATTCTTATATACCCAATAATTATGGTAAAAAATTATTTATTTTCAAATAGACAATTTCTTAACATATATCAATCATTATTACTATTCCTGAGATAGCCATTACTCTTCGAGTCTTATATTAATTTTCTTCTTTATTTTTTTACATTTTTTTCGAAATCCAAATAACGAATACTAATATAAAAATGGTAAACATATTATATATTTTTTGATAATCACATATAAGTAATCACGAAAATAATTTACAAATCCCTTATTATTTACCTTATAAGAAATTCCCAAACAAATTGGTATTGCAACTAATATCGATAAAACTATAATTAATTTATTTACTAGTGCTGACCCTGATAATGTGATGTTAGAACTCGGTTCAGAACTTTGTGCAGGATTTTGTATTGTGTTTATCGGTGAAATGGATGGAATATCACTACAATCAACTTTATATTACAATAATTTTTAAAATTATTATAATCATTTGATAATCTAGACAATAATTTATAATATGGACTATCTTCAGTAATATCAGAAACGTTATTAAGTTCATTATATTTTGCAACAAATTCCTTAGCTTTTTCTAAATATTTCTTGCATGTTGGTTTGTTTGCATCAATTTCATTATACATGTTACATAATTATTTAAATGCACCATAAAATTTAGACATGTCTGTAATATTAATACTCATAAAACATTCGTTTCCTTTTATAAACTCCTTAAAATTATTATATCCCGTTTTATTTTTTAATCAATTACTACAATCATCATAATTATTATTATTTTTTTACAATTAGTATAATGACTGTTATTCTTTATATGCGCTTCATAAAATTCATTTAGCTTTTTGATTTTCCTATCTTTCTTTAGCTTTAACATATAACTTAACCATATCATAATATATATAATAAATGCTTCAGATTTTTCTTTAAACTATCAATATTAATATTTTGCTCGAACAACCATAGACCATAAACCCCTAAACCACAAACCCTAAACCCTGAACCATAAACCTGAACCCTAAACCCTGAACCATAAACCTGAACCCTAAACCCTGAACCATAAACCTGAACCCTAAACCACAAACCCTAAACCCTGAACCATAAACCCCTAAACCCAAATTAACATATTTCAGTTTTAGTCATTGATACAATATTATATATATTAGTACAATAACGCTAATTTTATATACCGAATTGTTTATAAGTATTATAGAAAAATATGACATTACATTTTATTTATATATTTATATTTTAACTATTTTAAAATATAATTTATTTATACCTCAAAACTATCAAATTTATAAATTAATAGTGATTAATATATTATTATACCTTTATAGTAAATAAATTAATATATAGAGAACTATTTATATCAATATAAATTATAATTTTAACATAAATGTAAATTATTGAAATTAAAAAAGTGAGTATTATATATATTTATAATTTATGAATTTATTATACACATATATATAGTGTATTTTTTATGTATTACTAAAAATGTTAGATGTATAAAACATCTTTTATAGATAATGTTGTATTGTCGATTCTCGATCGGTATTCCATGCATCTATATTTTATGACTACCTATTCTATATTGGTAATATGTTTAATTAACAATAAAAATATTCCCATTAAGCTGAAGGTATATTATAATGTAGATGAATATTCAAAATGAATCATCTTATAATTCATACCCAGCCTCATATATAATTCTATTATTACAGTTCAATTGACATAATATAATTTAAATTAAAGTAACTGTAGACAAATTATAAGCTTTACTAAATAGAATTTTCATCAAATAAAGAAACATATTGCGTTATGCATAATTCGATGTAACCACATATTAACAAATTTTATATAATAGGAATTATAGCATGATATGAATGCATATGTAGTCAATATATATATTAATATATACAATACAAATATTTTACTTTAACCATATTAAATCGGCATGAGCACTCAATTATATATACTATAATTTATGAAAAAATGTGATGTGGTCGTTTTCATATTAATTCCCGTACCCCTTTTTTGGTTACACATTTAGACTTCATCTAGAGATTAACCATACGTAAATGGTATATATATTTAATCAACATTTATAGACCAATAAATATTATAAAATTATTAAAAATTAAATATAATACTTGTCCCTAACCCGAATGTGAGTTTCACAAACATAACCCTGACCCACAACATAAAAACTGTTTAAAAATTATACAAAAGGAGTACAAAAATATTATAACTATACATATATAAAATTATATATTATTGATTATATTATTTAATTATTCTTATATACCCAATAATTATGGTAAAAAATTATTTATTTTCAAATAGACAATTTCTTAACATATATCAATCATTATTACTATTCCTGAGATAGCCATTACTCTTCGAGTCTTATATTAATTTTCTTCTTTATTTTTTTACATTTTTTTCGAAATCCAAATAACGAATACTAATATAAAAATGGTAAACATATTATATATTTTTTGATAATCACATATAAGTAATCACGAAAATAATTTACAAATCCCTTATTATTTACCTTATAAGAAATTCCCAAACAAATTGGTATTGCAACTAATATCGATAAAACTATAATTAATTTATTTACTAGTGCTGACCCTGATAATGTGATGTTAGAACTCGGTTCAGAACTTTGTGCAGGATTTTGTATTGTGTTTATCGGTGAAATGGATGGAATATCACTACAATCAACTTTATATTACAATAATTTTTAAAATTATTATAATCATTTGATAATCTAGACAATAATTTATAATATGGACTATCTTCAGTAATATCAGAAACGTTATTAAGTTCATTATATTTTGCAACAAATTCCTTAGCTTTTTCTAAATATTTCTTGCATGTTGGTTTGTTTGCATCAATTTCATTATACATGTTACATAATTATTTAAATGCACCATAAAATTTAGACATGTCTGTAATATTAATACTCATAAAACATTCGTTTCCTTTTATAAACTCCTTAAAATTATTATATCCCGTTTTATTTTTTAATCAATTACTACAATCATCATAATTATTATTATTTTTTTACAATTAGTATAATGACTGTTATTCTTTATATGCGCTTCATAAAATTCATTTAGCTTTTTGATTTTCCTATCTTTCTTTAGCTTTAACATATAACTTAACCATATCATAATATATATAATAAATGCTTCAGATTTTTCTTTAAACTATCAATATTAATATTTTGCTCGAACAACCATAGACCATAAACCCCTAAACCACAAACCCTAAACCCTGAACCATAAACCTGAACCCTAAACCCTGAACCATAAACCTGAACCCTAAACCCTGAACCATAAACCTGAACCCTAAACCACAAACCCTAAACCCTGAACCATAAACCCCTAAACCCAAATTAACATATTTCAGTTTTAGTCATTGATACAATATTATATATATTAGTACAATAACGCTAATTTTATATACCGAATTGTTTATAAGTATTATAGAAAAATATGACATTACATTTTATTTATATATTTATATTTTAACTATTTTAAAATATAATTTATTTATACCTCAAAACTATCAAATTTATAAATTAATAGTGATTAATATATTATTATACCTTTATAGTAAATAAATTAATATATAGAGAACTATTTATATCAATATAAATTATAATTTTAACATAAATGTAAATTATTGAAATTAAAAAAGTGAGTATTATATATATTTATAATTTATGAATTTATTATACACATATATATAGTGTATTTTTTATGTATTACTAAAAATGTTAGATGTATAAAACATCTTTTATAGATAATGTTGTATTGTCGATTCTCGATCGGTATTCCATGCATCTATATTTTATGACTACCTATTCTATATTGGTAATATGTTTAATTAACAATAAAAATATTCCCATTAAGCTGAAGGTATATTATAATGTAGATGAATATTCAAAATGAATCATCTTATAATTCATACCCAGCCTCATATATAATTCTATTATTACAGTTCAATTGACATAATATAATTTAAATTAAAGTAACTGTAGACAAATTATAAGCTTTACTAAATAGAATTTTCATCAAATAAAGAAACATATTGCGTTATGCATAATTCGATGTAACCACATATTAACAAATTTTATATAATAGGAATTATAGCATGATATGAATGCATATGTAGTCAATATATATATTAATATATACAATACAAATATTTTACTTTAACCATATTAAATCGGCATGAGCACTCAATTATATATACTATAATTTATGAAAAAATGTGATGTGGTCGTTTTCATATTAATTCCCGTACCCCTTTTTTGGTTACACATTTAGACTTCATCTAGAGATTAACCATACGTAAATGGTATATATATTTAATCAACATTTATAGACCAATAAATATTATAAAATTATTAAAAATTAAATATAATACTTGTCCCTAACCCGAATGTGAGTTTCACAAACATAACCCTGACCCACAACATAAAAACTGTTTAAAAATTATACAAAAGGAGTACAAAAATATTATAACTATACATATATAAAATTATATATTATTGATTATATTATTTAATTATTCTTATATACCCAATAATTATGGTAAAAAATTATTTATTTTCAAATAGACAATTTCTTAACATATATCAATCATTATTACTATTCCTGAGATAGCCATTACTCTTCGAGTCTTATATTAATTTTCTTCTTTATTTTTTTACATTTTTTTCGAAATCCAAATAACGAATACTAATATAAAAATGGTAAACATATTATATATTTTTTGATAATCACATATAAGTAATCACGAAAATAATTTACAAATCCCTTATTATTTACCTTATAAGAAATTCCCAAACAAATTGGTATTGCAACTAATATCGATAAAACTATAATTAATTTATTTACTAGTGCTGACCCTGATAATGTGATGTTAGAACTCGGTTCAGAACTTTGTGCAGGATTTTGTATTGTGTTTATCGGTGAAATGGATGGAATATCACTACAATCAACTTTATATTACAATAATTTTTAAAATTATTATAATCATTTGATAATCTAGACAATAATTTATAATATGGACTATCTTCAGTAATATCAGAAACGTTATTAAGTTCATTATATTTTGCAACAAATTCCTTAGCTTTTTCTAAATATTTCTTGCATGTTGGTTTGTTTGCATCAATTTCATTATACATGTTACATAATTATTTAAATGCACCATAAAATTTAGACATGTCTGTAATATTAATACTCATAAAACATTCGTTTCCTTTTATAAACTCCTTAAAATTATTATATCCCGTTTTATTTTTTAATCAATTACTACAATCATCATAATTATTATTATTTTTTTACAATTAGTATAATGACTGTTATTCTTTATATGCGCTTCATAAAATTCATTTAGCTTTTTGATTTTCCTATCTTTCTTTAGCTTTAACATATAACTTAACCATATCATAATATATATAATAAATGCTTCAGATTTTTCTTTAAACTATCAATATTAATATTTTGCTCGAACAACCATAGACCATAAACCCCTAAACCACAAACCCTAAACCCTGAACCATAAACCTGAACCCTAAACCCTGAACCATAAACCTGAACCCTAAACCCTGAACCATAAACCTGAACCTAAACCACAAACCCTAAACCCTGAACCATAAACCCCTAAACCCAAATTAACATATTTCAGTTTTAGTCATTGATACAATATTATATATATTAGTACAATAACGCTAATTTTATATACCGAATTGTTTATAAGTATTATAGAAAAATATGACATTACATTTTATTTATATATTTATATTTTAACTATTTTAAAATATAATTTATTTATACCTCAAAACTATCAAATTTATAAATTAATAGTGATTAATATATTATTATACCTTTATAGTAAATAAATTAATATATAGAGAACTATTTATATCAATATAAATTATAATTTTAACATAAATGTAAATTATTGAAATTAAAAAAGTGAGTATTATATATATTTATAATTTATGAATTTATTATACACATATATATAGTGTATTTTTTATGTATTACTAAAAATGTTAGATGTATAAAACATCTTTTATAGATAATGTTGTATTGTCGATTCTCGATCGGTATTCCATGCATCTATATTTTATGACTACCTATTCTATATTGGTAATATGTTTAATTAACAATAAAAATATTCCCATTAAGCTGAAGGTATATTATAATGTAGATGAATATTCAAAATGAATCATCTTATAATTCATACCCAGCCTCATATATAATTCTATTATTACAGTTCAATTGACATAATATAATTTAAATTAAAGTAACTGTAGACAAATTATAAGCTTTACTAAATAGAATTTTCATCAAATAAAGAAACATATTGCGTTATGCATAATTCGATGTAACCACATATTAACAAATTTTATATAATAGGAATTATAGCATGATATGAATGCATATGTAGTCAATATATATATTAATATATACAATACAAATATTTTACTTTAACCATATTAAATCGGCATGAGCACTCAATTATATATACTATAATTTATGAAAAAATGTGATGTGGTCGTTTTCATATTAATTCCCGTACCCCTTTTTTGGTTACACATTTAGACTTCATCTAGAGATTAACCATACGTAAATGGTATATATATTTAATCAACATTTATAGACCAATAAATATTATAAAATTATTAAAAATTAAATATAATACTTGTCCCTAACCCGAATGTGAGTTTCACAAACATAACCCTGACCCACAACATAAAAACTGTTTAAAAATTATACAAAAGGAGTACAAAAATATTATAACTATACATATATAAAATTATATATTATTGATTATATTATTTAATTATTCTTATATACCCAATAATTATGGTAAAAAATTATTTATTTTCAAATAGACAATTTCTTAACATATATCAATCATTATTACTATTCCTGAGATAGCCATTACTCTTCGAGTCTTATATTAATTTTCTTCTTTATTTTTTTACATTTTTTTCGAAATCCAAATAACGAATACTAATATAAAAATGGTAAACATATTATATATTTTTTGATAATCACATATAAGTAATCACGAAAATAATTTACAAATCCCTTATTATTTACCTTATAAGAAATTCCCAAACAAATTGGTATTGCAACTAATATCGATAAAACTATAATTAATTTATTTACTAGTGCTGACCCTGATAATGTGATGTTAGAACTCGGTTCAGAACTTTGTGCAGGATTTTGTATTGTGTTTATCGGTGAAATGGATGGAATATCACTACAATCAACTTTATATTACAATAATTTTTAAAATTATTATAATCATTTGATAATCTAGACAATAATTTATAATATGGACTATCTTCAGTAATATCAGAAACGTTATTAAGTTCATTATATTTTGCAACAAATTCCTTAGCTTTTTCTAAATATTTCTTGCATGTTGGTTTGTTTGCATCAATTTCATTATACATGTTACATAATTATTTAAATGCACCATAAAATTTAGACATGTCTGTAATATTAATACTCATAAAACATTCGTTTCCTTTTATAAACTCCTTAAAATTATTATATCCCGTTTTATTTTTTAATCAATTACTACAATCATCATAATTATTATTATTTTTTTACAATTAGTATAATGACTGTTATTCTTTATATGCGCTTCATAAAATTCATTTAGCTTTTTGATTTTCCTATCTTTCTTTAGCTTTAACATATAACTTAACCATATCATAATATATATAATAAATGCTTCAGATTTTTCTTTAAACTATCAATATTAATATTTTGCTCGAACAACCATAGACCATAAACCCCTAAACCACAAACCCTAAACCCTGAACCATAAACCTGCAACCCTAAACCTGAACCATAAACCTGAACCCTAAACCCTGAACCATAAACCCCTAAACCACAAACGCGCTAAACCACAAACCCTAAACCCTGAACCATAAACCCCTAAACCCAAATTAACATATTTCAGTTTTAGTCATTGATACAATATTATATATATTAGTACAATAACGCTAATTTTATATACCGAATTGTTTATAAGTATTATAGAAAATATGACATTACATTTTATTTATATATTTATATTTTAACTATTTTAAAATATAATTTATTTATACCTCAAAACTATCAAATTTATAAATTAATAGTGATTAATATATTATTATACCTTTATAGTAAATAAATTAATATATAGAGAACTATTTATATCAATATAAATTATAATTTTAACATAAATGTAAATTATTGAAATTAAAAAAGTGAGTATTATATATATTTATAATTTATGAATTTATTATACACATATATATAGTGTATTTTTTATGTATTACTAAAAATGTTAGATGTATAAAACATCTTTTATAGATAATGTTGTATTGTCGATTCTCGATCGGTATTCCATGCATCTATATTTTATGACTACCTATTCTATATTGGTAATATGTTTAATTAACAATAAAAATATTCCCATTAAGCTGAAGGTATATTATAATGTAGATGAATATTCAAAATGAATCATCTTATAATTCATACCCAGCCTCATATATAATTCTATTATTACAGTTCAATTGACATAATATAATTTAAATTAAAGTAACTGTAGACAAATTATAAGCTTTACTAAATAGAATTTTCATCAAATAAAGAAACATATTGCGTTATGCATAATTCGATGTAACCACATATTAACAAATTTTATATAATAGGAATTATAGCATGATATGAATGCATATGTAGTCAATATATATATTAATATATACAATACAAATATTTTACTTTAACCATATTAAATCGGCATGAGCACTCAATTATATATACTATAATTTATGAAAAAATGTGATGTGGTCGTTTTCATATTAATTCCCGTACCCCTTTTTTGGTTACACATTTAGACTTCATCTAGAGATTAACCATACGTAAATGGTATATATATTTAATCAACATTTATAGACCAATAAATATTATAAAATTATTAAAAATTAAATATAATACTTGTCCCTAACCCGAATGTGAGTTTCACAAACATAACCCTGACCCACAACATAAAAACTGTTTAAAAATTATACAAAAGGAGTACAAAAATATTATAACTATACATATATAAAATTATATATTATTGATTATATTATTTAATTATTCTTATATACCCAATAATTATGGTAAAAAATTATTTATTTTCAAATAGACAATTTCTTAACATATATCAATCATTATTACTATTCCTGAG
Source organism: Plasmodium berghei ANKA (assembly GCF_900002375.2). Taxonomy (NCBI): domain Eukaryota; phylum Apicomplexa; class Aconoidasida; order Haemosporida; family Plasmodiidae; genus Plasmodium; species Plasmodium berghei. Next base: position 13,431 of record NC_036169.2, read on the forward strand.
ATAGCCATTACTCTTCGAGTCTTATATTAATTTTCTTCTTTATTTTTTTACATTTTTTTCGAAATCCAAATAACGAATACTAATATAAAAATGGTAAACATATTATATATTTTTTGATAATCACATATAAGTAATCACGAAAATAATTTACAAATCCCTTATTATTTACCTTATAAGAAATTCCCAAACAAATTGGTATTGCAACTAATATCGATAAAACTATAATTAATTTATTTACTAGTGCTGACCCTGATAATGTGATGTTAGAACTCGGTTCAGAACTTTGTGCAGGATTTTGTATTGTGTTTATCGGTGAAATGGATGGAATATCACTACAATCAACTTTATATTACAATAATTTTTAAAATTATTATAATCATTTGATAATCTAGACAATAATTTATAATATGGACTATCTTCAGTAATATCAGAAACGTTATTAAGTTCATTATATTTTGCAACAAATTCCTTAGCTTTTTCTAAATATTTCTTGCATGTTGGTTTGTTTGCATCAATTTCATTATACATGTTACATAATTATTTAAATGCACCATAAAATTTAGACATGTCTGTAATATTAATACTCATAAAACATTCGTTTCCTTTTATAAACTCCTTAAAATTATTATATCCCGTTTTATTTTTTAATCAATTACTACAATCATCATAATTATTATTATTTTTTTACAATTAGTATAATGACTGTTATTCTTTATATGCGCTTCATAAAATTCATTTAGCTTTTTGATTTTCCTATCTTTCTTTAGCTTTAACATATAACTTAACCATATCATAATATATATAATAAATGCTTCAGATTTTTCTTTAAACTATCAATATTAATATTTTGCTCGAACAACCATAGACCATAAACCCCTAAACCACAAACCCTAAACCCTGAACCATAAACCTGAACCCTAAACCCTGAACCATAAACCTGAACCCTAAACCCTGAACCATAAACCTGAACCCTAAACCCTGAACCATAAACCCTAAACCACAAACCCTAAACCACAAACCCTAAACCCTGAACCATAAACCCCTAAACCCAAATTAACATATTTCAGTTTTAGTCATTGATACAATATTATATATATTAGTACAATAACGCTAATTTTATATACCGAATTGTTTATAAGTATTATAGAAAAATATGACATTACATTTTATTTATATATTTATATTTTAACTATTTTAAAATATAATTTATTTATACCTCAAAACTATCAAATTTATAAATTAATAGTGATTAATATATTATTATACCTTTATAGTAAATAAATTAATATATAGAGAACTATTTATATCAATATAAATTATAATTTTAACATAAATGTAAATTATTGAAATTAAAAAAGTGAGTATTATATATATTTATAATTTATGAATTTATTATACACATATATATAGTGTATTTTTTATGTATTACTAAAAATGTTAGATGTATAAAACATCTTTTATAGATAATGTTGTATTGTCGATTCTCGATCGGTATTCCATGCATCTATATTTTATGACTACCTATTCTATATTGGTAATATGTTTAATTAACAATAAAAATATTCCCATTAAGCTGAAGGTATATTATAATGTAGATGAATATTCAAAATGAATCATCTTATAATTCATACCCAGCCTCATATATAATTCTATTATTACAGTTCAATTGACATAATATAATTTAAATTAAAGTAACTGTAGACAAATTATAAGCTTTACTAAATAGAATTTTCATCAAATAAAGAAACATATTGCGTTATGCATAATTCGATGTAACCACATATTAACAAATTTTATATAATAGGAATTATAGCATGATATGAATGCATATGTAGTCAATATATATATTAATATATACAATACAAATATTTTACTTTAACCATATTAAATCGGCATGAGCACTCAATTATATATACTATAATTTTATGAAAAAATGTGATGTGGTCGTTTTCATATTAATTCCCGTACCCCTTTTTTGGTTACACATTTAGACTTCATCTAGAGATTAACCATACGTAAATGGTATATATATTTAATCAACATTTATAGACCAATAAATATTATAAAATTATTAAAAATTAAATATAATACTTGTCCCTAACCCGAATGTGAGTTTCACAAACATAACCCTGACCCACAACATAAAAACTGTTTAAAAATTATACAAAAGGAGTACAAAAATATTATAACTATACATATATAAAATTATATATTATTGATTATATTATTTAATTATTCTTATATACCCAATAATTATGGTAAAAAATTATTTATTTTCAAATAGACAATTTCTTAACATATATCAATCATTATTACTATTCCTGAGATAGCCATTACTCTTCGAGTCTTATATTAATTTTCTTCTTTATTTTTTTACATTTTTTTCGAAATCCAAATAACGAATACTAATATAAAAATGGTAAACATATTATATATTTTTGATAATCACATATAAGTAATCACGAAAATAATTTACAAATCCCTTATTATTTACCTTATAAGAAATTCCCAAACAAATTGGTATTGCAACTAATATCGATAAAACTATAATTAATTTATTTACTAGTGCTGACCCTGATAATGTGATGTTAGAACTCGGTTCAGAACTTTGTGCAGGATTTTGTATTGTGTTTATCGGTGAAATGGATGGAATATCACTACAATCAACTTTATATTACAATAATTTTTAAAATTATTATAATCATTTGATAATCTAGACAATAATTTATAATATGGACTATCTTCAGTAATATCAGAAACGTTATTAAGTTCATTATATTTTGCAACAAATTCCTTAGCTTTTTCTAAATATTTCTTGCATGTTGGTTTGTTTGCATCAATTTCATTATACATGTTACATAATTATTTAAATGCACCATAAAATTTAGACATGTCTGTAATATTAATACTCATAAAACATTCGTTTCCTTTTATAAACTCCTTAAAATTATTATATCCCGTTTTATTTTTTAATCAATTACTACAATCATCATAATTATTATTATTTTTTTACAATTAGTATAATGACTGTTATTCTTTATATGCGCTTCATAAAATTCATTTAGCTTTTTGATTTTCCTATCTTTCTTTAGCTTTAACATATAACTTAACCATATCATAATATATATAATAAATGCTTCAGATTTTTCTTTAAACTATCAATATTAATATTTTGCTCGAACAACCATAGACCATAAACCCCTAAACCACAAACCCTAAACCCTGAACCATAAACCTGAACCCTAAACCCTGAACCATAAACCTGAACCCTAAACCCTGAACCCTAAACCCTGAACCCTAAACCCTGAACCATAAACCCCTAAACCACAAACCCTAAACCACAAACCCTAAACCCTGAACCATAAACCCCTAAACCCAAATTAACATATTTCAGTTTTAGTCATTGATACAATATTATATATATTAGTACAATAACGCTAATTTTATATACCGAATTGTTTATAAGTATTATAGAAAAATATGACATTACATTTTATTTATATATTTATATTTTAACTATTTTAAAATATAATTTATTTATACCTCAAAACTATCAAATTTATAAATTAATAGTGATTAATATATTATTATACCTTTATAGTAAATAAATTAATATATAGAGAACTATTTATATCAATATAAATTATAATTTTAACATAAATGTAAATTATTGAAATTAAAAAAGTGAGTATTATATATATTTATAATTTATGAATTTATTATACACATATATATAGTGTATTTTTTATGTATTACTAAAAATGTTAGATGTATAAAACATCTTTTATAGATAATGTTGTATTGTCGATTCTCGATCGGTATTCCATGCATCTATATTTTATGACTACCTATTCTATATTGGTAATATGTTTAATTAACAATAAAAATATTCCCATTAAGCTGAAGGTATATTATAATGTAGATGAATATTCAAAATGAATCATCTTATAATTCATACCCAGCCTCATATATAATTCTATTATTACAGTTCAATTGACATAATATAATTTAAATTAAAGTAACTGTAGACAAATTATAAGCTTTACTAAATAGAATTTTCATCAAATAAAGAAACATATTGCGTTATGCATAATTCGATGTAACCACATATTAACAAATTTTATATAATAGGAATTATAGCATGATATGAATGCATATGTAGTCAATATATATATTAATATATACAATACAAATATTTTACTTTAACCATATTAAATCGGCATGAGCACTCAATTATATATACTATAATTTATGAAAAAATGTGATGTGGTCGTTTTCATATTAATTCCCGTACCCCTTTTTTGGTTACACATTTAGACTTCATCTAGAGATTAACCATACGTAAATGGTATATATATTTAATCAACATTTATAGACCAATAAATATTATAAAATTATTAAAAATTAAATATAATACTTGTCCCTAACCCGAATGTGAGTTTCACAAACATAACCCTGACCCACAACATAAAAACTGTTTAAAAATTATACAAAAGGAGTACAAAAATATTATAACTATACATATATAAAATTATATATTATTGATTATATTATTTAATTATTCTTATATACCCAATAATTATGGTAAAAAATTATTTATTTTCAAATAGACAATTTCTTAACATATATCAATCATTATTACTATTCCTGAGATAGCCATTACTCTTCGAGTCTTATATTAATTTTCTTCTTTATTTTTTTACATTTTTTTCGAAATCCAAATAACGAATACTAATATAAAAATGGTAAACATATTATATATTTTTTGATAATCACATATAAGTAATCACGAAAATAATTTACAAATCCCTTATTATTTACCTTATAAGAAATTCCCAAACAAATTGGTATTGCAACTAATATCGATAAAACTATAATTAATTTATTTACTAGTGCTGACCCTGATAATGTGATGTTAGAACTCGGTTCAGAACTTTGTGCAGGATTTTGTATTGTGTTTATCGGTGAAATGGATGGAATATCACTACAATCAACTTTATATTACAATAATTTTTAAAATTATTATAATCATTTGATAATCTAGACAATAATTTATAATATGGACTATCTTCAGTAATATCAGAAACGTTATTAAGTTCATTATATTTTGCAACAAATTCCTTAGCTTTTTCTAAATATTTCTTGCATGTTGGTTTGTTTGCATCAATTTCATTATACATGTTACATAATTATTTAAATGCACCATAAAATTTAGACATGTCTGTAATATTAATACTCATAAAACATTCGTTTCCTTTTATAAACTCCTTAAAATTATTATATCCCGTTTTATTTTTTAATCAATTACTACAATCATCATAATTATTATTATTTTTTTACAATTAGTATAATGACTGTTATTCTTTATATGCGCTTCATAAAATTCATTTAGCTTTTTGATTTTCCTATCTTTCTTTAGCTTTAACATATAACTTAACCATATCATAATATATATAATAAATGCTTCAGATTTTTCTTTAAACTATCAATATTAATATTTTGCTCGAACAACCATAGACCATAAACCCCTAAACCACAAACCCTAAACCCTGAACCATAAACCTGAACCCTAAACCCTGAACCATAAACCTGAACCCTAAACCCTGAACCATAAACCTGAACCCTAAACCACAAACCCTAAACCACAAACCCTAAACCCTGAACCATAAACCCCTAAACCCAAATTAACATATTTCAGTTTTAGTCATTGATACAATATTATATATATTAGTACAATAACGCTAATTTTATATACCGAATTGTTTATAAGTATTATAGAAAAATATGACATTACATTTTATTTATATATTTATATTTTAACTATTTTAAAATATAATTTATTTATACCTCAAAACTATCAAATTTATAAATTAATAGTGATTAATATATTATTATACCTTTATAGTAAATAAATTAATATATAGAGAACTATTTATATCAATATAAATTATAATTTTAACATAAATGTAAATTATTGAAATTAAAAAAGTGAGTATTATATATATTTATAATTTATGAATTTATTATACACATATATATAGTGTATTTTTTATGTATTACTAAAAATGTTAGATGTATAAAACATCTTTTATAGATAATGTTGTATTGTCGATTCTCGATCGGTATTCCATGCATCTATATTTTATGACTACCTATTCTATATTGGTAATATGTTTAATTAACAATAAAAATATTCCCATTAAGCTGAAGGTATATTATAATGTAGATGAATATTCAAAATGAATCATCTTATAATTCATACCCAGCCTCATATATAATTCTATTATTACAGTTCAATTGACATAATATAATTTAAATTAAAGTAACTGTAGACAAATTATAAGCTTTACTAAATAGAATTTTCATCAAATAAAGAAACATATTGCGTTATGCATAATTCGATGTAACCACATATTAACAAATTTTATATAATAGGAATTATAGCATGATATGAATGCATATGTAGTCAATATATATATTAATATATACAATACAAATATTTTACTTTAACCATATTAAATCGGCATGAGCACTCAATTATATATACTATAATTTATGAAAAAATGTGATGTGGTCGTTTTCATATTAATTCCCGTACCCCTTTTTTGGTTACACATTTAGACTTCATCTAGAGATTAACCATACGTAAATGGTATATATATTTAATCAACATTTATAGACCAATAAATATTATAAAATTATTAAAAATTAAATATAATACTTGTCCCTAACCCGAATGTGAGTTTCACAAACATAACCCTGACCCACAACATAAAAACTGTTTAAAAATTATACAAAAGGAGTACAAAAATATTATAACTATACATATATAAAATTATATATTATTGATTATATTATTTAATTATTCTTATATACCCAATAATTATGGTAAAAAATTATTTATTTTCAAATAGACAATTTCTTAACATATATCAATCATTATTACTATTCCTGAGATAGCCATTACTCTTCGAGTCTTATATTAATTTTCTTCTTTATTTTTTTACATTTTTTTCGAAATCCAAATAACGAATACTAATATAAAAATGGTAAACATATTATATATTTTTTGATAATCACATATAAGTAATCACGAAAATAATTTACAAATCCCTTATTATTTACCTTATAAGAAATTCCCAAACAAATTGGTATTGCAACTAATATCGATAAAACTATAATTAATTTATTTACTAGTGCTGACCCTGATAATGTGATGTTAGAACTCGGTTCAGAACTTTGTGCAGGATTTTGTATTGTGTTTATCGGTGAAATGGATGGAATATCACTACAATCAACTTTATATTACAATAATTTTTAAAATTATTATAATCATTTGATAATCTAGACAATAATTTATAATATGGACTATCTTCAGTAATATCAGAAACGTTATTAAGTTCATTATATTTTGCAACAAATTCCTTAGCTTTTTCTAAATATTTCTTGCATGTTGGTTTGTTTGCATCAATTTCATTATACATGTTACATAATTATTTAAATGCACCATAAAATTTAGACATGTCTGTAATATTAATACTCATAAAACATTCGTTTCCTTTTATAAACTCCTTAAAATTATTATATCCCGTTTTATTTTTTAATCAATTACTACAATCATCATAATTATTATTATTTTTTTACAATTAGTATAATGACTGTTATTCTTTATATGCGCTTCATAAAATTCATTTAGCTTTTTGATTTTCCTATCTTTCTTTAGCTTTAACATATAACTTAACCATATCATAATATATATAATAAATGCTTCAGATTTTTCTTTAAACTATCAATATTAATATTTTGCTCGAACAACCATAGACCATAAACCCCTAAACCACAAACCCTAAACCCTGAACCATAAACCTGAACCCTAAACCCTGAACCATAAACCTGAACCCTAAACCCTGAACCATAAACCTGAACCCTAAACCACAAACCCTAAACCACAAACCCTAAACCCTGAACCATAAACCCCTAAACCCAAATTAACATATTTCAGTTTTAGTCATTGATACAATATTATATATATTAGTACAATAACGCTAATTTTATATACCGAATTGTTTATAAGTATTATAGAAAAATATGACATTACATTTTATTTATATATTTATATTTTAACTATTTTAAAATATAATTTATTTATACCTCAAAACTATCAAATTTATAAATTAATAGTGATTAATATATTATTATACCTTTATAGTAAATAAATTAATATATAGAGAACTATTTATATCAATATAAATTATAATTTTAACATAAATGTAAATTATTGAAATTAAAAAAGTGAGTATTATATATATTTATAATTTATGAATTTATTATACACATATATATAGTGTATTTTTTATGTATTACTAAAAATGTTAGATGTATAAAACATCTTTTATAGATAATGTTGTATTGTCGATTCTCGATCGGTATTCCATGCATCTATATTTTATGACTACCTATTCTATATTGGTAATATGTTTAATTAACAATAAAAATATTCCCATTAAGCTGAAGGTATATTATAATGTAGATGAATATTCAAAATGAATCATCTTATAATTCATACCCAGCCTCATATATAATTCTATTATTACAGTTCAATTGACATAATATAATTTAAATTAAAGTAACTGTAGACAAATTATAAGCTTTACTAAATAGAATTTTCATCAAATAAAGAAACATATTGCGTTATGCATAATTCGATGTAACCACATATTAACAAATTTTATATAATAGGAATTATAGCATGATATGAATGCATATGTAGTCAATATATATATTAATATATACAATACAAATATTTTACTTTAACCATATTAAATCGGCATGAGCACTCAATTATATATACTATAATTTATGAAAAAATGTGATGTGGTCGTTTTCATATTAATTCCCGTACCCCTTTTTTGGTTACACATTTAGACTTCATCTAGAGATTAACCATACGTAAATGGTATATATATTTAATCAACATTTATAGACCAATAAATATTATAAAATTATTAAAAATTAAATATAATACTTGTCCCTAACCCGAATGTGAGTTTCACAAACATAACCCTGACCCACAACATAAAAACTGTTTAAAAATTATACAAAAGGAGTACAAAAATATTATAACTATACATATATAAAATTATATATTATTGATTATATTATTTAATTATTCTTATATACCCAATAATTATGGTAAAAAATTATTTATTTTCAAATAGACAATTTCTTAACATATATCAATCATTATTACTATTCCTGAGATAGCCATTACTCTTCGAGTCTTATATTAATTTTCTTCTTTATTTTTTTACATTTTTTTCGAAATCCAAATAACGAATACTAATATAAAAATGGTAAACATATTATATATTTTTTGATAATCACATATAAGTAATCACGAAAATAATTTACAAATCCCTTATTATTTACCTTATAAGAAATTCCCAAACAAATTGGTATTGCAACTAATATCGATAAAACTATAATTAATTTATTTACTAGTGCTGACCCTGATAATGTGATGTTAGAACTCTGGTTTGTCGTTACATGAATTGATTGACCTGCTTCACTAGATGATTCATCAGTTTTAGTTTCATTAGTACCTTCTATATCAACTGTTTTAGGTGTTTTTTCTGATGGTAATGGAGAAAGATTTATTGATGTGCCATTATAAGATCTGCCTTTTTCAAAGTTATTATAATAATTGGATAAAACAAGTAATACTTTATTGTATGAACTGTTGTCAATATTATTATCATCATTAAGAAGTTTTTGATACTCATCAGCAAATGCCTTAGCATGTTCTAAAGCTTGGATACTATTTTCATTATTATAAGAAGTATCCATATCACATAATAATTTAAGTAATTTATAAAATTTAGACATATGACTAATATTAATATCCATATATTCCTTTATTGCATCTATGACTTCCTTATAACTTTTATGTATTTGTTCATTGATAGTATTCTCAGTGTACTTCGTGTTATTTTCTATATGCTTAGAATAAAAATCTTTTATATTGGAAAATTCTGCACTTAACATTTTATTTAATTTATAGCCTAGCCATATCATTATGCATACAGCCTAATCCTTATAAGTTTTAGAATCAAATAAAGAACCATAATTACCGAACATATCATTAAATGACCGTAAACAACCAGCATTAATTATATCGGTATCTCCCTCGCATTTTTCATTGGGGTAATATTTGTTAAAAAATTCATTTCAAAAATTATAATTTCCAGATTCAATTAAATCATCGGGGGAAAACTCCCACATAGTTTCAAACTATCCACAGTAAGAAACAATTTTTAAAAATCAAATAAAAATTTCTATTAAAATGAACGTATTATTAATTTATAGATAATATAATATCAAAAATGCGTAATAACAAACATTTCTATTCAATAAATTGTATGTACCACTTTAATAATTGCCATATTGGAATTTTATTTTTGAACTATAAATTAAATACATCATATCAATTTCATATATACTGCATAAAAATAGGGGACATAAACTTGGATTCTGTATATAAAAATTATCTGTAATTAACCAAATTTTATTTTTAGATTAATTTAAAATTAATATAAAGTAATAATACAATAGTAACACCATAGTAAGTTTATATATTATTTATACAGATTAGCTAAACTACTTTAAATTGGAGATATTTAATACATTTTGGTCATATGTATAACATAATTTATGCTTAAACTCATGATTATTAATAATATCTATTATATTTTTATTATAAATTTTAAGGAATTTTATAACGAATTAAAAAAATATATACTATACATATGCTCTAATGTAGAACATGAACGCCCTGAAATTTAAATACTTCACAAATATAAAAATTAAGAGTATTGTTATTATTAGAATCCTTTAAAGTGTATAAATAGTCATTTTTTAAAATATATTAAATACTTATATACTTGTTTCTAATACTATATACCAATGTTTTATTAAAATTATAATATTTTCAAAATAAGTTGCATTTCTCCCTTTTTTAATTCCATATACATAAATTTATATTGTTTTTATTTAATATAAATAAATTCATAATCCATTTTAATGAGTTCAATAACTTTATTTTTATTCCTACAAATTACAATTTAGAATTATTCTTTATTATGTAATTTTATAATATATTTTGCAAATCTTTTCCACGGTTTAAAACGGCATTTAGCACTGAACTCGTATTTATTAAGCTATTTATAAGCTTAAATAAGTCTTTAAATGTAGATTGTTTTTAAAATCATACTTATTAAATGTTAAATATATAACATTTAAATAACTATTGATGCAATTTTAAAGTATAATATAAAACTATGTTTAATTAGGTTGTTGTACTGCCCTTTAAGAGGAGAGAAATAAGACATATTTGATCTTTTAATATTTAAATTCAAATAAATATTCGCTAAATGTTCTACGTAGTTATTCTATATCTTATATATTCTACTGCTATAGTTATCAATGTATATACAATCAAATAATTTATTAAAAATTCTATATTCTATTAATTCTATGACAAAACAATCTTGTTTTTGATTAAAGATAATTCAATAAACAATGATAATATGAAATAATAAAATGACATTTAACATTAATTGAGTCTTTAGTATTTTCTTTATTTATCCAGTTTTTTAAAATATAAAACCACATATCCCAAATTGGATCTTTAACAAAATATATAAAAATTATACTTTTATAATATATTATTATGTGTCTATGTGTCTTTTCGAAAAAAATAATATTTAATTATATGAAGTTTCCACAATAAAACAATATTTCAATATTAGTTATTAGTAAAGTATTTTATTAGATTATATGTATATGCATATAATAATAACGCATTATACCTATCATATTATTTATAATTATTGGAACAAAATATGATATGAAATTTTATTAATATACTTATATTTTAACTATTTTAAAATATAATTTATTTATACCTCAAAACTATAAAGTTTAAAAATTAATAGTGATTAATCTATTATTATACCTTATGATAAATAAATTATATCATAAATCAACTTTTATTAGTACTAATTAATTTTGATACAAATGTAAAATACAAAAAGAGAATAGTAACTACAATTAAAGCTTAAAAAAATGTTAGAAGCATAATAATATTTTATAGATTATGTTACATTGTCGATTTTCGATCAATATTCCATTGATCTATATGCAGTTCAGCTGGATAACATTATTTAAATTAAAATAAATATTATACAAGTTATAAGTTTTACTAAATAAAATTTTCATAAAATAAAGAAACATTATTATATGCATAATTCAATATAGATATGGGCTATCAAGGCTTATATAATAGGCAATTATGATATAGCATAATATGAATTCATATATAACCAACATTATATTAATATATACACTATAAACATTTTTTTTAATCATGTTAAATCGGCATGAACACTCAATTATATATATTATAACTTATGAACAAATATGATGTGGCCCTTTTCATATTAATGGAAGTACCTCTTTGGGAGTGCATGTTTGGACTTCATCTCGGTATTAAACATACGGATATAGTTTATATGTTTAATTAGTGTTCAAATTATACAAAATTAAATGCAATGTAATACTTAATCCTAACTCAAATATGGGATCCACAAACATAATCCTGACCCACAACATAAAAACTATATAAAAATTATGCAAAAATTATGATCAAAATTTTGTTATTTTCTAATATAAAAATATATTAAAGTATATTGATCGCTATTCTTAGGGTCATATATTAATTATCCATTTTCTTCTTTATTTTTTAGCTGTTCTCTTAAATGTTGTTTTCGAGATCGTTTTCGAGACTTAAATAATGAATACTAATATAAAAATTAAAAAAAATGTATAATTTATTTTATTCATAAATTAATTGGTGATGAATATATTTTTAATTCCTTATTATTTACCTTATATCCAATTCCTAAAAAAAATGTTATTGCACCAAATATCGATAAAACTGGAATTAATTTGTTTCCTATCGACGAACTTGATAATGTAACTTCAGATGCTTGTGCAGAATTAGATGCAGAAAATTGTGCATTTCGTTCAGAATTTTGTACAGTTTGTTCAGTAATTTTTGTAGTATTTTGTGTTGTTTCTATCGATGGAAAGGATGAAGTATCGTTACATTTATTTTTTAAATTATTATAATCAGTTGATAATGTAGACCATATTTTTATATATGGACTGGTATCAGTGTTATTATAATCTTTGTTAAGATCTTTATATTTTTCAACAAATTCTTTAGCTTTATTCGAACATTTTTTGCAATTTGACTTGTCATCATCAAATTCATTATACATTTCACATAATAATTTAAATGGAGCAAAAAATTTAGATATATTTTCATTAGAAATATCCATCAAATCCTTTTTTTTATCTATAAGATCCATATAATTTTTGTACTCCGTAACACCATTTATAGAATTTTTATACTTTTCATTACTATTTATATATGTAGTATAAAAATATTTTAGATTATTTTCTTGATTTGACTTTAGGTTTAACATATAACCTAACCATATAATAATGTAATAAACAACATCTATGTTATTTTTTGCAACAGATTCAAACACAGAAGAATCCTTAAAGAATGCATCAAAGAAATATAAACATCCAGCATTAACCTTTTCGAGAGAACCATCACAACCACTAGTACAATAATCATTGAAATGTTGTTTATCTTTAAATGTATAATTCTCATTATTGTCCAATTGATCGGGGAATTTATCCCTTACTAAAAGGAAGTTCCTACACTAAAAAAACATTTAAAAATAATTAATAAAAACATGTATTATTGAAAAATTTATGAAAATAAAGTTTAATGATATTTATATATAATGCAATATCAAAAAATGTAAAGGAAAACATTATTATTAAAAAATGCATATACTATATTTGCATCCATTGTGATGATATTTCATTTAAAATTTGTAAATTTAGTAAAATCATGATGTTTTATATACGTTTCCCCCAATATGTGACGCAAATACTTCAACCCTATATATAACAACTGCTTGCAGTTAAATATATTATAAAATTTTCAATAATTAAATTATTATACTTAATAAAACAATATTATTAGTAAAGAAACGTTTTATTCCTTTTTATGATAATTAGCTAAGTTACCTTAAATAGAAGGTTGTTTAATATATTTTAATTAAATATATATATATATATATAACGAATTTTATACAAAAATACTATTCTTCTAACATCTGGTATAACTTTATTATAAAAATATATATACTTTTATAAAAAAAAATTAATGTATATTTCCTTGTATTTATGTTTGAACATATAAAAGGAATATATTTATATCTTATTTTTTAATGATTGCCTTTCTAAAACTTAAATACTGTATAAATTTAAAAAATAAAAAATACTATTATTATTATAATCCTTAAAAGTATATAAATATTCTTTTTTAAAATATATTAAATATTTATATAGTTGTTTCTAATACTATATACCAATATTTTATTAAAACTATAACATTTACAAAATAAGTTGCATTGATCCCTTTTTTAATTGCATATACATAATTTTAATATTATTTTTATTTAATATATATCCATTTCAATAACTTTATTTTTATTAATACGTACTTCAATTTAAAAATATACCTTATTCGGTAATTTTATAATATATTTTGCACATCTTACCCATGGTTTAAAACGACAATTAACACTGAACCACATTCATTAAGCTATTTATAAGTTTAAATAATACTTTGTATGTATATTGCTTTTAAAATAATATAAGTAAATATTAAATATTAACACATGAATAACTATTGATGTAAATTTTAAAGTATAATAGAAAACACTCTTTAATTAAGTTGTTATATTACCCTTCAAGAAGAGAGAGATAAGATATATTTGCTCTTTTAATATATAAATTTATATAAATATTCGTTAACTGTTTTGCATTGTTCATTTTTATCTTATATATTTTATTATTATAGTTATCAATGTATATACATTCAAATAATTTATTAAAAATTTAATATTTTATTAATTCTATGGTAACATAATGATAATATAATACGCGTTAATATGGAATAATAAAATGGCATTTAACATTAATTGTGTCTTTAACACTTTCTTCATTTATCCAGTTTTTTATAATATAAAATCACATATCCCAATTTGGATATTTAACAAATATATAAAAATTATATCATTATAATGTATTGTTATGTGTCTTTTCGATAAAATTAATATTTAATATTAGTTATTAGTAGAGTATTTTATTAGATTATATGTATAGGCATATAATAATAATACATTCTATCTACCATATTATTTATAATTGTTAGAGAAAAATATGATGTGATATTTTATTAATATACTTATATTTTAACTATTTTAAATATAATTTATTTATACCTCAAAACTATAAAGTTTAAAAATTAATAGTAATTAATCCATTATTATACCTTATGATAAATAAATAAATTAATATATATATAACTATCCCTATCAATATAAATTAGAACATTAGCATAAATGCAAAGTATTGAAATGAAAAAAATGAGTATTATATATATTTATAATTTATAAATTTATTATAATATATCTATAGTGCATTTTTTATGTATTACTAAAATGTTAGATGCATAAAATGATTTTTATAGATAACGTTGTATTACCGAATATCGATCGATATTTTATGAATCTATTTGATTACAGTTCAATTGAATAACACGGTTTAAATCAAAATAAATATGATATAAATCATATGTTTTATTAAATAAAATTTTCATCAAATAAAGAAACATATTATGATATGCATAATTCAATGTAGTTTCTGATTAGCAAGTTTTATATAATAGACAATTGTCATATAGAATAATATGAATTCATATATAGTCAATATCTATATTAATATATGCAATATAGATATTTTATTTTAATCATATTAAATTTGCATGAACACTCAATTGCATATATTATGCTTTATGGAAAATATGTTATACATCTCCTTTTACATTAATGGTTGTATCCACTTTCGGGTTGCATATTTGGCCATTTGACTACTCTCGAAATTAAACATACGGAATGAAATATATATTAAATTAGTGTTCAAATTATAAAAAAATAAATAAAGATATAATACTTATCCCTAACCCGAATATGGGTTCCACAACATAAAAACTATATAAAAATTATGCAAAAATTATTTCTAAATAGACAATTTCTTAAAATGTATCAACCATTATTACTATTTCTGAACTAGTCACTTTTTTCGAATCATATATTAATGATTCATTCTCTTCTTTATATTTTTTATTTTTTCTCTTAAATATTGTTTTTGAGATCGTTTCCGACGTCCAAATAACGAATACTAATATAAAACATTAAGAAGCGTATGGTATTTTTGTTAATACTTGCATATATATAATGAAAATATTTTTTTAACTCCTTATTATTTACCTTATAAGAAATTCCTAAAAAAAATGCTATTGCACCAAATATCGATAAAACTGTAAATAATTTGTTTCCTATTGACGAACTTGATGATGTAACTTCAGATGTTTGTGCAGAAGTTTTTACAGAACTATGTCCAGAACGTTGTTCTGAAGTTTGTGTAGAACTTTGCATAGAACTTTGTATAGAACTTTGTTCTGAAGCTTGCATTTGTTCTATCGTTGGAAGTTCTGGATAAACTTTACATTTATCACCTTTACTAGTACAATAATTTTTAAAATTATTATAATCATTTAATAAAGTAGACAATAGTTGAGCATATGAATTATTACTAGTAATAACAGAGTTTTGATTCATTTCTTTATATTTATTAACAAATTTATTAGCATTTTGCAAACAGTTTGTGCAGCATGATCTTTTTTCATCAAAATTAGTATACATTTCACATAATAATTTAAATGCTTCATAAAAATTAGTTATAATATTACTATCCATACCCCAAAAATATTTTTTTTGATCTATAAGATCCTTATAATTTTTGTACTCCGTAACACCATTTATAGAATTTGTATACTTTTCTTGTTTATTTATAAATGTAGTATAAAAATGTTGTAGAGCACTGATGTGGTTATCATTATTTCCCTTTAGGTTTAACATATAATTTAACCATATCATAATGTATTCAACAATATTAATGTTATTATGATACTTAAACGAAGTAGAACTTCCAAAGAATTGATTAAGTAACATTAAACATACAGCATTAATTTTTTCGAGATCACTAGCACATGTTTCGTTAATACAATACTCTTTGAAATATTTATCACTAATAAACTGATACTTTCCATTAACCAATTGATCGGGAAACCAGCTCCTTACAAGAAGGAATCTTCTACACTAAAAAAAACATTTAAAAACAATTATTATAAATGTGCATTATTGAAATTTTATTAAAATAAAGTTTAATGATATTTATATGTAATAAAATATCAAAAAATGTAATGGAAACTATTATTATTAAAAAATGCATATACCACATAATCATCCATTGTAATGAAATTTTATTTGTGATTTGTAAATTGAATATAATCATGCTGTTTTATATACACTGCCCCAAATATGTGACGCAAATACTTTAACCCTATATATAGCAACTATCTATAGTTAAATATATTATAAAATTTTCAATAATTAAATTAATATAGAATAATAAAATAATATTATTACTAAAGAAAAGTTACATTTATATTTATGATAATTAGCTAATTCACCTTAAATATAGACATGATGCATTTTATACAAAAAATTATATTCTTACTAACATCTGGTATAACTTTATTATAAAAATGGATATACTTATATAATTAATTTAAAGTATGTTTGAACATAAAAAACCTATAGCATCTCCTTTTTTAGTAAAACTTTTTCTAAAACATAAATACTGTATATATCTAAAAAATAAAAAGTTCCACTATTACTAGAATCCTTAAAAGTATATAAATAATAGTTTTTTTTAATATATTAAATTTTTATATACTTATTTCTTATAATATATAATATAATCTAAAATTATAACATTTACAAAATAAGCTGCACTGTTACCTTTTTTAATTGCATATACATTATTTTAATATTATTTTTATTTAATATATATCCATTTCAATAACTTTATTTTTATTCATACGTACTTCAATTTAAAAATATACCTTATTGGGTGATTTTATAATGTATTTTGCACATCTTTTCCACGGTTTAAAACGACAATTAGCATTGAAACCGTATTTATTATTCTATTTATAAGCTTAAATAAGTCTTTGAATGCATATTGTTTTTAAAATAATACTTAGTAAATATTAAATATTAACACATAAATAAATATCTATGCAAATTATAAAGTATAATAAAAAACTATACGTAATTAGGTTGTTTATTACACTTTGAGAGGAGAGATAAGGGAAGTATGTTTTTTTAAGACAAGGCTGTAGTCATATTAAATTTACCTGTTCTACATAGTTTAATTATGTTTTATATTTTCTACCATTAAAACTTTCAATTAATATATACATTAAAAATAACTTAGAATTATTACTTTCCTAAATATATAATTTGCTTTAATATTTTATAATAAACTATATTTAGTTTTATGATGAAAAACAATATTTTTAAGAAGACTATAGAATTATTAATATTATTTTGCTTGTTAGTGTTAATTCTAATATTATCGCATTAATGCATACTTAAATAAATGTTATAATATTTTATTTAATCTTATCATACCTTTAATAATATATATGATGAATTTATACCCATGTAGCCTATCAAATAAAATAATATATTAACCTAATATTATTATTGTTGTTACTTATGATACATAACTGTATAGTACAATGCGATAATTAATGCACTCAAGAGGGATACTTTAAACCAATTAGAATTTCCTTGTTTCATTGTTTTAAAGTATACCATTTTAGAACATATATATTATTTCGCAATAACAATATATTTAAATTACATATTTATTAATTTATATATGATAACCTAATAAAAATATTATTAATTCAAATTAAATTAATTATTACATAATTTTCTATATACTTTGCATTAATATATATTTGTATATGATTCCCAAATTTAACATATTTCAGTTTTAGTCATTGATACAATATTATATATATATTAGTACAATAACGCTAATTTTATATATCAGATTGTTTATAAGTATTATAGCAAATTATAGCATTAAATTTTATTTATATATTTATATTTTATTTTTTAACTATTTTAAATATATATTTCCAATTTAGATATATCTCAAAACTATCAAATTTATAAATTAATAGTGATTAGTATATTATTATACCTTATTATAAATAAATTATGGCGCATAAATAAACTTTTATTAGTACTAATTAATTATAATATAAATATAAAATACAAAAAGATAATAATAACTACAATTAAAGCTTAAAAAATGTTAGAAGCATCATAATATTTTATAGACAATGTTATATTATCGATTCTCGATTGATATTCCATGAATCTATATTTTATGACTGCCTATTATATATTGGTAATATGTTTAATTAACAATAAAAATATATCCATTAACCTGAGGGAATATTATAATATAGAGGAATATTCAGTATTAATCGAATTATAATTTATACTCTGATATATAAGGTTATTATACTGTTCGGTTATAAAAATAAAATTTAAATTAAAATAAATATAATACAGGTAATAAGTTTTACTTAATAAATGTTTCGTTAAATAGAGAAATATATTATGATATGCATAATTCAATATAACTATGAGTTAACAAGTTTTATGTAATAAATAATTATGATATATATAATATGAATTCATATATAATCAATTTCTATATTAATATATTCAATATGTTATTTTAATCATATTAAATCAATATTATACTTTATGGAAAAAATATTATGTAAACCCTTTCGTATTAATGGCTATGCTCTTTTGGGGGGTACATATTTGGACTTAATTTCAAGATAAAACATATGGATATAGTATATATATTTAATCACAATTTATAAACAAATAAATATGATCAATTATAAACAAATTAATAAAAATATAACCCTAACCCAAAACATAGATTCCATAGAGCAAAACTATAACCCACAATACAGGATCATGACCCAAAATACGAGTTCTCCAAAACGCAACTCTAAACCTAAATTTGAACCATCAATATAGCTTATAATTTTATTAATAGTGTGCTTAAATTTGTTTATTTAAAATAATTATAAATATTAGCTAAAAATTAGTACATTCAAAATTCATTAATACATAATATATGTGCATGAAAATAGACAAATGAGTTTTTGAAAGCGACAAACACAGGTAAATTAATTATATAACGTGATTATATATCTAATTAAAATATATAATAATATAACAAACAATTAAATTATATTTAATTATTATATAAAATGTAAAAAGTATAACATTTATGGGATAAAATATTAATTATATTATTTCTAGTCATTTAAACATGTATAATAAAGCATAATAATAAAAAGTAGTTATTTTGATATTTTTTTTAATTTATATTCACATTTAATAAGTCTCCAAAGGAAATAATATATGGAAACCCCAGATGGTATGAATAGTATCATTAAGCTCAACAACCCTGTTATTGGTACCGAAAAAGCAACTGCTAAAAATCCCAAACACGATAGGATGAATTTGATTGATTCTTTTCCATATTTTTTAGTCAATTTTGATTTCATATAGCAATTACTTGATACAATTTTATTATTTTCATTATTTTTCAATTGTTTAAAGTTTTTATGTTCTGATACAGAACTATTTCCATCTTTTTTTATTATTTTTTTATCCAGTATTGGTTGTATTGCTAATTCGCCATTCGTTTTATCAGCAATTTTTTTTTTTAATTCTTCTAATTCTTTTCGACACTCATTAATTAATTTTTTTGTTTTACTATCTACATTTTTTAAATCAAGTGATGTGTTACTTTCTTTATGCTTCTTTATATGTGAATCTATAATATTTTGAAGGTTTGTTATTTCTTTGTTACCTTCAACATAATCACCAAGTTGGCTTGCAAGACTCAAAGTTGATTCATAAAATTCATTTAAATCAAATTCGTTATCTGCATCTGCTAATGTCCTATTATTTCTAAAAGTTATTACATTTCCTTCAAGGTATATCCCTCTATCGTTTACAAAGTATAGTTCCTGAAAATAAATGAAATATTAACACATATATAACCAATTTTAATTGTTGGTTTAACTTAACATAAGTGTTTTTCCAATACATGAAACAATAATATAAGGCTAATGTGAAACAAATATATACGAAAACTATAATGAAATATTATTAATAATAAAAGAAAATAAAGTGTAACTTACATTTTTGGCATATTCAAAAGAACAAATAACAATTGAAAAAAGAACATATTTTAAAACACTGACTCTCATTTTTACCTTTATTAAATAAAAGAACTAATATATGTAGTTTGAGATAATGTCGGTAACTTGATATTTATTCACAAAATAGTAATATTTACTAGTTTTTTGTTCTAAAATTTATGAATAAATGAATATATCTATAAAAAAAACGAATTTATTTCATTTATTAACTTTTTACACTTTGTAAAATTAATTAATGTAATTGTTATAATAAATTTCGTTATTTCATTAAAATTGTTTATGGATATATATATTATATTTTTTTTCAAAGAAATATTAACTCTTCTCTAAAAAATACACCGTTTTTAATATTTTAATTATAAAAAAATATATGTATATAATAATTTTCCATAAAATATATTTTTTGGAAAATTGGTATACAAATAGGCTTTTAATATAATTTATAATACGTTGGTGATTTTAGTGGTACGTTTTTAATATTTTATAAACTTATATTTTCCTATTATTGTTTACATATGAACACATTAATAAATATCTATTAAAATAATAAAATATTGGATATATTTTTTTATATGAATAAATACAAACACATAATGAAAACATTAGCAAAGCACCATTGATATTTACATTTAAATCGTTTCTAATTTATTATATTTTATTATAATATTTCTCCAATTTTAAGTATTACTTAATAATATTCTCCACTTTATTTACCATTTTTGTGTAAAAATATATTTTTTTATATATTAGTATGTAATAATTTTATTTATAAATATATCTCTGAATATACAGCATCAAATATATGATTTCTATTAAAATAATATAAATATACATATTTTCAAATATAATTCAAACAAATAATAAAATTATAATATCAAATCCCAAAAATAATACATATAGAACCAATATATTGAATGAGATACCAATTTATTTTTATCTCAAGTCGAAAAATGAAATACACTTAATACTATTAAATTTTATTTTCATTATATTCATTTAACAGATGTTAAGACGCCTTTTGTATTTAAACACTACATTTTTTTGACTTTTATAAGTAATAATTAAGTCAAATAAATATTATAATTCAGTTATAATAGAGAATTTCACCATATAGAAAATTTATTTATGTTTTATTATAAAATAAGAAGCAAATTCTTGACATATATCATATATACATAATACTTCTTTATATGAATAGCCAAGTTTACTATTTATTATTATTTAAATTTATGTATTTTTAAATTTGGCTTCAAATATAAGTTAATTAAATTTATTATATAAATAATCTCTTTTCCTTCTATAAACAAAAAATTAATAACTGTACAGGATCTGTTTCCATAAGTTTGTATATATTTAATAATCGCACTTTCTCATCAACTCAATTCACGACGTTTTTCATCTTTTTTCCTTATTTCCACTTCCCCCAACTCATAAATACTAACATAAACACTAACGTAAAAATCACCAAAATATATAATAATTTCCAGTGACAAACATTTTTAAAATATTATACTAATTCTTAAAATAATGGGTATTAAAATAAATATACCTTTAACGTAGCTTACCTGCTTTAAATGTATTTCTCCAAATAGTACTTTATACTTCTATTCCATTTAAATTAATTCTTCCTTCACTTACTCCACTTATCATCCGATTCAGATGTCACTGATGGAGGAAATCATAATAAATTATTTTCTTCCAATTCCCTCATTCCCCAGTTGTTCATATTAAACATTGTAATTATTTAAATCAACTTTCTATTCTAGAACCAAGTCTATTCCAATATTTGATAAATTGTTCCATAAACCATTAACCCAAAATTAGCAATAAAATACAAAAATACATGGTTCAACATATTTACCATTAAGTTATATTAACACAAAATCCAATTCTTATAATTTATCAAAATATATTGCTTTATTCGTTTATCTTCATCCTCATTTGTTCTCTTACATATTTAGACTTAATATAAATCTTAAAAACTCCAACTTATCCTATACATATTTAAAACAAATACTTAAACTAATAAATATTATCAAATTACTCAAAATTAAATACAATATAACACTTAACCCTAACCCAAATATGGGATTCACAAACATAACCCTGACCCACAACATAAAAACTGTTTAAAAATTATACAAAAGGAGTACAAAAATATTATAACTATACATATATAAAATTATATATTATTGATTATATTATTTAATTATTCTTATATACCCAATAATTATGGTAAAAAATTATTTATTTTCAAATAGACAATTTCTTAACATATATCAATCATTATTACTATTCCTGAGAGCCATTACTCTTCGAGTCTTATATTAATTTTCTTTATTTTTTTACATTTTTTTCGAAATCCAAATAACGAATACTAATATAAAAATGGTAAACATATTATATATTTTTTGATAATCACATATAAGTAATCACGAAAATAATTTACAAATCCCTTATTATTTACCTTATAAGAAATTCCTAAAAAAAATGCTATTGCACAAAATATCGATAAAACTGTAAATAATTTGTTTCCTATCGGCGAACTTGATGTAACTTCAGACATTTGTGTAGAAATGTTTGTTGTTATCCCTGTAAGGGATGGAATATTGCTATATTTCTTTTTAAAATTATTATAATCAGTTGATAAAGTAGACAATATTTGACTGCATGAACTGTTTTCAGTAATACTATGATCTTTGTTAAGTTCATTATATTTTTCAACAAATTTATTAGCCTTTTCCGAGCAGTTTGTGCAATATGACTCATTTGTATCAAATCCAGTATACATTTCACATAATATATTAAATGCATCATATAATTTAGATATAATATTATTATCCATGTCCTTATTCGTCAAATTGTGTTTTTTAAGTATAAGATCCTTATAATTAATACAACCGTCAACATTATTTATAGACTTTTTATACTGATTGCCACCATTTATATATGTATCATAAAAATGTTTTTGACTGTTTTTATGCTCATTTTCCTGTAGGCTTAACATATAACTTAACCATATCATAATGTAATCAACAATATTGATATAATTGCTTGCATATTTCGAAATCAACTCATAACTCCCAAAAAATGCATTAAAAAAATATAAGCATCCAGCACTAATTTTTTCGAGAGGACTATCACAACCACTAGTACAATACTCTTTGAAATGTCCATCATCTTTAAATTGATAGCTTCCATCAACCAATTTATCGGGAAACCATTCCCTTATATCCTGGAACTTTTTACACTAAGAACACATTTAAAAAAGTATAATAAAAATATACGTTAATGAAACTCTTATAAAATCAAGTTTAATAATATTTATATATAATACAATAACAAAAAATTTAAACGAAACATTTTTATTAAAAAAATGCATATACCAGATTTTTATCCATTGTAATGAAATTTCATTTTAGATTTATAAATTGAGTAGAATCGTGATGTTTTATATATACTGCACCAAATATGTGACGCAAATATATTAACCCTATATATAACAACTGCATGTAGATAAATATATTATATGTTTTTCAATAATTAAATTAATATAGAATAATAAAATAATATTATTACTAAAGAAAAGTTACATTTATGTTTATGATAATTAGCTAAATTACCTTAAATATAGATATGATGCATTTTATACAAAAAATACTATTCTTACTAACATCTGGTATAACTTTATTATAAAATGAATATACTTTTATAAAAAAAAATTAATGTATATTTCCTTGTATTTATGTTTGAACATAGAAAAGGAATATATTTATATCTTATGTTTTAATGATTTCAATTCTAAAACTTAAATACTGTATAAATCTAAAAAAATAAAAAATTATATTAATACTATAACCCTTAAAAGTATATAAATAATCGTTTTTAAAATATATTAAATATTTATATAGTTGTTTCTAATACTATATACCAATATTTTATTAAAACTATAACATTTACAAAATAAGTTGCATTGTTCCCTTTTTTAATTGCATATACATAATTTTAATATTATTTTTATTTAATATGGATAAATTCATAATATATTTTAATAAATCAATAACTTGATCTTTATTCCTATATAATTCAATTTAGAAATATATCTTATTATGTAATTTTATAATATAATTTGCACATCTTTTCCACGGTTTAAAACGGCAATTAGCACTGACGCCGTATTTATTATGTTATTTATAAGCTTAAATAAGACTTTAAATGCATTTTTTTAAAAATAATACTTAGTAAATATTAAATATATAACACATAAATAAGTATTGATGTAAATTTTAAAGTATAATAGAAAAATATGTGTATTAGATTGGTATATTGCACTTTGAGAGGAGAGATAAGGGAATTATGTTTTTTTAAGACAAGGATGTAGCCATATAAGATTTACTTATTCTACATAGTTTAATTGTGTTTTATATTTTCTACCATTAAAACTTTCAATTCATATATACATTAAAAATAACATAGAATTATTACTTTTCTAAATATATAGTTTGGTTTTAGATTTTAATAAATAATATTATGCTACATACTTTGTAATAATTAACTCAGATTCATAATGAAAAAATATGTTTTTAAGCAAACTATAGAATTATTATTATTTTGCTTGGTAATGTTATTTTTAATATTATCACATTAAAGGTATACTTAGTTAAAGGCTATAATATTTCATTTGATGTTTTGTGCATACAATTTTATTCTTATTACAAGTTTAATAATATATATAATGAATTTATACCAACGTAGTATATCAAATTAACATAATATATTTGTTCTTATTTAATGCGGTTATCTATTTTTATTACTATTATGATTGTTGCTGTTATATCACTGTATAGTACAATGAGATAATTCATTCACTCAAGAGGAATGCTTAATCCAATTATAATTTTCCCTTGTTTCATTGTTTTAAAGTATAACATTTTAGAACATATCATTTCGTAATAGCAATATATTTAAATTATAAATTTAGAGTTTTTATATATATAATAACCTAATAAAAATATTATTAGTTCAAATTAAATTAATTATTACATATTTTTTCTATATACTTTGGATTAATATATAATTGTATATGTTTCCAAATTTGACATATTTAGTGTTTATTGTTTGATAAAATATTATATATATATTAGAATAATAACGCTATTCTATATATCATATTATTTATAATTATTAGAACTATAACATGAAATTTTATTAATATACTTATATTTTACTTTTTTAAATATTTTAAAATATAATTTATTTATACCTCAAAACTATAAAGTTTAAAATTAATAGTGATTAATCTACTATTATCCCTTTATGATAAATAAATTAAACCCTATAAATCAACTTCTATTAATACTAATTAATTTTAATAGAAATGTAAAATACAAAAAGATAATAGTAACTACAATTAAAACTTAAAAAATATTGTATATATAGCTCAATTTATTATGTATCACTAAAAATATTAAAAGCATAATAATATTTTATAGACAATGTTATATTGTTGATTCTCGACTTTTATTTATGTATCTTATTTTATGATTACCTATTATATATTGGTAATACGTTTAATTAATCTTAAAACCACACATATTAATCCTAATATATATTGTAATGTAGATGAATGTTCAAAATGAATTTTACTATAATTCGTACTCAGTCTCATATATAATGCTATTATTACAGTTCAGTTGGTATAATATAATTTAAATTAAAGTATTTGTAACACAATTTATAAACTTTACTAAATATAATGTTCATCAAATAAAGAAATATCTTGTGTTATTCATAATTCAATATAGTCCCTGATTAACAAGCTTTATATAATAGACAATTATGATATATAACAACATTAATTCATATGTAGCCAACATATATATTAATATATGCAATGTGGAATTTTATTTTAACCATATAAAATCGATATTGACACTCAATTATATATATTATAACTTATGAAAAAATGTTATGTGTTCCTTTTCATATTGATGACAATACCCCTTTTTTGATGCATATTTAGACTTCAGCTCGAGATTAAACATATAGGAATGACTTATATATTTAATCACCATTTATAGGCAAACAAGTATGATCAAATTATAAACAAATTAATAAAAATATAATCCTAAACCAAAACACCGATTCCATAGAACAAAACTATAACACATAGTACATAACCATGACCCAAAATACGAGTCCCCAAAAACGCAATTCTAAACCTGAACATAAACCCTTAATATAGCTTATAATTTTATTAATAAATTTGTCTAAATTAAGTTTATTTAAAATAATTTAAATATTAACTAATAATGAGTAAATTAAAAATTCATTAATATATAATATATATGCATGGAAATAAAGATAAATGAGTTTTTGACAAATAAAAAATAAATATAAATTCATTATATATTAAATTAAAATATATATAATAATAAAACAAACAATTAAATCAATTTTCATTATTCTATAAAACATAAAAAAGTGTAACTTTTTATGCCATAAAATATTAAATATATTATTTTTAATCATTTAAACAGGTATAATAAAAAGTGTTATTTTAATATTTTTGATTTTCGGAGCCTTTTATATAATTTAAAGAGTAATTTAATGTATTGATAAGATCTAATAAATGTTTCAACTGAAAGCAATAAACTCATAATAAAAAATGCGATATTAATGGATCCTGATAGTATTATCACCAAAGAAAGAAAAACCACCAACATTGCCCTCAATTTTAATCCTTTGTACAATTTGTCCATTTTTCGTATATTTTCCAATTGCTTAAAGTCTTCATATTCTGATACAGAATTATTTTCACCTGTTTTAGTTATTATTTTATCTTGTATCAGTTTTGTTGTTATTTCACTATTACTTTTATTATCAAGCTCTTTTTTTACTTCTTCTAATTCTTTTTGAAGTTTATAAATTATCTTTTTAGTTCTTTTATCTAAATTATTTAAATTGGGTAATGTAGCATTTTCTTTATGCTTCTTTATATGTGAATCTATAATATTTCGAAGGTGTGATATTTCTTTGTTACCTTCAACACAATCACCAAGTTGACTTGCAAGACTCAAAGTTGATTGATAAAATTCATTTAAGTCAATTTCGTTATCTGCATATACTAATATCCTATTGTTTCTAAAGTTTATTACATTCATTTCAAGGTATATTCCTCTATCGTTTACAAAGTATAGTTCCTGCAAAGATAAAATATTTATTAACATATTTGCAATTAATTTTAATTGTTTCTTTAACTTAACACACGTGTTTTACCAGTACATGAGACAATAATATAAGGTTAATGTGAAACAAATAGATGCGAAAACTATAATGAAATATTATTAATAATAAAAGAAAATAAAGTGTAACTTACGTTTTTGACATATTCAAAAAAACAAATAATAATTGAAAAAAAAAAAATTTTTAAAATACGGACTTTCATTTTTAACTTTATTCATAAATAAATGAAATAATAGATTTAGTTTGAAATAATGATGATAACTTGATATTTATTCACAAAATATTAATATTTACTAGTTTTTTGTTCTAAAATTTATGAATAAATGAATATATTAAAAAAAATGATATTTATTTCATTTACTAATTTTTTGCATTCTTTATAGAATTCATTTATGTAACCGTTGAATAAATTTCGTTATATTCATTAAAAGTAATTATGGATATAAATATTATATTTTCTCTAAAAAATATACAATTTTTAATATTTAATTATAAAAATATATATGATATAATAATTTTTCCATAAAATGTATTTTTTGGAAATTTGTTACACAAATAGGCTTTTAATATAATTTATAATACATTGATATATTTAATGATACACTTATGATATTTTATAAACTTATATTTTTCTATTATTGTTTAATACGAAAAAATTAATAAATATCAATTAAAATAATAAAATATTAGATACATATATTTTTTTATATGAATAAATACAAGTATAATGAAAAATTAACAAAACATCGTTTCTATTTACATTTAAATGGTTTCTTATTTGTTATACCCTCCAATTTTAAATGTTACTTAATATTATTCTCCATTTTATTTGCCACTTTTGTGTAAAAATTTTTTTTTTTCATAGATTGGTATGTAATAATTTTATTTAAAAATATATTTCATAGTATACAACAAATATATTATTTCTATTAAAATAATATAAAATATTCATATTTTTAAATGTAACTCAAAAAACAATCAATTATAATATTAAATCGCAAAAAATAATACACATAGAACCAGTTTATTTTTATTCCAAATCGAAAAATGAAATATACTTAATTCCATTAACTTTATTTTCATTAGATTCATTTAACAGATGATAAGACACTTTTTGTATTCAAACAATACAATATTTTGACTTTTATAAATAATAATTAAAGACAAAGTATTATAATTCAGTATAATAGAGAATTTATTTTATGTTTTATTATAAAATAAGAAACAAGTTCTTGGCATGTATCATATATATACAATATTTCTTTATATTAATAGAAAAATTTACTATTTATTATTCTTTAAATCCTACTTCAAATATAAGTTAATTAAATTTATTATTCTAAAGAATCTTTTTTTTTATAAACAACAAAAAATAAATCAATAAATGGTACAGGATCGACCTCCATAATTTTTTATGTATTTAATAATTTCATTTCCTCATAAAATCAATTTAAGACTTTACCATTTCTTCAATTTATAACATTTTTCATGTTTTTCCTTACTTCCCTTCATTCTCCCCCAGTTTCTCATATCGTGTATTGTAATTATTTAAATTAACGTTCTCTTCTAGGATCAAATCGATACTTTGGGATCATCTTTCTATATAGATTCCAATATTCGATCAATTGACCCATAAACCATTAAC
Source organism: Plasmodium berghei ANKA (assembly GCF_900002375.2). Taxonomy (NCBI): domain Eukaryota; phylum Apicomplexa; class Aconoidasida; order Haemosporida; family Plasmodiidae; genus Plasmodium; species Plasmodium berghei. The sequence continues at coordinate 43,712 of NC_036169.2, forward strand.
TCAAAATTAACAATAAAATACAAAATTAAATACAATATAATACTTAACCCTAACACAAATATGGGTTCCACAAATATGGGTTCCATAAACATAGCATCATCCCTGGCTCACAACATAAAAACTATATAAAAATTATGCAAAAAATACTTCCAAATAGACAGTTTCATAAAATACATCAATCGTCATACTCAGAATAATTTATTAATGATCCATTTTCTTCTTTATTTTTTTAGCTTTTCTCTTAAATGTTTTTGAGTTCGTTTTCGAAATCCAAATAACGAATACTAACATAAAATATTAAGAAACGTATGATTTTTTGCTATCGTTTGCATATATATAATGAAAATAATTTTTAAATTCCTTATTATTTACCTTATATGAAATCCCTAAAAAAAATGCTATTGCACCAAATATCGATAAAATTGGAATTAATTTGTTTGCTATCGACGAACTTGACGATGTAACTTCATAACTTTGCTCAGAAATGATTGTTGTTATCTCTGGAGGGGATGAACAATCTTTATGATCATTTTTAAAATTATTATAATCATTTGATAATAAGGGCTATCTTCAGTAATACTAGAATCTTTGTTAAGTTCATCATATTTTTCAACAATTTTTTTAGCTTTTTCTAAATATTCCTTAGATTTTTTGTTGCTTCCATCAAGTTCAGTATACATTCTACATAATAATTTAAATGCATCATAAAATTTAGGCATATCTTCAAAATTAATATTCAACAAATCCTTTCTTTTATCTATGACTTCCTTAAAAGCCTTATATCCCGTTTTTTATTTTAATGTATTACTATAATTAATATTATTTTGTTTACAATAATAATAATGCGTGTTATTTTCTGTATATTTAGTATAAAAATCATTTAGGTTATTGGTGTTATTATCTGGTTTTAGGCTTACCATATAATTCAACAATAATATAAAATTGTCGTTAAACATTTTATTATTCTTAATATCAATTTAAAGATAATATGGAACAATATATAATTTTATGGTAGTTAATAAATTCCCTTATTTTGGGGGTCATTTAATACATTTTTTATCATATGTATATATAATATAATTTTGCATAAATTGTTACCCTTAATACCTTCCGGTATAATTCTACCATAAAATTAAAGTAACATTGTAATGAATTTAGAATATATCTTATATATATGCTTTAATATAGAAAATAAACAACGTCATATCTTTTGTTTTAATAAATGGTACCCCAAAACTAATATACTGAAAAAATCGAAACAATTAAGAAATCCATTATTATTATACCCCTTAAAAGTATATAAATAGTCATTTTATTAAATAATTATATAATTGTTTCTAATACTATATACCAATGTTTTATTAAAATTATAATATTTTCAAATTAAGTTATGTTACTTACATCTCTACGCAAATTATATAAATTTATATTGTTTTTAATGAATGTAGATAAATTCATAATCCAATTTAATGAGTCCAATAACTTTATTTTTATTCATATATGTTCCAATTTAGAAATATGCCTTGTTGAGTAATTTTACAATATATTTTGAGCATTTTTTCTACGGATTAAAATAACAATTAGCACTAAACCCGTATTTATTAAGATATTTATAAGCTTAAATAAGTCTTTGAATGGGAATAGTTTTTAAAATCATACTTAATAAATATATAACATTTAAATAACTATTGATGCAAATTTTAAAGTATAATAGAAAACTATGCGCAATTAGATTGTTATATTGCCCTTTAAGAGGAGAGATATAAACATATTTGCTCTTTTAATATTTAAATTCAAATAAATATTCGCTAAATGTTCTACATAGTTATTCTGTATCTTATATATTCTACTGATATAGTTATCAATGTATATACAATCAAATAATTTATTAAAAATTCTATATTTTATTAATTCTATGACAAAACAATCTTCCTTGTGATTAAAGACAATTCAATAAACAATGATAATATGAAATAATAAAATGACATTTAACATTAATTGAGTCTTTAGCCTTTTCTCCATTTATCCATTTTTTTAGAATATAAAACCACATATCCCAAATTGGATCTTTAACAAAATATATAGCATTGATACCTTTATAATGCATTATTGTGTCTTTCGATAAAATTAATATTTAATATTAGTTATTAGTAAAGTATTTTATTAGGTTATATGTATAGGCATATGATAATGTTATTCTATTTATCATATTATTTATAATTATTAAAATAAAATATGATATGAAATTTTATTAATATGCTTATATTTTAACTATTTTAAAATATAATTTATTTATCCCTCAAAACTATCAAATATAAAATGAATAGTGATTAATCTATTATTATACCTTATGATAAATAAATCAAAGCGTATAAAGCAACTTCTATTAATAATAATTAATTTTAATACAAATGTAAAGGAAATACAAAAAGAGAATAGTAACTACAATTAAAACTTCAAAAATATTGTATATATAGTGTGATTTTTGTTGTATTACAAAAAATCATAGATGCATAGCATGCCTTTTATAGATAATGTTGTATTATTGATTCTCGGTCGATATTCTATGAATCTATATTTTATGGTTATCTATTATATATTAATAGTGTGTTTAATTAATTTTAAAAACACACATATTAATATGAATATATATTGTAGTGTAGACAATTGTTCCAAATGAATATAATTATAATTTATACCCTGATATATAAGATTACTATATAATCCGGTCGGATAACATTATTTAAATTAAATAAATATCATACAAATAATAAGTTTTACTAAATAAAATATTTCATCAAATAACGAAATATATTTCCTTATGCAGAATTTAATATATCTATAGGTTAACATTTCTTATATTATAGATAATATGGGTTCTTATATATAGTTAGCCAACAATTAGAAATAATGTATAAAATATGAAGTTGTAATATTGCTACATTTAATATATATCATCGAATTAGATAGAAGCATTATAATTTATAAAAAAAATGTTATGCGATCCCTTTCTGTTGCATATTTAGACATAATCTGAGATTAAACATAGGGGATGGTAAATATATATGTTCAACATTTACAGACCAATAAATATTATCAAATTATAAAAAATTAAATTACAATATCCCCGAACCATAACTCAAAACGAAGATTCAGTGAACAAAACTATAACCATAATACATAACCTTGGCCCATAAAATATGAACGTTGCGTCACCAAAAATATTAGAATTAAAAAACAAATTAATTTATGTATGTGTATATATACTCTTTGATTTTACAACTTTATGTTTCAACATTTTATTTATTTATATTTTTTTAATTTTATATATACTATGCCTTATAATTAAAAGGAAATTTATAATTTGTATTCATTTATAAAAGCTCAAGGACGCCAATATTACTACCAATAAATAATTTTTATAAAATTAAAAATTTTGTTAGAAAAATGTTATTTAGTAAAATTTGTATTAAAAGTAATAAAAAAATCACAGAATGTTTGATTCTCATACTATAAATTTTATCATACTATTATTGTGATGAGGTAAAAAATATTGTTATTATAGTAGTATTATTAATATATAAAATTAGCTGAATTTCTCAGATTAAATTAAATTATTTTAATATTTAAAAACACAATACATATTTTATATTAAAAACTATGCATTATCAAAAAAAATTTAGAAAGCAAATAGAAAATATATAAAAACAAATATTTGAATATAAAATCACTAATGTAAATATATATAATTATATTAAAACAAATACATATTTTTATTTTAAATGATTGATTTTCTATTAGGCAACAACAATGTTGCTTTTTTCTATTATATATATGTAATTCCATACATAATGAGATGTTTTATAAATTTTAAATTGAATTTAGTTAATTATAAAAATACAAAAATTGTATATTCATAATGCTATATGCTAAAAATATCATTTATATAATATAATTAAAGTTATTTATTTTTAGATATTATAATATTAATGAAATTATAAATAATAACATTTGATATTCATTATTTATCAAAGCTTTTGTTTTTGACGTCGTCGTGTAGTTGAATTATTTAAATATAAAATATATTAAGCTTATAAATCTGATAAAAACATAAAAATTGTCGTTTAAATAATAATTTGTATTTTTTTAAAATAAATATTTGTTTTTTATACTTTATTGGAGAAAATAATTTGCTTCAATTTTAATTGTTGCACAACTTTTCGAGTCGTTAATTTTTAATTAAAAAAAATATTAATATATATTTTAATAATTTGTTTGTAAAGTTCAAAAATGAATAAGTTTTATATTAAAATTGTTTTATTTCTTTTAACCATCTCCCTATATGTGAATAATAAAACCCTTGCAATTGAACCTGATCCAGGAGAAAATGCAACATCCGAATCAGCACGTCATAATCTTACGTAAGACAATACAACAATATATATATTACATATTTCGTTATGAAAATGTTAAATGTACCCTGTGCAGCAATGTTATAATATAAATGCAATACCTTTATATATATAAATATGTTCGTTTTGATCAATGATAGTTCAGAAGAAATATATGAAAAAAATAAGCACTTATTATGTACCGATCCAAAAGAAACTATAAAGGCAGGTGAAGTTATGAAAGAAGCTGTAAAACATTTAGAATATCATGCTACAAGTATAGATGATTATAAATTATTTGGAATAGATATTTTTAATATGCAATATTTTTATAAAAAAAAAGATCGAGGCTATATAGATGTTCGAAAAGTTAAAATTTGTCATTTATATAAGGTATAAATTAACGAACAATATTAAAGTTATAAACAAAATAAAAATATTAAAATGATTATAATTTATATACATATATTTCTCTTTGTTTCCATTAGTATAATGAAATAATAAACATGTTATGGAATCCCGATCGTCAGATTTTTTTCATTTCTGACTTTGTTAAAAGTATACAAAACATAAATAATTAGTAAAATTAACATATTATTGTTACTATTTATTAGACATTTCGTGATTTATTATTTTCATTGTTATATGATACTATTTATTGTTTCTCACATCTTCAAATTCATAATACTTTAATTTGCATAATGCAAAATTATTATTTTTTTGAAAAGTTGTCCGTGTGTACAATCCAAATTTAGTAATGATACAACAGCGTTACGGAGGTAGTTCTATGAATTGTCAGAAATATTTTTATGCTTTATCTGCAAAATTTGAAGTAAGGAAAATTTTCCTCTTCTATTTCGTTATAAATCATATTTTTCATATTGTTCACAATAATTTATGCAATACAATTTTATTAATTTTGTAGGTATCAGAAAACAAAACGATATTAGTCATGGCTTCAGCAGATATAAATGACCACAACCCTTCCAATAAAAAATATAAAAACGAAATAGTAAACAGCGCAAATTTATTCAAAACTGACATTGATTCTGAAGATGATATTAGAAAAGGAAAATTAAAAAAAACGTTTGTTAACTTAATTGGATATCTCATTGAAAAAATAGGCAGCTATTCTTATATCACCTTCATCGAATCTGTTAGTGACACCTACATCGAATCTGTTAGTGACACCTACATCGAATCTGTAAGCGATATATATATTTTAATAACTTATTTCAACAATTGCTGAAAAACGTATAGTTTTAAATAAGTGTACATATTTATAATTTGCAAAAAATTTAAACATTTTATATATTCATCCATTTATGTTTTTCTTCTTAGGCTAGTTGCCATGCTCCCATTTTCCTAAAACGTATGATTAGAAAAACTTTATGTTGTTTTCTCCCTCATAAATAAACATATATTTTTCAGCACCGTAATATTAGAGAATTTATGTTAATAAAACAATTTATTTCCATGCATAATGATTGCTTTATATTATCATAATAAAATTTTTTTTTGTATATTATTTGTTTGTTTTTTAATATTAGAATGTATATATACGTATTAATTTTGTGAATACTACAAATATAACTGTTATAAATTATGAAGATCTTTTATTTATGATGGTCCTTTCATTTAATTATTATCACCCTTTTTGTGTTTACAAATATAGACATCATCTATAGGCTAAAATTTGAGGGGATATTCCATATATTTAAACGAATTTTTATTTATGTATACTATTTGAGAAGATTTTAAACTAATAAGTGTTTCAAAATTAAATCAAACGAGACACATAAACCTCGAAAAAATAATATTATTAGGATTTTCAATTCTTTCTTTTCTTATCTATATAGGATAACTCTTTGAAGCTTTTAGCATAAATGTATTATCCATGTCTTCTAAAAAAACAATGTGTTTGTGGTTATTTAAAAATACCTCATAAGAATTACACGGGATCACTATCTTATATATAAATATATTTATTTGTTTATTTAATAGACTTTTAAACAACCAAATATTATTAAATATGAACCAACTAAACCATCTTTGACTCAGAAATAGAACCATAAACACCTTAACACCTAGACAATTGTAACTAAAAAATAAAGATATTTTTTGGATTTTAAGTTTTTTATTTTATATTATATATCTTGCTAAATATAAAATATGTTTTACGTTCAAAACAAATAGAAAGAAATAACAAAGCTATAGTTTTTATATAATTGCCAGCATATTATATGTATAATCATATTCAAATCATATATATTAAAAAATATTCATTAAATATATTTCTTATATAATTTTCTTTATATTTTAAATTGCCGGCGTTGGTGATAGCTAAAATTATACAGCTTTGTAACATGCAAAAGGTATACATATATAATTCCATACATAATGGCATATTTTATAAGTTTTATTTTAAAGTATGTTTTAGTTGAATGAGTTATACAACTCAAAAAAATTGTATATTAATAATGCACCATTAAAGATATTAAATAATTAAATTTGTTTATTTTTATTTATCATAACATTTGATAAATCAAAACCCATAATATTATACACATTCGTTATTTATGAAAGCTTTGGTTATCCACTGCTTCCAATCAAACTAATTAACTATAATATATCTTGAATTTATAAATATAATAAAGTTATGCAAAATTGACATTTAAATATATTTTTTTTAAATAAATCTTATTTTTATTGTTTTTTCGAATATTTGTTGCTTCGATTCCAATTTTATTTATATAGCTTTTCTAATTACTAATTTATAGTTTTTAATCTAAAAAAAATATAATTAAATTTATTAATATTTTGTTTATTAAAATCATTTTTTCTCTTTTGATCTCATCCACATATATGAGCAATAAAACCCTTACAAGTGAAGTTGATCCAAATATTGAAGCTTTACGAAAATTTATTCGATCATCTATCACGTAAAAACATAGACAGTGTATATATTCACGTCGAATATAATTGTGCATTTACATCTTCCATATATGAGAATTTAATGCATATTTATGGAAATGTATACCTACATAAGATTGAATAGTAAAAATATCAGTCTATAAATGCATTTATCTTTTTTCTTTACAAATTAAAATTCCTACCTTTCCCAATGATTATTCAGAAGGAACAAGTGAGCAAGTCTCCTTCGACTTATGCATGGACCCTGAAGAAACTAAAGAAGCAGAAACACTTATGAATGAAGCTGAATTGTTATTGCAACAACATGCTACAAGTACGGATGATTACAAATTATATCATAAATACAGTAATGATTCAATTGCATATTATAAGAAACGTGGAAATACATTAATTTTTAAATTTAATCATAAAATAAAATACCCAGGCAAGGTATGAATTACCAAAGAAGCATTTTTAAGTCATAAAATTAAGTTAAAATTAAAAAATAATTATTACATATATATATGCGTTTTCCCTGTTCATTAGTATAATTATATAATAAGCATGTTATGGAATTCAAATGCCAAATATGTTGGTGATAAAATTGTTAAAGGTATTAACCAAATAATCAATCAATTTAATATACGATTCCCAATATCCAATATTTCATCTTTTATTATTTCCAATATTCTATAATACTGTTTTTTTATCTCTTACTCGTTATTTTTCGTAATGTCCTAATTTACATTTATGTAAACATATAATTTTTTTTAGAAAAAGTTGCACGTGCATACTCTCCAAATTTAATGATGATCCAACAGCGTTACAAAAATGATGCTATATCGTTCCATGGATATTACTATGCTTTAGCAAAAAAAGTTCAAGTAAGGAAACATTTGTTTTAGTTCATCCCTCTAAAAATGAAAATTTACACATTATATAGTGTAATTTATGCAAAACATATATATATTTTTGATTCATTTTTAGGTATCAGACGACACAACTATAATTGTCTATGCATCATCTGATGTAAATGACTATAACAGTGTCGATAAAAAAAAATATACAAACACTATTGTAGAAAGTGCAAACTTATTCAAACCAAAAATTTATTCAGAAAATGATATTAGAAATGGAGAATTGACAAAAATGTTTGTTAATTTATCTGGATTTATAATTCAAAAAAAAAAGGATTGCGTTGATATTACCTATCTCAACTCTGTAAGCAATCTACGAATTTTTATAACTTAATAATTTTATTCCACGATTTATTTTGTTATTTCGTTATCCTATTTTATCACTTATAAAAAATACATACCATTTATATAAATGTAAATATTTATAATATATGATGTTCATCCGCATAAAACTATAATATTTCCTTTTATATATTTATCCATTTTTGTTTTTTGTTCACAGATTAATATTAATACCACTATTTTTGAAGATTTATTAATTAGAATAATTAATTTATCACAAATACTAACTATTAAGAGATAAACTACCATAATTTTCAAGAAATAGTGTGCAATCCTCATAATATTTTTGATCATTTTAATGTTGTAATACATTATTAATAAAATAAATATGCTTTCATATATGATGTCTATTTTAATTTATTTCCATAACCACATTTTTTAATAAAGTTTACTTTCTATATAATTTCTTTAAATCGTTTTAACATAAGGATGCATATATTTATTTTGGCGAACGTCATAAATATAATCATTATAATTTGTGAAAAATATTTCTTTATTCTCCCTGTTCATATTAATATTGATAATCCTTTTATATGTAGAAATATATAAATTAGTATTTTTCTTGTACTATTTCCCTTATTTTCATTATGCATATACAACTCCCCATTGTTATTATCAAGCTTAGAAACCATTAAATATATCAATAATCATCCTCTAAATCATCTATTAATGATTTATTTTCTCTTTATTTTTTTCTCTCTTAAATTTTCTCTTTGGAACTGTTTTCGAATTCCAAATAATGAATACTAATATATTTTTAGAATTATAGAAAAGAAAATTATAATTCGAAATCAAATGAGTCAACGATACAACATTGTTTTATATGTATTATTAAAATCCATATATTTATATTATAATATTACACAAAATACACTTTTTAATTGTTTATATAAGCCAAATTACTTATATTGAATTTTTAAGTCAGATCCAAAGAATATGAGCCCAAAACAAAAACTATTAATTAAATTTATAATTCTAACGAATTATAATTTCTTTTATAAACAAAAGTTAACAAAAAAAATAAATTAATAAATGGTGCAGGATTTCCCTGCATAATTTTCTATATATTTAATAATCCCATTTTCTCATCAACTCAATTTACGGCCTTTTTCATGTTTTTTCCTTACTTCATTTCCTTCTACCCCAGTTTCTTATATTATGAATTGTAATCACTTAAAGCAGTGTTCTATTCTAGGAACAAGTCGATTCCAATATTTGATCAATTGACTCATAAACCATTAATCAAAAATTAACAATAAAATACAAAAAGTACATAGTTCAACACATTTAACATTAAGTTATATTAACACGAAATAAAATTCTTATAATTTATAAAAATATATTTCTTTATTCGCTTATTTTCATCTTCATTTTTTCTTACATATTTGCACTTAATATAAATATTAAAAACTACAACTTATCCTTTACATATTTTAATAATTTATTTCCTATATATATTTAAAGAAATTCTTTAAACTAATAAATGTTATCAAATTATAAAAAATTAAATGCAATGTAACACTTAACCCTAACCCAATATGGGGTCCATAAACATAACCCTGACCCACAACATAAAAACTATATAAAAATTATGGTAAAAAATTACTTCGAAATAGACAAGTTCTTAACATATATTAATCATTATTACTATTCCTGAAATAGCCATTACTCTTCGAATCTTATATTAATGATCCATTCTCTTTATATTTTTTATTTTTTCTCTTAAATATTGTTTTTGAGATCGTTTCCGACGTCCAAATAACGAATACTAATATAAAACGTTAAGAAGCGTATGGTATTTTTGTTAATGCTTGCATATATATAATGAAAATAATTTTTTAATTCCTTATTATTTACCTTATAGGAGATTCCTAAAAATAATGCTATTGCACCAAATACCGATAAAACTGTAAATAAGTTGTTTCCTATCGACGAGCTTGATGATGCAACTTCAGGTGTTTGTGCAGAAGTTTGTTCATAACTTTTTACAGAAATTTGTGTTGTTTTTATCTCTGGAAGGAGTGGAAACTTGCTATTTTGAACATTTTTACATTTATTTTTTAAATTATTATAATCAGTTGATAAAGTAGACAACATTTTATTATAGGAACTGCTATTAGTGTTATTATAATCTTTGTTAAGGTCTTTATATTTTTCAACAAATTCTTTAGCTTTTCCCGAACATTTTGTGCAATTTTTATTGTCGTCATCAAATTCAGTATACATTTCACATAATTTTTTAAATACATCATAAAATTTAGATATATCTTTAATATCCACTTTCGTCAAATCGTGCTTTTTATCTATAAGATCCTTATAACTACTATAAGCATCAACACCTGTTATAGAATTTGTATACTTATCATTATTTATATTTGTAGTATAAAAATAAGTTAGATTGCTGGTTCCATTATTATTTTCCTTTAGGTTTAACATATAACTTAACCATATTATAATGTAATCAACAATATTGATGTTACTTTTTGCAACAGATTGAAACAAATCAGAATCCTTAAAGAATGCATTAAAAAAATATAAACATCCAGCATTAATTTTTTCGAGATCACTATCACAACTATTATTAGTACAATACTCTTTGAAATTTTGATCATCATTAAAATAATACTTTCCTTTACTGTCCAATTGATCGGGAAATTTCGTCATTACTAAAAGGAAATTCCTACACTAAATAAACATTTAAAAATAATTGTTATAAATATGCATTTATTAAAATAAATTTTAATGATATATATAATACAATATCAAAAAATGTAAAGGAAAACATTATTATTAAAAAATGCATATACTATATTTGCATCCATTGTGATGACATTTCATTTTAAATTTGTAAATTGAGTAAAATAATGTTGTTTTATATACGTTTCCCCCAACATGTAATGCAAATACTATAACCCTATATATAACAACTGTCTGTAGTTAAATATATTATAAGTTTTTCAATAATGAAATTAATATAGAATAATAAAACAATATTATTACTAAAAAAAAATTGCATTCCTTTTTATGATAATTAGCTAAATTGCCTTAAATAGAAGATTGCTTAATACATTTTAATTAAATATATATATAATGAATTTTATACAAAAAATGATATTCTTACTAAAATCTGGTATAACTTTATTATAAAAATGAATATACTTTTATAATGAATTTAAAGTATGTTTGAACATAGAAAAGGAATATATCTATATTTTATGTTTTAATGATTTCAATTCTAAAACTTAAATACTGTATATATCTAAAAAATAAAAAGTTATATTATTACTATAATCCTTAAAAGTATATAAATATATTTTTTATAATATATTTTAAATACTTATATATTTGTTTCTTATAATATATATAGTCTTTCTAAAATTATAACATTTACAAAATTGTATTGTCCCATTTTCTATGCAAATTACATAAAGTTACATTGTTTTTAATGAATAAAGATAAATTCATAATCCATTTTAATAAATCCAATAACTTTATTTTTATTCCTATATACTTCAATTTAAAAATATACCTTATTGAGTGATTTTATAATATATTTTGCACATCTTTCCCACGGTTTAAAACGACAATTAGCACTGACGCCGTATTTATTATGTTATTTATAACCTTATATAAGCCGTTGGATGCATATTGTTTTTAAAATAATAATAACTATTAGATATTAAATATTAACAAATTAATAAGTATTGATGCAAAGTTTAAAGTATAACATAAAACTATGCGTAATTAAATTGTTATATTTACATTTTAGATAGGAGAGATAAGGGAATTATACTTTTTTAAGACAAGGATATAGCCATATAACATTTATTTATTATACATAGTTTAATTATGTTTTATATTTTCTACCATTAAAACTTTCAATTCATGTATATATTAAAATTAATCATTAAAAACGCCTTAGAATTATTTTCTAAATATATAGTTTGCTTATATATTTTATAATAAACTATATTTATTTCTATAATGGAAATCAATATTTTTAAGGAAACTATAGAATTATTAATATTATTTTGCTTGGTAGTGTTAATTCTAACATTGTCGAATTAAAGCTTAATTAAATAAATTTTATAATATTTCATATGATTTTTTATACGTACATTATAATATTATCAAATGTTTAAGAATATGTATAATGGATTTACCCCCACATAAGTGTATCAAATAAACATAATATATTTGTTCGTATTTAATAACATATTAATCTAATATTATTATTGTTGTTACTAGTGGTATATCACCGTATACTACAATGAGATAATTAACGCGCTCGCGATGAATACTTTAAACCAATTAGTAATATTCCTTGTTTCATTGTTTTAAAATATAACATTTTAGAACATTTATATTATCTCGTAAAAACATTATATTTAAAATATATATTTATAAGTTTGTGTATATATAATGACCTGATGTAAATATTATTTGTTCAAAGAAATTAATTATATATATATTTTTCTATATCATTTATATTAATATATAATTATATTAAGCTTTCACAAAAAAACAATATTTCAATATTAGTTATTGGTATTTTATTAGATTATATTTATAGTCATATAATAATAACGCATTTTATCTATAATATTATTTATAATTATTGGAACAAAATATGATATGAAATTTTATTAATATACTTATATTTTAACTATTTTAAAATATAATTTATTTATACCTCAAAACTATAAAATTTAAAAATTAATAGTGATTAATCTAATATTATATCTTTATAGTAAATAACTTAATGTATATAAAACTATTTCTATCAATATAAATTAGAACAATAACATAAATGCAAAGCATTGGAATGAAAACAGTGAGTATTATATATATTTATAAATTTATTATATATATATCTATAGTGTATTTTTATGTATTACATAAAATGTTAGAAGCATAATAATATTTATAGATAATGTTGTATTGTTAATTCTCGATATATATTCTATGAATCTATATTTGATGATTATCTATTATATATTAGTAATGTGTTTATTAATATTAAACATATGCATATTAACCTGAAGATATGTTATATTGTAGACAATTGTTTCAAATGAATCTAATTATATGTTATAGCCTTATATATAAGATTACTATATAGTTTGGTTGGAAACTTATAACTAAATCAAAATAATAGAGACACAAATAATAAGTTTTACTAAATAAAATGTTTCATCAAATAAAAAAATATATTGGGTTATTCATGATTCAATATAGCTCTGGGTTAATACGTCTTATATAATAAATAATAAAGGTTCTTATGTATAGTTAGCCAAAAATTACCAATAAAATATAAAATGCGAATTGATAATATTGTCACATTTAATATATATGAACAAATATATGGAAGTATTATAACGTATGGAAAATATGTTATTCGATCCATTTCATACTAATGACTATGCTCCTTTTTTGGTTGCATATTTGGACTTCATTTCGAGATTAAACATACGGAGATTGTATATATATTTATCAACATTTACAAGCACAAAATACTATCAAATTATAAAAAATTAAATTACAATATCCCCAAACCCTAACTCAAAACGCAGACTCAGTGAACAAAACTACAATTCATAAGTATAACCTTGACCTATAATACATGAACACCTCGTATCAAGGATATTATAATTAAAAACTAAATTAATTTTATGTATGCATATGTGTATATATTTCTTGATTTAGCCATTTTATGTTTCAATATTTTATTTATTTGTATTTTTTTTAACTTTATAATATTATGTTTTATTATTAAAAGGAAAATTATGATTTGTATTAATTTATAAAATACATAGGCGTCAATATTACTACTAATAAATAATTTTTTTAAAATTAACAATTTTGCTAGAAAATTGTTATTTATTAAAATTTGTATTAAAAGTGATAAAAAAATCACAAATGTGTGATTATCATACTATTATTATTATGAAGTAAAAAAATATTGTTATTATAGTGGTATTAGCAGTATATAGAATTAATTGGATTTTTCATATTAAAATAATTGTTTAATATAATATTTATATTACTATGATCTTTTATTTATTAATGTAATTATATGTGTATTTCCATATGTAATGGGATGTTTTATAAATTTTAAATTGAGTTTGATCAATTATAAAAATATAAAATTTGTGTATTTATAATTCTATATATTAAAAATGTTACTTATATAATATAATTAAAGTTATTTATTTTTAGATATTATAATATTAAGGAAATTATGGATCATAATATTTTTGATGCTCATTATTTATGAAAACTTCTGTTATTGATGTTGGTTTGTGGTTGAATTATTTAAATAAAAAATACATTAAACTTATAAATTTGATAAAAGCATACATTTTACTGTTTAAATAATAGTTTTTTTTACTTTGTTGGAGAAAATTATTTGCTTCAATTTTAATTACACATGCCCAAATTTCCGAGTTGTTAATTTTTAACTAAAAAAAATACTAATATATATTTTAATATTTTGTTTGTAAACTTCAAAAATTAATAAATTTTATATTAAATTTTGTTTTCTTTTAATAATCTCTCTATATGTGAATAATAAAACTCTTACAACTGAGCCCGATCAAATAAAATATGTAGCATTCATATCAAGAAAACGTTATCCTACGTAAGAAAATACTACAATATATATATATATATATTACATATTTCATTATGAAAATATTAAATTTACGTCTTTGCAAAAATTTTATAATATAAATACAATAGCTTTATTTTTGTACACATTAAAAATCTGCTCATTTTTATCAATGATAGCTCAGAAGAAATATATGAAAAAAACAATCACCTATTATGTAAAGATCCCAAAGAAACTATACAAGCGTGCATATTTATGAATGAAGCTTTAAAATATTTAGAACGTTATGCTACAAGTAAAGATGGTTATAAATTATGTAATAGATATTATGCTTATAATATGTATTTTTATAAAAAAAACATCGAGGTCATACATATGTTGAAAAAATGCATTATATACCTCGTAAATGCTATGAGGTATCAATTAACAAACAATATTAAAATTATAAACCAAATTAAAATAAAAAAATGATTATAATTTATATACATATATTTCTCTTTGTTTCCATTAGTATAATGAAATAATAAACATGTTATGGGATCCAGATTGTTCCATTTTTCTCAATACTGCCTTTGTTAAAAGTATACAAAACATAAATAATTAGTCAAATCAGCATATTATTGTTACTATTTATTCGACATTTCATGATTTAGTATTGTCATTGCTATATGATACTATTTATTGTTTCCCATGTCTTCAAATTTATAATATTTTAATTTACATTATGCGGAGTTATTACTTTTTTGAAAAATTGTCCGTGTGTACAATCCAAATTTAGTAATGATACAACACCATTGCAAAAAATGGCCGTGGTTTCGTCATAAATATTTTTATACTTTAGCTACAAAAGTTCAAGTAAGGAAAACTTTCCTTTTCTATTTCGTTGTAAATCATATTTTTCATATTATTCACAATAATTTATGCAATACAATTTTATTAATTTTGTAGGTATCAGAAAACAAAACGATATTAGTCATGACTTCAGAGATATAAATGATCACAACTATTCCAATAAAAAATATAAAAACAAAATCGTAAAAAACGCAAATTTATTCAAAACTTACATTGATTCTGAAGACATTAGAAAAGGAAAATTAAAAAAACGTTTTTTAACTTAATTGCATACTCCATTGAAAAAAAAGAAAGATATGTTAGTATCACCTATGTCGACTCTGTATGCGATATATAAATTTTAATAACGTAACAATTAATTTCAACAATTATTAAAAAAAATATTATTTTAAATAAGTGTACATATTTATAATTTCCAAAAAACCTAAACATTTTATATATTCATCCATTTATGTTTTTTTTCTTAGATTGATGGACATGCTTCCTTTTAACAAAAATGCATTATTGTAAAAGCTTTATATATAAACATATATTTTACAGCACCGTAATATTAGAAAATTCATGTTAATAAATCGATTTATTTTCATGAATGGGATTTATTTATTGTTTTCATTTTTCTTATAAAACTCAAAATATAAATTCAAAATTAGTTATTTTCAAATACATGAATGTCTTAAAATACATCAATCATAATACTCAGAATAATTTATAATGATTTATTTCCTCTTTTTTATTTTTTTTCGTTACTAAATAATTTTATAAACTAATATAGTTTTAGAGTTATAGAAAAGGAAGTTATAATTGAAATCACATGAATCAGCCATACGACACTGTTTTATATAGATTAATAAAATACATATATTTATATTATAATAATACCCCAATACACTTTTTAATTGTTTATATAAGCCAAATTACTTATATTAATATCCAGTTATTATTTTTAATACTTATACTGAATTTTAAAGTTAGATCCAAAGAATCTGAACCCAAAACCAAAACTATTAATTATATTTATTATTTTAAAGAATCGCATTTTCTTCTATAAACATAAAAAATAAACAACAAATACAAAATAATAAATGGTACAGGACCGGCCTCCATGAGTTTATATATATTTAATAATGGATATTTTTCCCAATAAATGGAATTTATAAACTATTTAGTCTGTTTTTTTTGAGTAGATGAATTTATAATTATTTGCACTTTTTTTTTCTATCAGTTGAGTTTATAATTGTTTTTATTGTTTTATTTACACCAAACAAATTTATAGCCTTTTTCATATTTTTTTTTCTTCAATTCCATTTTTCATCCAAATGACAAATACTAACATAAAATTATGAAAAATATATAATATTTTATAGTGATGAAATATTATAAATTTGTATATTTCACAATGTTCTTTTTATTTACCTTCTACATAATAGCTAAAGTAATGGGTATTAAAAGAACTATAATTGAAATTTCAATCTGTTTGTATTTTTTTAGTACATTATTACTTATCTTCAAAAATCTTAGGTTTTTTATCAACAAGTTTATTGAATTTTTCTTCTCAACTATTAGCAAATTTTGAAAAATCGAACAATTTGAAGAATCGTTGGTATATTTAGTAACTGTGTTATACAACTCATTAAGTAACTCATATAGTTTACGCATTTCATCAATTTTAATATTCATTATTTTTTGTTTTTTATTGATTTTATCAAGATATTCTTTATAACATTCATCATTTTTTATAAACTTAACATACAATTCTAACATGCTCCCATAGGCTCCATTTTTAATTAGTTCCATTTTATCACTTAACCATAGCATAATATACGTAATATATTCGTTATTTTTATTTTCATATTCTAGATCTTCATCCCCAACGAATAAATCATTAAATAAGAATGCAGTAACAACATTAACTGCTTAACCGATCGATTTACATTCTCTTTTTTTGTCTCATTGCTAATAGGACAATAATGATCATATATTTCAGTAGATAAATCATTTTTGTCTAAAGAAAAACGATCAGGTAATGATATTCAATATCTTTAATTGATTTACACTAAGAAAATATTATAAATTAATAAAATATGTATTAATGAAATGCTATTGAAAATTAAGCCAATTTATAAACAGTGCCAAAACAATAAAATAAAATCCAATTTATTAAAAAATGTAAATATCACATTGAGGGTCATTATAATGGGTTTTATTTTTAATCTGGAGGTAATTTTCTATCATACTATTTTTATGCAATATATGTATTGAACCAAAATATATTATTAATTAATTAATATTTTTATATAATTAACATCTGTAGTTAAAGCCATTTTTATTAGTTTTAATGCCTGAATTACCATGGAATAATCACATAATAATAGTATTAAAAAGGTATTTGATTTTTATTTATAGGAATCACTAAATTACCTTAAGTGATTATTTGTTTAACATTTTTATTATATCTATATATAATATATTTTATACATAATATCACTTTTTAAAATAATAGCTTGAATAACCCGATTGCATAAATGCATGGAATATCATAAAAAAAATAAATGAAGTTTGTGTTTTTAAGAAATAACAAAGTTATACACATAAACAAATATGTTTCACAAACATAAAAAATATACTTAATAAACACTACAATTAATATACACATATCAATCTTATTTCAATTATTAATTATTTTCGGAATATTCTTTCGCAAATTATATACAATAATATAAATAAGTCACCATATTTTCCATATAAGTAAATATATGACTCTTCTATTAATAATTTATAATAAACGGATTCTATTTATTTTAATATTTATGCAATCAGCCATAAGCTAAAATATTAACACATAAATATATAAATGGGAAGCCTAATCATATTCATAATCATCAGTCAGAAAGAAAGAAATTCATATACATCCAAAATTCATGGTCCATTTCTTTATTATAATCCCTTCTTTTATTGTCTTTATCATCTTTAGGATCTCTACTATTGCTATTATTTAATTGGGTTTCACGTTTAGATTCTATACCATTTTGTTCGTTTCCTCCGTGTATTTTTTTGATAGTACGAATTATTTTATTTCCTAAGCCAGATACCTTAGATAGATCATACAAGGGAATAATCATACTAATATATATGTGCGTTAATATATACGCCACAACATGTAAATAACCGCTATTATATAATTTTCTATATATTAGTTTTTATTTCATTTTGACAACTTACTTTCTGTTCGGAGCAATGCATTGGCACAGCCAAAAGGACATACAAGGTAATACATACTAAACTAAATATCCTTTTATTCATTTTCTTATTAATAAAAAATGTTTACTGAAGCAATACGCTTTAAATAATATATATGTTTTATTTTTTGTTAGCTTTCTTTTTATCTATGATTATTGTAAAACAATGATGCTATTATTTAATATCACAATTATTAGCAATCTGTTCTTATACAATTTGTTTAATTTTAATTTATATAAACAAATTATTTGATATTTATGAAAGTATATTATAATAAAATTATATGTTGCTGCTATTTTAAAGCATCCACAAATTTATAATTCTGTAATTATAAGTTAACAAAATATAATATTTTATTTTTATTTTAATAAAATAATAACAATAAATAAAAATGTATATATTTGTTCTGAATATTTTTTGTTTATTTAAACCATTATATTAAATATAACAAAATTGTTTTTAATATTTAAAATATAAATAAATTATTCCATTAATTTATATGCATATATTTTCATGTAAATATATACTGCTATCATCAGAGATGTAAATATACAATTGCAAAAATTTTTATATTTATGTTTTTTTTCTAATAACAACTCATTTTCGCAAAGATTAAATTATTTTAATTATAAAAAAATAAGTTATGTAGAAGGTTCAGCCTAAAATATACGTTTTGTATATTTTTATATAAATAAGTCTTTAGTATATTTTAAAGGTTCATTTAATAACATGTTTGACATTTTATAAGCTTATAATTTTCTATTGTTTATCTACAAGCAAATTAATATATATTAATTATGGTAATAAAATATTAGATACATATATGTTGTAAATCAATAATATATCCAAACGTATGAAAAACAATTAACAAAAATTATTGTTTGGATTTAAATGCATTTTTATTTTTATACTTCTCCGATTTTAGATATTACTTAATAACATTCTATATTTTATTTACCACTTTTTTGTAAAAATATTTTTTGTTTATAGATTGGTATGTAATAATTTTATTTATAAATATATCTCAAAATATACAACATCAAATATATCATTTCTATTAAAATCATATAAAATATTCATATTTTCAAGTATATCTCGTATAAATCACAACGAATAATACATATAAAAACATAAATTTGTAAAAAATTGCCAATTTATTATTATATGAAACCCGAAAATCAAATACAATTAATAACCAAACTCCTTATTTTTCCGTATTCATTAAACACATTTGTAGTAACTTGAATATTTAAACAATATATTGTCTTTGTTTTTATAAATAATATTTAAATATAACATAAATATAGCACATTAGTTATCATAGAGCATTTCCACATATAGAAAACGTATTCTATACTTTTTATAAAAACAGGTTAAGTGGATCTTAATGTGCCTCCTACATATTAAGCCTCTAATTATTTATACTAACAAATGGAATGCTATTTATTTATTATTTTTTGAACTATATATTGTCTTTTAAATACGGAACCATATATTTTTAACACTAAAATAAAAGTTAATTAAATTTATCATTCCAAAGAATCGTCTTTTCTTTTATAAACACAAAAAATAAATTAATAAATGGTACAATATCGGCCTGCATAAGTTTTTATATATTTAATAATTTATATTTTACCCTATAAACGGAATTTATAGATTTTTTAGTCTGTTTTTTTTGAGTAGATGGATATTAATGCTTCTCATTCCCTAAGTTTCATTATTAAAATGGAGAGATCAGAAAAATTATTAATTCTTACCAACCTAAGAAAACCCATTCTTAACAAATAAATGTATATTTTGCATAGCAGTCTTTTAATGTTTCGATATTGTGATAAATATATTAATAAAATCGATTTATTTTCATGAATAACATTTATTTAAATTACCACCATAAATCATTTTGTTTCATTATAATAAAGTATATTTAGTGTATATAATTTGTCCATGCCTTTTTTATATAAAAATACATTAATGTATTTAATTTTGTGAACAAGATAATAAGTGCTATAATTCACCAATTATTTTTTCTGTACAACTATCCTTTATGCTAGTTTCTACCACTTTTTTTCATTAAAAATTTATGTTTCATAGTTTATTATTTTCGTTATTTTGATTATTCTTATAAAACTCTAAATTTAGTTAAAGATTAGTTATCTCCAATAGGAGATGTCTTAAGTATATCATATATCTATTATTCATTCTTTTAACATTAATTATTTAACATCTTAATAATAAGAAACATATCTTTAAAAATCAGCATACTATGCATATTTGGTTTATGATATTTTCCTTAAATAGGAAAAAAATAAGGAAGATATAATTTTTTAAAATAAAAGTTTGATGTATATGTCTATTTATTGTACATAGTTCATTTTTATTACATTTTTCTGCCATTATATTTAATGTATATATGCTATAAAAATATATTGAAATACCCAATCATATTAAAAACAAATTTAATTTGGAAATTTATATATGAGATGACACAGTTTTTAATTGTAAATTAATGTTTCGCTAAACCTCGACCCTAAATCATTAATTTATTTCATATTATTTCTTTTATATGCACATACTAATTTTTTATTAACAACCTATATACTATTTATTGAGTTTTGAATTTCTTTATAATATATTTTACAAACTTGTATATTCCAATCAATATTATGAAATTTAAAAAATTTAATCAAAACGAAACCAAGAATAATAACCCCCTAAAATATATCGCATAGAACAAGGTAATAACTTATGTTACAGAAGGTATATACACAATATAGAACAATTCCCCCTAAAATTTAAAGAGTTCAAACCTCGGCATCAAGAAAATTATAATTAAAAAATAAAGATATATTTTGGGTAAGGTGTTCCATGATTTATTTTACATTTTTTTTTTATATTTGTATATATATAATCCCATGCATGAAATATTATTTTAAATATTTTAGTTTTGGTTTGATGAACAATAAAAATATAAAACTTGTATATTCATAATGCATCATATTAAAAACATTATATATATAATATAATTAAAACCATTTATTTTTATATATTATAATATTAATGAAATTATGAATAATAACATTTGATATTCATTATTTATGAAAGCTTCAGCTATTCACGTTGCTTTATAATATATTTATTTAAATAAAAATGTATATATTTTAAAACCCGATAAATTATACGAATGTGTCGTTTAAATAATAATTCTAATTTTTAAAAATAAATATTAGGTTTTTATACTTTATTAGAAAATTATTTGCTTCGATTTTAATTATGCAACTTTTTGATTTTTAATAAAAATGCAACATATTTTTTAATATTTTATTAATTAAGCCAGAAAATGGTTAAAATATATATTGACATAATTCTTTTTGTTGTAATATTACTTGTGTATGTGAATAATAAATCTTTTGCAAGCGAACTTGTTTCAACTAATAATGTTAAGCATGAATCTGTTTCATCCAATGATACTAAGCGTAAACCTGTTTTAGCCACTGATTCTAAACGTAAACCTGTTTCATCCAATGATGCTAAGCGTAAACCTGTGTTAGCCAATAATGCCAAGCATGAACCTGTTTTAGCCAATGATGCTAAGCGTAAACCTGTTTCAACTAATAATGTTAAGCATGAATCTGTTTCATCCAATGATGCTAAACGTAAATCTGTTTTAGTCAATAATGTCAAGCATGAACTTGTTTCAGTCAATGATATTAAGCGTAAACCTGTTCCAATTGATGATGATGTGTATAAACTTCCTTCAACTAGTGGTTTTATACGTAAACCTACTCCAGCTAAGGGTGTCATATGCAAAGTAATTCCAACTAATGAAGTTATACGTAAACCTGTTTCATCCAATGATGCTAAGCGTAAACCTGTGTTAGCCAATAATGCCAAGCATGAACCTGTTTTAGCCAATGATGCTAAGCGTAAACCTGTTTCAACTAATAATGTTAAGCATGAATCTGTTTCATCCAATGATGCTAAACGTAAATCTGTTTTAGTCAATAATGTCAAGCATGAACCTGTTTCAGTCAATGATATTAAGCGTAAACCTGTTCCAATTGATGATGATGTGTATAAACTTCCTTCAACTAGTGGTTTTATACGTAAACCTACTCCAGCTAAGGGTGTCATATGCAAAGTAATTCCAACTAATGAAGTTATACGTAAACCTGTTTCATTTGATGATTTTATACGTAAACATGTTTCAATTAATGATGTTATACGTAAACCTATTCCAGCTAATGATGGTTTACGAAGATTGGCTATGCGAAATGCTACTGTACTCAAACTTTTATCATCTGGTTTTTCTCTACCAAATTTTAATTCATCCCTTTCGACCTCATCAAAATCTACCTCATCCATTTCGTCCCCACCCAAAACTACGTAAGAAATATACCTATATGCATATAATATATGGCCACAGTGAATATAACTATACATGTTTCGGTGACATATATGAAAATATTATATATATATTCGTCCAAATAAGCATTTGTATGCCGATTCGAACGTCAAACACTATTTATAAATATGTTTCGTTTCTTTTATTTTACAAATTAAAAGCAATTTCACTTTGGCCAATAGTAGTTTGAATGAAAATTGTGAACAAAATGACTCACTAACGTGCACTGATCCTGAAGAAACTCAAAAAGCAACAGAACTTATGAATGAAGCTGTAACTGCTTTACAAAAAATTGCAAAAAATGTCGACGTTTGTGATCATGTTAATAAACAATTTGACATAGATTTATATTGTAAAAAACACGAAGAAGATACAGAGATTGCAATATTTTCCTTTGAAATCAAAAAATCCAATAATGTACGAATTAACGGACAAAATCGTTTAAGTTATAAAATTAATTTTTATTAAATTATTATTATATATATGCATATATATTTTTTGTTGTTAGTATAATGAGATAATAAATAAGGTATGGAGTCCCAATGGTATCAAATCTTTTGATGAATACCATATAAAAGGTATATAAAAAATAGATAACTAATAAATTAGCATATCTTTATCACTACATGCTATTTCTTGTTTATCGTCAATGTTTTATACTCCTATTTTTTATTTATCATTTTATAATTTTCATAATATTTGAATTTACACGATGAAAAATTATAATTTTTTTTAGAGAAAATCGTTCGAGTATACAATCCAAATTTAGTAATGATGCAACAACGTCGCAATAGTATTGTTGGACCATTCAAAAAATATTCATATGTTTTAGCCACAAAAGTTGAAGTAAGAACGATGCTTTTTATTCTTTACCTCTGGAAGTTACATTTTTCATTAAATCGTTGCACCATAATATATAAAAATATATATATTTTTATTTTGTAGGTATCAAGCGATACAACTATAATTGTTTTCTCTTCAGCAAATATAAATGACTATAATAGCGCATCTCGAAACACTTATACAAACACTATCTTAAAAAGTGCAAACGAATTCAAAACTAACGTCAATTCTGAAGAAGATATTAAAGATGGGAAATTAAAAAAATTTTATATTAACTTATATGGATATATCATTAAAAAAGAAGAAAGGCGCATTGATGTTACATATGTCTACTCTATAAACACTGTATGTATTTTAATAACATAATAATTTATTTCAACATTTATCAAAAATATATATTTCCTTTATAAGTGTACATATTTATAATATTTGGCACCCATCTCTCAAAAAATTGCAACATTTTTTTATATATTTATTTTTTGTTGTTTTTTTTTGTAGATGGCTTATGATGTTTCCTATGCCCCAAGCTTCATTACAAAAATGGAGAAATCAGAAAAATTATTAATGCTTAGCAGCTTAAAAGAATTCTTTGATAGAAAATAAACATGTGTTCCACATTGTAGTTTTTTAAGACTTGAATATTGCTATGCATATATTAATAAAATTAATTGATTTTCATACATATGTCTATTTTGAATTGTCATCATAAAGGTTCTTTTTTCCTTTTTTTTTAATTTGTCTTTTGTATATAATTTATTTATTACTTTTTTATATAAGTGTACATATACGTGTATTTGTTTTTGATAACACTTCGTATGTAATTACCATAATTTACGAAGGTATTACATATGAGTTTTCTTTAATCGAATTATTTTTCACCGTTTTCTTTGTTAAAAATCTATAAATTTGTATTATCATCATTATTTAAAGTATTCTTATAAACCAAACATATCGTGTTAAAAAATAATTATTTCCCATATAGGATTATATTAACTTTATCGATAGCATCCTTAGAATCATCTATTAATGATTTAATTTCTTTTTTTTTGAAAGAATTTCCGTAATTCAAATAATGAATAATAATATGATATGTTAAAAAATAAAATTATAATTTTTTATATTCATTATATGCCGTGACAAAAATTATTATTAAATATTATATTTTCTAATTGACATGCTTTTACCTTATAAGCAATTTTTAAAAAGGTGGTACTATAACAAATACAAATTAAATTGAAATTAATTCATCTACTATCTATACACTTGATGGTAATTGTAAAAACTTAATGATATCTTTTCAAATATTTATGTTACAATTTCATTATATGTATTAATTGCTTTAGATGCTTCAAAGTTTATGCATCTGGGCTCAGGGTAATTTTTTCTATTGAACATTTCGGACGATTTCCCCATATTATACTAAGGAAAATATTATACTTTCTAATTTTATTACAATCATTTGATAAAATAGAAAGTACTTGTCTATATGAACTACCGTCGATATTATTATCAACGTCATTAAAAATAGTATATATGTATCAACATATTTTTTAGCTTTTTCTAAATATGTCATGATATCGTTAATTTTCTTTGTGTCATTAGAACAAATGCTACGTAATTTTTTAAATATATTATAAAATTTAGAAATATATTTAATATAAATATTCATCACATATTTTTTTTATTTATAAAATTCTTATAATTTTTATAATGTGTAACTTTATTTATAGTAATAAGCTCTGTATCATTTTTTATATGTTTATTATAAAAATCGTTTAAGTTTTTTAAATTGCTATCGGGCTTTAGACTTAATATATAACTTAACAATATCATAATATACACAACAACATTAATAGTATATTTTGCGTCGTTTCAAAAGTTAATCACCCTGAATAATTTTATTAAATAAACATAACACCCAGCCATTATTTTATCGGTATTAGTATTGTCATTTATCATTAGGATAGTATTAAAAAAATATATACTTTTAAAATTACACTCTCCAGAAATTTTTAATTCATCAGAAAAAAAATTCCTGAAAGTATCAAACATATCACACTGAAACCATTTAAAAATAATAAAATAAAAGAAATATATTTCATTAAAAAGTGTATATACCATTTCAAAAATATTATAATTAATATTATTTATTATATATATTATAATATTAGAGAGACTAAAAGCCATAACATTTTGGGATATTCATTATTTATAAAAGCTTCGCTTTTGATGTTGTTTGTAATAAAACTATTTAAATATAAAAAATTGAATTTACAAAGATGATAAAATATACAATGATTAATTATGAAAGTAAATAATAATCCTTATTTTTTTAAATGAATATTTATTTTTAACATTTTCGGATAAAATTTATATTTCGATTTTTTAATTTTTAATTTAAAAAAAAGTGTGAATATATTTTTTAATAATTTATTTATCAAATTCGAAAATGAATAAAAGATATATTAATATTATTTTTACCTTTTTAAGCTTGCTCGGGCATATGAACAATAAAGCCTTTGCAAGTGAGTATGGCCCAAACAATGTTCCGTAAGAAAATGTGGAAAAAATATATCCATCGAATATAACCACACACATGCATGCGCCATTATGATAATATTATATATATCCTCGTACAAGCATCCATCTAAATAACAATGTGATAATAAAAGTATCATTTTATAAATACATTTCTTTTTTTTTCAAATTAAAAAATAGCTCCACACCGGCTAGTAATTATTCGGATGAAAAATCCAAGCAGGTCACTTCCCTACTGTGTACAGATCCCGAAGAAACTAAAAAAGCAACAGAAATTATGAACGAAGCTATAATGCTTTTACAGTACCATGCCACAAGTACAGAAGATTACAGTTTACTTCATAAACACGATGATGGTTCATCTGAATATTTTAAGAAGCATGGAAATGCAGACATTCATAAATTTAATCATAAACTGCCCAATCCAGATAGTGTATGAATTAACGAACATTATTTTTTAAATTATAAAATTAATTTAAAATGAAAAAATAACTATTATATATATACATATATATTTTTCTCTTTAGTATGATAGTATAATAAACATTTTGTTTAATTATGAATGTAACCAAAAAATTGGGATAAGTACTGTTAAAGGTATATAATAATATAGTTAATTAATTAATCAATTTAATATACAACTATCACAATTTATGGAATATTTCATGTTTTTTGTTGTTGACATTCTATGCTATTATTTTTTATCTCCATTTTATTAAATTCCATAATATTTTAATGATATATATGCAAAATATATTTTTTTTAGAAAAAATTGTACGTGAATACACTCCAAATTTAGTAATGGTTCAACAACGCTACAAAAATAGTGATTTATCATTCCAAGGATATTATTATGCTTTATCCAAAAAATACAAAGTAAGGAAACTGTTTTTTCTTCATGCCTCTGAAATTATATTTCTCACGAAATTATACTACAATTTATACATATATATTCTTTATTAATTTTGTAGATATCAAACGATACAACTGTTATTGCTTTGGCTTCAGCAAATATAAATGATCATAACATCGCCGATCAAAAAATTTATAAAAATGATATCTTAGAAAGTGCAAATTCATTCAAAACTGACATCGATTCGGAAGAAGATATTAGAAAGGGGAAATTAAAAAAAATGTTTGTTAATTTATCCGGATGTCTCATTAGAAAAAAACTCAATTATATTGAAATTACTCACATCAGCTCTGTAAGAATATTCAAATTTAATAGCTTAACAAATTTGTCCTATTGCTTATATTATTTTGCTATTCCCTTATCTTCATTTTAGAATTATCAAAATATATCTTCTATGTATAAATGCACATATTTATAATATATGATATTTACCCACAGACCTTTTCAATATTTATTTACATGTCTATCAATTTTTTTTTTCGTAGATGAATATGAATGCTATCCCTAGCCCAAACACCCGTATTAAAAAATCTATAGCAAAAAAATTGGAAAGTTTTATCAACTTAAGATATATATTTTCTCAGAAATAACTGGAGAATTCAATCAATAGTTTTTTTGAGTAAATAATATACAAATATTTATATAAATTAAATTAATTTATTATCATTAACAATGCTTTTTTTTTAAATTATTATTATAAAAGTGTATTTTTTCGTTTGAATAAATTTTATATGCATAAAATTTTTTCATTTCTTTTTAATATAAGGATACCTAAACATGTATTTTATTTTGTGAGTGTCACAAATATAACATTACAATTTATCGAGCTTTGTCTCTATCACCGCCATTTCATATTAATACTGATATTTTTTGTTTTATTATAAAAATCAATAAATTTATATTTTTCTTTTACTATTTATATTATTTTTAATATGCTTATAAAACTCAAAAATTTTGTTAAAAATTAATTATTTCAAAATATTGGAATACCTTATACATACTCAATATCGTTATTAAAACAATAAATTAAAAAAAAATAACAATAACTACATTTGTATTATTAGTATTCCCAGTATGTTTTGTACATTTACCACCAAATTATTTGTAATTTTATAAATATTTGTAGCATCATTATTTTCGTCATAACACCAATGTATATATTACATAAAAGTTAAATGTATCATAGAATTTAGATAAATATTTAATATTAATGTTCACTAAATATATTTTTATATATAAACGTTCCTTATAATTATCTTAATGTAGTCAATAGTCGTGTTATTATAATTTTCATGGGGTCAAACCTCTTTGGAACTATTAAATAACAATAAATTACCAATCGTAATTTTATCGATGTCAATACATGAATTATTATGAAAACATTTTTTATAACTTTTGTTTTTAATTCATATACTTTAAACTCGCCACATTTACCAGAAAACAATATTTCAATTTACCAAATTTTTTTTAGTAAGGAACCATTTAAAAAAAATAAAATATGCATTAAATAAAATGTTATTAAATAAGAATTAATGGAATTTATAGATAATATAACATCCTAAAATTTTAAGAAAATCAGATTTTATTAAAAAAAATATATATCATATTGAAACCAATTATAATTATATTTTGTTATTAATTTCAAGATAAAGAACCATAACATTATTTTATATATAAGTCATATAAAATACCAAAATAGACATACAATTATTTGAGTTCTCTATATACGAAAATTTGCGGTTATACATATTATTATTAAATTTAATTAAAAATTAGTATGAAATAATAATAAGACAGTTAATATATTAGTCTACAATAGTTTTTTCAATGATCCAATTTTTTATAATTCCAAATTTATTTATATAAAATTAATTTCATACAAAAGTGTATAACATTGAAACAATTATTAATACTTTATTATACCATTAATTTATTATTCAATAAATATAAACAAATCATCATAGGACCATTTAAAAAATATCATATTTATTTTATGTAATTTTCACTTAATAATTACAGAAAACAATTTTATGTAGCAATATTTGACAGCAAATATGGGTGTCACTTTTATACTAAATCCCTTCTTTATTATTGATTTGTTCAATATAAATAGTTGTATAAACACTATACCTATAAAATTACTTTCTTATATTATCAACCGATTTTATTTTTATAATTATAGAAATGAAAATGAAAATTATAAATAAAATGGCCACTTTGAATAACATCATCTTTATATAAAATGTGAAAATATCACGGGCCAAGTTTATGTTAAAATGTTAGATAAAACTTATTTTTTAATTAACCAAATAATTTATTTATTCATAATATTAAACAAAAGTTATCTGAATTAGTAGTTTATAATTTATATATTTTTTAAAATTAAATGCATAAATTCTAAAACCTAAAACGATAATACATTTAAAATATAAATTCATGAATTTGTTATATATAATAACAAAAACATATAAATTTCAAAATAACTGATTGAAGCACGCATTTTCTATAAAATTTAAATTAATATATAACTATATATCTCCAAGTAAAATAATATTTAATAATTTAGTCATTCATGCAATATTTTATTCGGTTGCATCTATATATTAGAGTAATATGTTATTTTTATATAATCATTTATTTTAATTATTATTAAATTTACTAAGAACATATTATGTTGAAACTTTATTAATATACTTATATATTTCCATTTTAACTATTTTAAAATAAATATATTTTATAGTTTATATGTATAAATTACGAATCTTATAAAATAAGCATTATCAATATAATATTATACCATTGTGGCAAATAAATAAAACCACATAAAACTATTTCTATTAATATGAATTAAAATTTTAATAGGCATATTTGAATAATTAAAAAAATAATAGTATTTATAATAGGTATGTGCATATTTTCTTTTTCATATACTATAATGCATTTTGGCTATTAATATATATTGAATATGATCACATATATAATGAATAATATTTATTAAGCAAATAGACATTTATAAGTAACATATTAATAGCTATTATATATATTAACCCAATTTTAACTTTAAGCAATAAAATATAAACATGGACAATTGTAACAACTAAAAACATAAATAAATATGCCTTATAAATGCAATTTACTTTAGTCACAATATTCTCATAAATTTTCAATACTATGCATTAATTCATTTAAATTATAAGGGCATATCAAATATAGGTATTATATTTTATGAGATATTTTTTCTTTTTGGTCTTTTAATTTAATGTTTACCACCGTTATGGATTACATATTTAGACAGCATCTAGAAGTTAAAAAATATGGACATACATATATTTTGTTAATTATATGTATTTAAATTATTTTTATTTCTATTATAATAACATTTATCAAAAATGGTAGACAAATAAATATCTTCAAATTATTAAAAATTAATAAAAAAGAAACTCATAATCAACTATAAACTCGAATTATTGTAGTATACAATAATCTAAATATTAAAGCACCAAATATTGACTTATAAAGTTAAAAAAAATTATTATATACATTAATAACATATTATACAAATATTGTATATATTATTTCAATTCATAAATTGAATTTACAACGCTTATTGCTTATCTTTTTTTCTTTTTCTCCTTTTTTTTCTCTTTTTTTTTTTGGAAAAGTTCTGTTATATTACTCTTAAATTTGACCACAAAAAATAATATAATAAGTAATACAACTGTTATAGGTATTGCTACAATTGCCGATTCCATGAGTTGACTAGTACCTATAAATACTATTAAATCGAATATTACATATCGTCTTATATATAATAACAAAGGATTATGTGTTATTCTATGATATAATTTGCTTTTGCCTATAGAGTCGACCCCTTCTTGTATTTTTAGAGTATGCATTATTTTTCGAAAGATGCCTGGATTTATATCATTTGTAATATATTTCTTAATTTTATTATAAATATTAACTTGCTCAAATGAATCATCACTGTCCATATAATTTTTAATATGTTTTTTTATCTTTAATTTCGTTCTATCTCTAATACCCATATTGTTTATACTATTTTCCAATGATTTCATGCTATTAATATCTTCAATTTTCATTTTTGTACATATATATTTATCTTCTAACAATTTATCCCTTAATATATTAGCTTTCTCAATTTGATTTTCTAATAACTTACTTTTTATTAATCCACATTTTTTGATATCTGTTTTTAAACACATATGCAATCGTTCCTTTATCAGTTGAAGTTCTCTGGTTAACATTTCTTTCATTAATAACTTTAGATTTTCTATTTTATCATCCAATAAATCATTTAATGCTTTTGGTATGTCTTCTGTCTCCTCGTCAAATAGTTTTATTTCTTCTATATATTTTTTTTGAAGTTGTTCATTTGAATTTAAATAATCTGATTTTAAATTGTTCACAATTTGGCGATTTTTTTCTTCTTTATCTAATATTTTACCATCTTCATTTTTATCATTTAATGGGTCTTCTTTTATTAATTCACCTTTTTTTATTTCGTAATTTAATTCATCATTATTTTTTTTTTTTGATATGTTATCATTTTTTAATTTATTATGAGCATCTTTATTGCCTATTGATTTATATACTCGTGAATTTACATTTACCTCAGGTCCGATACTAGTTATATGGCTTCCTAATTTATTATCATTTTCTTCTGCATCTAATACAAATGGATTTTCCAAATTCGTTTCATCATATGGTTCTACATTCGATTGCGCTAGCAATCTGAAAGATACAAACGTCAATGCTTCATTGTTTATATGGTTATGAAGTACTATATTCTATAATGATAAAAAAGGTATATATAATACATATGCTAATAAGTGTCAATATTTTATAATGTATGAAATTTAAAATAAGTATATATGATCTATAATGAAGCTCATTCGTTTTTTTAATGCCCCACCTCATTCCATTGCAATAGTAATAAACCGAAATTATATATTCCAAATAAAAGCATCTATGCATGAATCATGGACAAACAATTTTGTATTTTTCACAAATTATTTTAATATATGCATCATATTATTATATAATGAAATCGGTAAATTCGATTTTCTTATATTTTCCAATGCATAAATTATCAAACATAGAAAAAATTCTCGTATATATATTTTTTATCTAAATAGCTTATGTATCCTTTTTAATAACAAACACAATAAGTATACTGTATATATGGCTACGTAATTACATATAATGCTACAAACAGAGAAACTGAGGTATAGAATTACAAAAAAATAATATCATCAACAGAGATTCGTGTATAAATAGAAATGTAGATTTTTTTTATATCCTATAATATACAAAAATGTTTTTGTTTATTTTTTTTACCAAAACAAATTCATCTCGTTTATAATTATATTAGAATCTATTTATAAAAAATCAAATAAAAAAATAAAAAAATTTTAATAATTCGAGAACAAAAAAATAAATTTTTATTTTATCTATAAAAAGTTATATTATAAATTTTGTTATATATTTTTATTTTCGAAATATGCTATAAATTATATATAATTAAAATGACAACCTATAATAAGATACAGCAATTTTGTAATATATATATTTTTTTATGGTTAGCTAATTTTAAACATATATAATAATCTACATGCATAATTTTATTTATTGAATATTAATATGAAATTTATAATAGTAATCAAATTTCAATATTTTAAATATTAAAGAGAAAATTAATTTAACAAATTATATATGCTTAAAATATAATAAAATTTAACATAAATAAACATATTTTTAAACCATACTAAAAAGCTTATCATAATAAATAGGAAAAAAGGACTTAACAATCATATCGCCAATATTATTCATTTTAATATAAAATTTAACTTGTTATATTATTTTGTTCTTTTGTTGTAAACAAGTTCTTTATTAAAAAAAAAATACGTAATTTAAATATATTATTCGTTTTTCTTATTAGAAGCATTTATAATATAAATTACTAATGTCGAAAATATAAAAACGAACATTTTTAAATTTTCATTTTTAATAATTTACTAAAAATATAATGGTTTCATATATTTCTGTGTTTTCCCGTTTAAGCCTTTTAATTACCAATGAAAAATTTAAATAATATTTTAGCTAACTTCATAGCATCGCCTTTAAATGAATAATATATATTCAATTATCAATTTTATTTTTATAATGTATATGTTGTCACTCGAATTCTATATAAATATAATAGCATGCTTCTACGTATTAGGTTTATTCACATATGTTGTGCGCATTTATCTTAAGAATATTTAAGAGCGTATATGTGTATAAAATTAGTGATTTCTCTATTGAAGTATTGATAAAAATACTATATGCGAATATGCAACATGCTATTAAATATAATTTCATAAAAAAGCATATTCAAATAAAAATAATTAATAATGATGGACAATTAATTTATTAATAATATTTCTAGATTCAAATAGAATATGTCACATAAAAATTTATAATAATATTAAATCACAAAATACAAATTTAAAAAATGACAAGCATAACAACAAATATTATTATATAAACATACAAAAATACTAATAAATTGTTTTTGTAAAAATAATTATAATACTAACAAATGTAATATATATATATTTGTATAACGTGGTACGAATAACACAAAAAACATATTATCCAAGGAAAAGTGTTACAAATACTAAAAATATGATACATTTACATATCATATTATTAAAAAAACAGAAGATTATAATAATATTATGAATATTTCACTGAATAGCATCGATTACTTATTAATTCTTTATTTTGTTATTCATATATATTAGACAAATATTGGTATTTTGACAAAACTTTTATATATAAATTATTATATTTCCTTTGACAAATATATTGTTACCTTTATTATATACATCTTTTTTTTTTTATCCATAATATCTTTTTTTTTCGTCTCACTTTCTCCTTTTACATTCATAGCATATGTTTTATTTTCTTCAGTTTCAATTATATTTTCTCTAGTATCATTTTGCTGATTTTTATTAGTTTTCATTATCAATGATTTTAAGAAATGTTTATTCGCAACTATATAATACAATAAAATAAAAAACATAGTTACTGATGGTAGTATAAATTTAGATACATTCTCGACTGCATGTAAACAAAAATGCAGAAAAGTATCTAAAGATATATGTTTTGCTAATTCTAATATTACAAAAGGGTTTGACAATATTTTTCCAAGTTTAGTTGTTTTTAAGTATCCAATTATTTCATTAATATTTAGAGGCTTTTTATTTCTAGATATTTCACTTTTTGTATATTTCTTAATTTCTTTATATATTTTAACATGGTCAAATGGACTTTTACTATTTATAAAGTCTCTTGCAAGCTGTTTAACACGTACCTTTGCTGCATTGTCAATTTGCATATCATTTATTATCTGATATAAATCTTCAATTACCACTAGTTCATCATAATCTTCCCATATTATTATTCTTTTTTTAGCTAATTTGCTCATCAGCATTCTTGTTCTATGTGTTTCTCCATTCAATATTTTTTCTTTTTTGATTTCAATCTTCTTTTTTTCTTCTTTCATAAAATTTTCTGATTCCGTTATTATTTTTAAGATTTCTTCATTTAATACATCGTTTAATCGTGATTTAACATTTTCATTTCCTTCTTTTAATAATTCATCCGCTCGTGACGCAATTTCGATGAGCACATTTTTTAATTCATTATAATCTTCACTTTCATTGTTTTCATCATCTATTGTTAATGTACCACTTGAAAGTTCTTCATTTTTTCTTGATAAGCGTGTGCTAAATTCTCCCAATGACCTTATAGCTTTTAGTCCCCTCTTTTCACCATTTAAAAGACTATTTTGAAATATGTACTAAAAAAAAAATATATATATGAATATTATACATTCTGTAGATTACACAATTTTAATAATATTGATATACATATTAAAAATAATATTTTTTTATAACTTTTTTAAAAATCTTACATTATTCAATAACAATAATAAACCTACAAAGTTTAACGTATATAAAATTTTTTGGATACAATTCATAGTATACTACTATAACATTACCTATAGTATTAGCCCAAACATTATATATTATTAATATTATTCATAAAACCACCATATTACAAGCATCAAACATCGCATTTTATAACATACAAGCTATATTTTATTATTTTTAAATTCAATTGCTAAACAAAAATCACGTAAAACATATCTATTAGCAATTTTCAAAAATTAATAATATACTTTTTTAAACTTTTTTATTATATAATATTTTCACATTATGAAAAATAACTTTATATTTATTTTTAGGACAACATTAATGATATATTCATATATACTAATCACAATATACTATTATATATATAATTAACAATTTGATCAAATGTATAAATAAAATTATATTTTATATAAAAATATTAAAAATTAATATCCTTTTAAATTTATTTCTCTCAATTTATGTATATTAAATTACATAATTATCAATATAAAAAAAAATTTGCGTTTAAGCACTATTATATTTTTTTTTATTATTTAAACATCATAGGCAACAACAACTCAAAATAAACTTATTTCAACGACCCTGTTTATAGAATAATAATTTTGACCGTTTAAATTTAACTAATGGTATATTTATTTTTTTATCTAAACAAATTAATAATAATAAAATGTCAACTAAGCCTTTGAAATGTTATCAATATATTAATGTATATTAAAAAAGTAATAGAGACTTCATATTAATTCGTATATAAAAAATCATCGATCTTATATAGGTGCATAAAAAATATAATAATGAGTATTGTTACATTAATCTTTATCAATAAAACTTAAAGTATATATATTTTTTTTACGTGAAATTTAATTTATTTCATTTTATCATAAATAATAATAAACTTTTAATTAAAATTAGTGTATTAATTTAATCTTTACCAGAAAACGTAATAGAGCCATGAATATATATATATATATTAATAGTTTATTATTCAGGCACTGTAATCATTTAAAATATCACATAAAAATGTTACATATGTTAATACGCATAAACGTGTTATGTTGAAAAAATAAGCAAATATGGAAAATAAAAAGTTAATTTTGTTCAAAAGGAATTTGCAATTTCTCCAATTATAATAATAATATTTATATAATATATCTTGAGTATTAAATATATACTAAAAATAAATATGTATAATTTGTAAAATATTTAATTATTCTGAAAATAGTGTAAAGGAATCTTTATAAATTTCTATACAAATTTAACAATTTTTTAAGGAATTACAAAAATACATATATCATTTGTGTTTTATCATATTTATACATGTAAGCTATACATATATATTATATTGACAAAAAATAACATGAAAGTATTTCCTATAAACATATTAAATTATTATAATTTTTGTGTTCATTAGACATAAATGCTGCTTCTTTCTATTAATACAGTTATTTTATAGATTAAGCTAGTATTCATTTTTTTTCTTTTTTTACAAGTAAGCAAATTTATTAATTCCCTTTTAAAACAATATATTTTATTACATTATTTAGATACAAATAAATAATTATATTTATTAATTAAGAATGGAAATGTGAATTAATTATAGTAATCCATTATAAAATATATAATGTTTTTTGTATATAATATTATCATTATTTAAGGGATATAGATTTAATGCATATAACATGTTACTAATATTGTATATATATGAATGGTATAACCAATTAATTTCAAAGGTCTATGAATATAATATCACCTTAGAAATAAAAATAATAAAAATTATGTTATAGTATTTATGATCAGTTGACGACCATGCTAAAGATTTGCTATCTACGCTTTTAAAGTTGTAAAAATATAAAATAAAGAATTTTAGTAAAATTTAAAAAATAATTTAAATTTTTCATAAAAAAAATATTAAGAAAGATAAAACATAAAAATGCCCCCAAATATTTCCTAAAGAAATAATAAACTTTTAACGAAATAATTTTTTTAAAAAAGTAATGTAAGCTTTCATATGCATTGTATGTAAATGTAACTCGTGATAAAAATTATGCGTAAATATATATATGTAAAAATTGTAATAATAATATAAGAAAAAAATACAATCATAATACACGATAAATTTGTATGCTATATTATATTATGAACAATTTATACTAAAACATAATTATATACTCATTTAGTAAATCAATATATCATCAACGTGACTCTTCTTCATACACATATTAAATGATTTTTTTACATAAATTTTTTACAAGACATCAAGTATTATATTTCATAGCTAAACATAAATTATAAAATTTAGAGGTTCCAAGTATAATTCTATATGTTAGCACGTTGTGAAAATACTCTTTAACAAAAAAA
Organism: Plasmodium berghei ANKA; assembly: GCF_900002375.2. NCBI lineage: Eukaryota > Apicomplexa > Aconoidasida > Haemosporida > Plasmodiidae > Plasmodium > Plasmodium berghei. Next base: position 82,028 of record NC_036169.2, read on the forward strand.
ATGAAAAAAAGGAATTTATATTTCTATATAAAAAGTTAGATATTCAACCCAAAATAATTGTTTTTCCAAATGATATATATATTAAAATTATTTAACTATTTTAAAACGTGCAATGAGAATGTAAATAAAAATAAAATATAGCTACAAATCATAAAACCTATAATTATATAGAATAACTTTAAATATATGTCATTTTCTTAATTATATATTTTATTATATGTTAATTAAAATTATTTGTATATAAATTTTTAAATATAATAAAGATATATTATAAAAATGTTATATGTATCTTCTAAAAGGATAGAAGCATATTTATAAATAAATAAATATATATATATATAAATTCAATATTCAAAATTTGACAATGACCCCAAAATAAAAATATAATATCATTTTTTATAACTTATCCAGCTTATTCATTTTATATACTTAAATACTTTTAAATACCCAATAATATAAAAAAACACAAAATATCAATTTTTTCTAGGCTTTAATTTAAAAAAAAACTATTATGGATATTTTCGAACAAATACAAAATAAATTAAAATGTTTACTTTCACATATTAAAATAAATTCCCCCCCTGTTAAATAAATTATAAATGCATAAAATTTTTCGTGCATCTGTTTTTTTTCTATAAAGAAAATCACCTTAACCGATTTTTTGAATAAAAAACATCAAATAAATATATATAATATTATATTTAATATATAAATTAATATATAATACAATTATATAATAAAAAAAATTATTAATATTATTACATGTTCTTCCCTTTTTTAATGGCAACATGAAAATATATTATAGATATTATTAATATATTTTAGTAGTACCATTTTTATAATTATTTTTAGTTATTGTGATCTATAAATTAATTAGAACTGCAATCCGATTCCCTTAAAATTATTTTTGAAATAATTTATAATTTAATTAATTAAGTTTCTTAATTTTTAAATTACCATTTAATTAAGTTATCAATAAGAAAATGTAATCACCTATTTTATGTAAATTTTTAATATATATGTATTTATTAATATTTATTCATTTTTACTAAATTAATTATTAAGTATGAAATTAGTAAAATTATATTTTTTACATTTGGCAGACAAAATATGCATTATTACATAATTTATTTAAATATACTTATAAAAATAGTACTTATACATATATTATTATAATTAAAGAAGTATTATGTATTATCGAAGCAACTATTAAAAATACAATCTCTAAGGAGGTGCATAGTATTCATTAGTTTGTTAAGTTATTATTGTTATTATATATTGTATACCTTTTATATATAGTTGACTAAAAAATTATAAATAATTAAAGTTTTTATGTAAAAAATAAAAACAATAAAATAGTGTAAAAATGGATAATCAAATATCAACTTATGCTCCTGAATCAATTGCTTCAAATATATTATTAGATTCATTTTCAACAAAACCACAAAATACATTACATACACTTATTGATACATTCAATCCAGAATTAAAAAATAAATTTTTAGATAAAGAAAATAAATTTCAAGATACAGAAAATAAATTTCAAGATAAAGAAAATAAATTTTTAGATACAGAAAGTAAATTTCAAGATACAGAAAATAAATTTTTAGATACAGAAAATAAATTTCAAGATACAGAAAATAAATTTCAAGATACAGAAAATAAATTTTTAGATACAGAAAATAAATTTCAAGATACAGAAAAGAAATTTTTAGATACAGAAAATAAATTTCAAGATAAAGAAAATAAATTTTTAGGTACAGAAAGTAAATTTCAAGATACAGAAAATAAATTTTTAGATACAGAAAATAAATTTCAAGATACAGAAAATAAATTTCAAGATACAGAAAATAAATTTTTAGATACAGAAAATAAATTTCAAGATACAGAAAAGAAATTTTTAGATACAGAAAATAAATTTCAAGATAAAGAAAATAAATTTTTAGATACAGAAAGTAAATTTCAAGATACAGAAAATAAATTTTTAGATACAGAAAGTAAATTTCAAGATACAGAAAATAAATTTTTAGATACAGAAAATAAATTTCAAGATACAGAAAATAAATTTCAAGATAACAGAAAATAAATTTTTAGATACAGAAAGTAAATTTCAAGATACAGAAAATAAATTTTTAGATACAGAAAATAAATTTCAAGATACAGAAAATAAATTTTTAGATACAGAAAATAAATTTCAAGATACAGAAAAGAAATTTTTAGATACAGAAAATAAATTTCAAGATAAAGAAAATAAATTTTTAGATACAGAAAGTAAATTTCAAGATACAGAAAATAAATTTTTAGATACAGAAAGTAAATTTCAAGATACAGAAAATAAATTTTTAGATACAGAAAATAAATTTCAAGATAAAGAAAATAAATTTTTAGATACAGAAAGTAAATTTCAAGATACAGAAAATAAATTTTTAGATACAGAAAATAAATTTCAAGATACAGAAAATAAATTTCAAGATACAGAAAATAAATTTTTAGATACAGAAAATAAATTTCAAGATACAGAAAATAAATTTTTAGATACAGAAAATAAATTTCAAGATACAGAAAATAAATTTTTAGATACAGAAAATAAATTTTTAGATACAGAAAATAAATTTCAAGATACAGAAAATAAATTTTTAGATACAGAAAATAAATTTCAAGATAAAGAAAATAAATTTTTAGGTACAGAAAGTAAATTTCAAGATACAGAAAATAAATTTTTAGATACAGAAAATAAATTTCAAGATACAGAAAATAAATTTCAAGATACAGAAAATAAATTTCAAGATACAGAAAAGAAATTTTTAGATACAGAAAAGAAATTTCAAGATAAAGAAAAGAAATATCTCTATGCTAAAAAGAGATCTTTAAATAAAGAAAAGAAAGCTCTCTATATTAAAAATAAATCTTTAGATACAGAAAAAAATTCTCAATATCACAATCTATTAACAAATACAATGCTTAGTGAAGAGCTTCCAAAATTATCTGAAACCAATACAATACCAATTCTTGGAGATGATAGTCCAGGTTCTAATGTAAAAACTGCAATTGATTCTCCTTATAATGCTCAACCGCCAACTAGTATTCAAAGTGATAATATATCAACTACAAGTAATATTTCACAAAATACAGAACCAGTACCCGAAAACACTGATGAACTACTTAAGGATGAAGGGTTTGTTAATTTTTTAAACACAATAACTTTATTAGCCAAATTACAAGATGAAAATGCGAAAGCAGAACAATTAAATGATGTTAATAATGAAGCAGCACAAGCGGAACAAGTAAAACCTCCAAATCCTCTTAAATTATTTCTTTCACAATATGATATCAGCCCACATGGTAGATGGATATCCCCTTTATATAAATTTCAATTCTTTCTTACATATGTCAATGAAGTTGGAAGAATATTTCACGGAAAAGGTTTAATAACATTATTTAGTGTTATTTTCATTGTTGCTTTATATTGTGCTAATAAATACTTCAATTTATTCTCTATAAAGGTAATAATAAATAAAATAATTTAAAATTTATAATACTTAAATATACTGCTATATATATGCATTTATATATACACATTTTACCTTTCTTTATTTTTTTATTAGGATATATTTAAAAAAAACAAAAAAAGAAAAGAAAAAAAAAAAAAAAAAGAAAAAGAAGAAAAAGAAGAAAAGAAAGAAAAGAAGATAGCAAGTAAACATAACAAAAAGGCCAACTTGGCAAATAAGACCGAAAAGAAATTTAAAAAAAAATGAGGATATAAAATTATAAAAAGTTATTTAATGTAAAGTTATATATAATCCTTTTTAAATCATAATAAAAACGATGTATATCTAATATAAAAATTATAAAAATTCTCTTTGTTCAAACATAACGATAAAAAATGTGGTTATCTAATCACAATTTAATTTACACATCGACCCAAAGTATCGATATTTAATTATTTGTACATAATAATAATTTAATACTTTTTATTACAAATAATATTATTTTCTATAATTGGATAAAAAACAATATATTGTTTATGTATATTTATATGTGTATTCCCCATTTTTTAATTAAAAAATATCATACATTATTTCAAAGAATATCCTAAAAGCATGACTATACCTAATAATGTATGTTTATAATACATTTTATAAATGGATGTATTATGATTATTTTATTTCTCATATTCTTGTTATTTTAAGCATTATAATAATATAATTATTATGATTCTACATGAATTTAATATTTTTTACGAACTTTAAATAATGCCTAAAATTTACTAAATTGTTATCAAATGATGCAAGGGGAAAATATATTACCATTTGTCAGTATAACCTTTAAATATATAAAAAAGTTTTCAACTAAAAATATGGATATAAAATAAAGGGAATAAACATTATATCCAATCAAATTTACTTATTTTCTCATGTTTAACAATTCGTGTGTATATTTGAAACAAATCATAAATATTAGACATACTATAGTTTATTATTAAACATGTTTATAATATATATTTCACGATTTTATCTAAATATTTTTCTAATAGATTAAATAACATATCATCAATAAAAAAACATAATATATATATATAACTATTACATAAAAAATAAAAACTTAATAGCTCATTTATTGATAAAAAAACTTATGCGCCGACCATCTTAGTATCCAAATATATATCACCAGGTAAATTCATATATTTATTGGTGTAACAATTTAAAGTACTATCAAGTGCATCAAAAAAACTTTCTCTTAAGAAGATTAATTCGGATGATATGTAATCAGAATTCAATTTTACAAAATTTGGGAAGGTTTTTCTTTGAAAAAGACTTTTTAAAAATTTCATACCTTTTAATCCGTCTATTTTATATGATTTATTTTGTATTGCTATACTAAAATTGTCCAAAAATCGTATGTATATTTTTAACATTTTTTCTTTAATAGCTGAAAAAAATGCTTGAACCAAATCGTCGGGGGTTGGATAACATTTTAGATTTGTTTTACTACATCTAGTATTATCTTCAAGAATTAAAGGATTCTTATATAAAGGAAATAATTTACTACGCTTTCTGAACCATAAGCGTATCATACTATCAATTTCGTCTCGAACACTTGGTATGGGGTGAGTGAGATCTGCATTGTAATAATGATTTTTTAAACTTAATATAGCTAATAATTTGTAATCACGGCTAGCATGTTTTGAAGCATCTATGCGTTTATCATTAACCTCTTCAACTAGTTTAATATTTTCTAAAGCTTTCATAGGATCATCTATAAACTTTGCAGGGGTGTTTACACTCGCTTTTGTTACCAAATCTTTTATGAGACTAAGATCTAATTTTGCATTATCAATCTCATGAATATTCAATAATAAATCATCTAAGTATTTATGAACTGATTTTGTTTCTGCTACCCAGAAAAAATCTTTTAAATAGTCTTTTATACTTGAATACTTATCTTTATGAAAACTATTTTCTTCGTTTTCTGTTACGCTTAGAATTTTATTAGCATGCGTATGAATCATGTATATATTAAATGCTCTTATAAAGCATGGTTGATCTTCTACATTTATAGTATTTATATTAAAATGTTTCATATAGTTTCCAGCATAATAAGGGTCATGAATTCTATTAAAAAAAAAATGAATCCAAGTACTTAATCTTCCTTCTGTATCATCATGAGATTTAATCAGATTAAACAATGAAAAATTTTGAAATTTAATATCTTTAAGAGGTATTGAGCACTTATCTCCATAAACAACATGACATAGAAAAAGGGAAACGAAAAAATACATAAATATTTTTGTATTCATTTTGCCTTCACTTTCGTTTTATATAAAAATATAACTGGCGCAATTAATATATGCGTTGTAAATAAAAATATATATATAAAATAATAAAGTAATAATAACTAATTGTTTTCAAGAAATCGTGTCTCTACTTTGTAAAATTTTACAAACTAAATATTTTTTAATGTCATAAACATACAAAAATAAATCTTCTATAAATACTTATTAAAATCCAAATAAAATTTAAAAAAATTACAAATTCATAATGAAAAAATTAAAATATCAATTATAATATTTTTTTAAAGAATATATAACAAAATATGTTTTATTTAGCGACTTTTTATATCAACATGTACATGTATAAAAATGAATATGCTTCATATGCTACTATTTAACATTATAACCCTTAAACATCGATTTTATATTTAAAATTTTATAAATAATTATACAAATAAATCTGTCTATTTCAAAAAATTATATTTTTTTTATATCTTTGCACTTTGTATGCATGAATGTACTTAATTAATAAACAACTAATTTACTCTTGCACAGAATATTTACTTTAAATCCGATGCACTGGTCACTGCATATCACAATTTTTGTTTGATTATGTATTTTTCTTTTGTCTTTTTCAAAAATAACAATGAAACAAATATTTTCATAAGACAAATTCGTATTTACGCCATTTCTGCAATTATGGTGCTATCGTAAAACTTAAAACTATAAATGCCATTAAAATAATATGCACAAGTAATTCACTATATTGTGTATCTTTTTATTTTGGAAATTATACATGTAAAATAAAAACATATGGTATGAACGCGCGTACCATAAATATTAAATAATTATATATATATATTTTAATATACCATTGATATAATTTAATAACTTCAAAATTTTCGATAAAACCTTTTCCATCGTAAGTATAATAATTTATAAGTTAAAACACCCCAATATTTCTTACAATAAATAATAATACATTTTAAAAATTATGATACTTTCATAAATTTAGAAGCATGTATAAGAAAATCGTTTTTATTTATATAATAATGTTATTAGTCATGCTAAGTATTTTTCTTTTTAATTATATAAAATGCCCATATCTCGAATTTATATATGCAAATTTAATTTTTTCTAACTGAAGGACTTAAGGGAATACGCCTTTATCTATAAAAATTATTTTAAATTTTACACATTTTTGAAGGCTTATTTCCCTCTTTTCCATTTATTGAATTATTATTATTATTATCGGATTTATATTTCTTTATTTTTATACTCTCCCTTTCTATTTTTTGTCCATATGCAAATGCATAAACACACGTATACACATATACCATTTTTTTAAATAGCATTTGTATGGTTACTATTAAATTACGAATATGTATCACCATCTCTAATATTATCAAAAAAATATATTTTCTCAATACTCATTTTATGGTTATTCTACTTTTACATTTTTTTTATTATGCCTAATTTAAAAAAAATTAATTACAATTACTCAAATAAATAGGTATAACTGAATAACTATGCATTTCATTAGTAAATAACCATATTTTGTTTCATAAATTATATAAAAATATATATTTCTTTTAATTATCATGATTATAAAATTTTATTATGGAAATAAATTCCATATAAACTACAATGCACAAAATAAAATAATTTCAAAACGTTCTAAAAATAATATTATATTTATTAGATATCACCCGCTCGAATTAATTATTTTCATATAGTCTCTATTAATGAACTTAAAAAAAAAAATACTACTCCCAAAGATTAAGGTGCTATTTTAATTTCATATGCTTATCTTATTCTATTACTTTTTATTGCTATGAAAAATACACAACATTAAGGAGAGATAACAAAAATAGGAGTAGCATAAACTCGTTGTTTTAACATACCAATTTGTTTCTTTACTTTTATTCCAATTTTTCCACTTATGGAAAATTTTAATAATTCATAATAAAGACCCAACATTAAAACATGAGGATATTTCCGTTTAAAGTTTTACCTTTTTTTTTAGAACAATCCTAAGTATAATTATAAAATTAACAAACTTAAAAAAGTCCTATTGTAATAGGAAAATATATTTTTGTAATGCATAATAAATAATGCATCCTATATATATTTATATGCATACAACGAATAAATGCTCTTATGAGATCAATTTTTTTGTTGGTTTCATTTCATATATTTTTACTTTTTCCTAATATTTTTTTACAACATTTATATTTTTCCTCATTTAAAAGGTTGTAATTATTCTAATAACGAGTTCTCAAAATCATATATATCTAGAAAATTTCTGTCCATAAGAAAATACTCTATTTTATTTAACACACAATCCGAAGGTGCAGTTTTTAAATCACACCATTTATAAATATATTTCAACATATTTTTGTTGACATCCTGTGAACTTTCAAGGATGATTTCTTTTATTATTTTTTTTGCTGTTTCGAATTTGCTTTCTAGAACTAATGTAAATGCTACAAGTGTATTTATATAATTACATTTGGGATTTATTTTTTGAGCTTTTAAAAAACTGTTCAATGCGTCTACATTTCTCTTTATTTTTAAAAATATTATACCTTGCATTATGAATAGTTCAATTTTATTGTAAATGTTTTCTTCTGCATGTTTTAAACAAAGTAATGCGCTTTCATATTTTTCACTGTAATTATATATTGAAGCTAAATATAAGCATATAAGTCCATCTGTATTGTTTAATTTTAAACATAAGCTTAAATGAAAATTACATAATTCAAAGTTTCGTTCTTCAAATAATATAATACTTAATAATAAATGTGCTTTAAAGTTACATGGATTTATTTTAAGGCATTTTGCCAAAGCTAAAGCTGATTTTTGTCTTTCCCCTAAATATTTAGTTTCACAAGAATAAAGAATATATGAGTATTCATAATACATATTTAATTGTATTGCTTTTCGGAAAAAGTTCGCAGCAATTTCTTTCTTATTTTTTAAAGAAAAATAATTTCCTATAACGCAAAGAAAATGCTCATTTGGTTCTTTCTTTGAATAGTCTGTTAAAATATACTCGATTTTTTCGATATCCTTTTTGTGCCAATAACAAGTTGACAAAAATGGTAAATGCTTTGTAAAATAACAGTCAATATCTTGAATAACTTCGAAAAAAACTATAGATTTTTCATAATTCCGAAGCAAAAAATAACATAAGCCTTTTATATAGAAAATGCACATACTAAAAACTGGTTCATTTTCCCATTCTTCTAATATAATTAAGCACCTTTTAAAATTATTTATATAAAAATGAAAATAAAATTTTCCTATTACTATTAAATCGTTGATGCCCGTTTTAGAAATAATATTATTTATTTTACAAATATTTTCGCTTACATGATCTTTAAAATTATTTATCCATTCTAATAAATAACTATTTATGTTTTCTTCTTCAATCAATGATAATATAAAATCACAATTTTTTATATTTATAACTTTTATTTGTTTTAAATCAATAAGTTCTATAATACTATTGTCAAACTTTTCTTTCACATCCTCTTCACCATCCTTATTATGGCTTAATGATCGTTTTTTCCATTTTTTATATATGTCTATTTCAAAATTATAAAATTTTGAAACTTTTCTTGCTTCTTCTATATACATATTATTACAATAAAATTTTCCATGTAACATTAATAACTTTCGAAATGAACATATTAAAAAAGGGCATGATTTAAAACATAAATAATAACAATAAAATGATATGTCTATTAATACTTTCTTTTTTCTCTCATCAAACCATTCTTCCTTTGCTTCTTGTTCATATATTTTACCGAGTAAATAATATCCTATGCTATATCCTGGCATACATTTTACATTATAAAAGTTATTTTCATAAACTTTTATATCTTTTTGTTCATAACATTTATACCCATCATCATTATTATTATTATTATTTATATTATCATTGCAACTATATTTTAGGAAATCATCATCTAGGATCATTAAAACAATGTTTTTTCTCTTTTCTTTTTTCAGCTTATAACACGAGTAAACATATCCATATTTAATTATATTATCACAATTACTTTCATTGCATTTGCCCTTTGTATATTTGTATAACTCATTTAAATCATCATAGTTTAAATAAGGCTCATTAATAAATACGTTATTTATTATCTTATTATTTTTTTTATAAAAATAATTATCTAAAAGATCTTGATATAATTTCTTTTGAAATTTTAAATTGTATTTTTTCGATAAATGAACAGCAATTACTAAGAAATGTAAGTAATCAGGCATCTTGTTATTCTGTTTCTTCATTCTCAAATCGAAAAATAAAATATAATAAAATGAGAAAATAAGTAACGTAAGAAAAGCACGAAAAAAGAGTAAAAGGAAATAAAAACAGAAATTATGACAAAGGATGATATTTCTCTATCGACCACCAAATAAATATAATATATCGAAAATAAAATTAACAAATATTTATTTTTCACCAAAATATTTCTATAAAAAATATTAAAAAGGTATACCTATGATACATATAGTTTATTTTATTCTTTCTTATGTAGACTACCCCTATTATATGCGAAAAAATTTAATAGATACATCATCAATATTAGCAATTCATATATTTCATATCATTTTTTAAAGCACTAGTTATATGAAGAATCTTATTAATTCAGAATTATATAATATCATCCAAGTTTTTAAAATAAAATAATTATTATTTTAAAAAACGACAATCATTAATGCGCACATTATATATGTCTACACATATATCACATCGAGAAAACTAATATAAATATTTTGAAGGTAGACGCTATTAATTTTCTTAAAATATTTAATTTTTATAAAGCAGGTGATAAATATATCTTAAATAATATACACAGTAATATATTTACAAAATAATCAAGATCCTTTAAGAGGGGAAACAAACACGCATGTGTGTAATATTAATATGAATACATATATAATTTTTTTATTGAGCCTTATATAAAAAGTGACATTTGTAACAATGCCTTAACTTTTTTTTAGAAACACTCATACAAATACTAAATTAAAAATGACAAAAAATAAAAAAATGATATAAGTATAATAAAAAAGAAATACCACACTCTTAGTTAAGACACGCACCATTAATTCAGATTTTATACTTGTTATTTTTTTATTGTGTTTTGAAAAAAAATTATAGGCTCATAATGCACTTTTTTCATACTTTACATTTTCTTATTTATTAAAATTTACTTGCTATATAAAGAAGATATTAATTAAATATTAAAATAAACATAATTATGTAATTATGTATTGCACATATTTTCTTTTTATGAATACCCATAACTTTATTATTCTCATTATACTTACTTTTTTTTATCAATTATGATTTTTAGTATATCTTTTAATATAGATATTTATTTTAATTATTATATCATAAAAGATAAAGCAATATATAAGGAGAATAACTGAAGATATTAACTTATATAATAAATTCAAGATATTATAAATAAGCATGACAAATATACAGAATGATCAAAATATACATACTATAAGCAAAAATAATAATATTACATTTTTATTACTATTTTATTTTCACAAGCACAACTTAAAATTAGTTTGTTCCTGTTTCTTATGTGTTCAGTTTTTCATTATTTCTAAGATAGACATTGCTATGAAATTATAATATTTATTTATATGTTTTTGTTTTCACCTTATCAAAGGATATAACATTATATATATATAAGTATATTTTTTAATATTTTATCATCATATATATTTACATTATGTGAATATTTATTTATATTTTGAGCGACCTTATGGCACAAATTTTTACTCGTTTACCTATATTTATTAGCTTTGCGCATATTTTTTATTTTATTTCGTTTTCGTATTAAAACACAAATTTGAAAATAAAGTATTTTGAATTACACATTTACTGTTCTGCAATTCCAGTACCATTGTTCCTTTTTTAATATTAAAATATGCACATTACACATATGCATATATAATATATATAGTGGAATTCAATTTTTGGCATATTAATAAAGCAAATTGCTTATAAATATAAAAAATAATTGGCTTATTTATATTTTCTTTAAAAAATAAAAATACTTGCTTAATTTTATAGCCAGCTTTGTGCCCCTTTAATTTATTTTTTATATTTCTTTTAATCATTTCATTATTTGACGTATTTATGATAATTCCATATTGATTTCCTTGTATTTCCTCTTTTATCGTAATCCTATCCTTCTCATATTAATATTATTTTTATTTTTTATTCTTATTCTATTCACCTTGTTTTTATTAATTTTTTGTTAATTTTTCGTTTATGTTGCATTAATTGATCTTTCATTTATCTTCTTTTGCTTTTCGTCTTCTTTTTTTTTCGTATTTTTTTAATAAGAAAAATGCCACACGTTTATTTACCACAAATTTTATGGCATAGCAAAGATAATAAAAGAAGCGACCGAATTTATTCAGTAGACATACAACCATACCCAAATTATTATAGTGTAAAAAAGTTACATAAAAAATATGAACTATTTAAAACATTTCTAAAAGATAAAGAAAATAAATATGAAATAAATAATTTTGACAAAAATTTCGAAGATAACGAACATAACACAGTATCTCCATCCGATGATAACAAAAATGGGCCATTAAAAATAGATAAGGCCATAAATTCTGTAAATAAAAATAATAGTAATCATACAATAAATAATATTTATCAAAATAGTGCAAGTAGTAGTGTAAACAAAAAACATCATTTATTAAACGACATTTCAAATGGAGATAATCAAAACGAAAATTATTCACAAAATAAATATTCGTTTAATAATGCTACTCCTAAAAACTTAGTAGATAAGGATTCTCATTCTCAAAGAAAAAAACCTATCAAGCTTAATATAGCCACTTGTGGGGCCGATGAGTTTGTGCATATATGGAGAGTATATATCAATGAAAATTTAACAGTTAGATGCTTAAGTAGATTTATAGGACATAATGGTGAAATTAATTGCGTTCGTTTCAATAAAAATGGTAGATATTTAGCTAGTGGTGGCGAAGATAAATTTTTATATATATGGGAAAAAAGCAAAAAGCCCAAAAATATACCATTAGGGTATGATGCAAGTTTTCTAGATTATAAAGAGTGGTGGAATATTGTTGGATCCTTTAGATGTAGCGGTGTTATAAATAGCATTACATGGTCTGATAATGATACGATATATATAGGTAATGAAGATAATAATATTAATATAATTGAATTTGTTAAAAATTCAGCATGCAAAGTTAAAGTTTTAGAAGGACATACAGGAATTATTCAAGGTATATCATTAGATATCAATAGTGAAATTTTAGCATCTCTTAGTGCTGATCAAACTCTTAAAATATGGAAAAAAAAAGTTGATGGAAAATCTTGGAAACTTGAAAATTCTATAAAAAATATTAAACCCGATCAACTTGAAAAAAAATCCACATCATATATTGCGTATAACGAATATGAATATAATGAAAAGAACACTGAAAAGAATGATTATAATAATTCATATAAAAAAGAAGAAAAGCAAAGCCTCGAAAGTACAAACAATCATTCAAATACTAACCCAAATGATGATAAAGAAAGAAGAGATCACTTTTTATTAGAAAAAAATAAAATAGAAGAATATGATGAAAATAAAAAATTATTTATAAAAAAAAAAGACGAACACGCCGAAGAGGACCACGAAGAAGAAGAGGAAGAAAAAAAACTAAAAAGGTGTTTATTTTCAAGTGAAGAAATGTTGCCATCGTTTTTCAGACGTATAGATTTTTCACCGAGTGGCGATTATCTAATAGCCCCTAGTGGAATTCAATTTGAACAAGTTGAAAAAAATAACAAGCATGATGATAATACCAAAACAAATTATCAAATAAAAGCTTATAGTTGCTTTTATATATATCATAAAAATTTATTTATTAAATATAATATTCCTTTTTTTACTGTTTTCTCTCAAACTAGTCATTTTCTAGTAGCAAAATTTAATTATAATACATATAAATTAAGAACACAACAAAATATATTTAAAAAATGCTACAAACATTTATTGGAAAATTGCTTAGATGTAGAAAATGTATCAAATCAACCTAATAAGAAGAGAAAATCATTTGAAGAATCTTCAATTTTTGTTGAATTAAAAAATTACAGTCACCTATTGAAATTAAATTATGAAAAAACATTATTATTTAATGATAATGAGTTGCAAAATAATGAATGTGATAACATAAGTAGCACCATTTCAGATATCAATGATCAGTCTGATTACACTAATGAATCAGTTAAAGATTATCCATATGACTATCCTTTGTCTAGTAATGCATATAACTCTGGAGAACCCAAAGCAATAAAAAGCGAGTTTGAAGATGTAGAAATGGAAGAATATGAAGAGGAAAGGGATGGTGAAGAAAAAGATATGGAAAATGACAATGCTAAGGATGAGGCAAAAGAAGAAGAAGCAAACAAAACAGAACCAAAAGATCAACTTGATAAATCAGATGCAGAATCAAAATGCGCTTCTTTAAAAATAGAAAAAAAAACAGAAGATTCTAAAAATAAATCAGCAAGCAATGACCATAATAAAAGTAATAACATTGATAGCATAAACGAAGATAAACAAAATGATTTAGATGTATTATGCGACAATAAAGATAAAAAAGAAGAAAGATATATATATGCATTGGGAACATTTGATGGAAGTATATATTTTTATGATAGTGAAATTTTAGATATGCCATTTAGTATAGTAAAAAATATCCATTTATGCCCAATTACAGATATATCATGGAATAATTTAGGAAATATATGCGCATGTTCAAGTTCAGATGGATATGTTAGTTTCTATTATTTTGATAAAAATGAATTAGGAGATGCCAAATCATATAAAAATTATTATTTTGGTAAAAAATGTAATGATTTAACATTTGATGAAGATTATTTTGAAAACATATATTACGATGAAGTAAATTTTTTGAATAAAGACGAGTTAAATGATTACACATCTAGTGAAGATGAATCTGATGGAGAAATTTCACAATCTAATAAAGATGAATCAAAAGTTCGACGAATTAATTTAATTGTTGGGAATGCTGCAAATTATGTTTTAGCACAAAATGGAAAAAAATGAGCCTGCCTTGTTTTTTTTAGAACATTTCATAGCCTATTAATGTAAATCGTATTTCATTCACTTCGTATTGATTTATTTTCCTCTTTTGTACCACAATTTTAAATACCCTTTGTACTCGAAACTTTTATTTTTATATCATTTTTTTGTATATCATTATATATTAATACCTTTTTTACACTGTTATTTCACACATGCATAATTATATATGCATATATTATACGCACGTGCGCACGCTAGCATTAAGTGCGTATGAAATTAACACGCTACTTAACAAATAATTTAAACAGTTTAATATATTTTATTTTTTTTTTCATTTTTTTATTATATATTGTAATTTTATTAAAAAAATGAATTCCAGGATTAATAAACAAAACATCAAAAAAATGAGATACTTTTTTTTTCCCTTCGATTATATGAGCTTTAACAAAGTTATTAACAACATGAATATTAAAATTATTATGAATTAGTATTTCTATTAATATATTTTCATTTGTATTATTTTCAAATACAATTTCAAATTTATATATTTTATTTATTAAATAAAATATATTTTCTGATTCAAGTAAATATATTCGAAGATTATCTCTTATTATACACTTTTTTAAAAAATGCATATTATTTATTCCTTTTCCACCATCATTTGAAAAATATATTATTTCTATATTTGTTATATTTTCGCCATCTTCTTTATTTAAAATGTTTAATTTGCTTTTTTCATCATTTACACAAAATACCATGGAATATTCATCATTTTTTTTAAAATAATGTAAACCATTATGAGCTTTAAACCCCTCTTCATTTTTTATTGTCTCATAACATATATCTTTTAATTTTATATCATTTACCATTATATTATTATCATCTAAATTTTTCAATCGCAGTTCGATATATAATCTATCCATTTTCTGTAATATAACACTTTTTAAACAAAAAGGATCCTTACTTACAAAATTAAACTCCTTCCTTATTGTATTGGGCTCATTTTCTACAAAATAATCTACTGTGCAATGTATTCTAAGAATTAGAAAAATAAAGGGATATATTATATGGCAAAAAAAAAAATATAAAATTATAACAAAATTCTCCTCATACTCATTAAGAAAAAATGCTTTTCACGTTTGTATCATATTATACGAAATTCTCCATAAACACAAATAAATAATTAAATAAGTAAATACAGAAACGTAAAAAATGTGTATTCCTATTTTTATATTTATGTCATTCAATCTTACGCAAATATATCCAAGAAATTAACAACAAAGGATGTTATGAAATTAAAAAACCCAGTAGATGAAACATTTATCTCTTCAACATTTTTATGAATATTAAACATATTTTCTTTTGTTACAACATCTACATTTATTTCACTTATTTTAATATCGCTTTTAAAATTATTTGATATATTAATTTGAGACGTAAATTTTTGACCATAATATATTTTCCTAGAATTTATTGGGAGAGCAAAGCTAAATTCATTAGATAAGCTAATGTCATCATTATTTGCATTTATTCCAAAATCTGTATTTTCTATTTCTTTTATCTTAAACAAATTCCAAATATTATGATTAAGAACCGGGGGGGATAGCCGAAATAATTCGACTTGTATACCATCCTTAATTTCGTTCATTTTTTCTTTGTATCATATTTATTTTACACAAAAAATATACATTTATGTGTATATAATCATGTACTTATCAATAAAATTTTATATATTTTTTGTTTTACTCACAATCTTGCCTTTTTATATATCATTATTCATTCTTATTCTTTACAATCTTTTTTTTTCTAGGTTTAAATTTTTCTTTCAAAACGATTTTTCCCTATATTTCTTAAATATATATTTTTTTTACTTTTTAATTTCCCCTATTTATTCCATTATATTACTCTTTTTACTATTTTATTTTACAAAATTATTTTCATATGTTTTATAATATTTTAAATAAATAATAACATATTTTATTCTATGTATACACCCTCTTTATTTATGTTACCATAAAATATATTCTCATGTTTTTCATTTTTTTCCCCATTAAAAAAAAAAATCCTCTATCATTATTCTTTTTACATATGAGAAGTAAAAATATGTGCATAGTATCTTCATATATGCTTCACTAAAATTTATTATACCAAAATTAAAAAATCGTAACTTAGTGTTATAGAACAATAAATAAAATTATATTTATTTTGAAAGTTATAAAAAAAAATTAAATTAATTAAACTTATTAAATAAGTTTTTAAATTAAATCAAAAAATTCATTAAATTTATTAAAATAGCAATTTCTTAGTAACAGTACTAATAATAAGTTGCTATATTTATTTGGGTGGGAAAAATACACATTTTTATTATCTAATAATTTATTTTTTATAAGCTTATAAAGATGAAATGAAAATTATATAACTATATACATATAAGAAAAAGATGTTCAACTTTAGAAATTTATTTCTTTTTAATAGAGATCAGACGAAAGATACAAGTATGAAATAAAAGATAATTTTTTCTTATCATCTATTTATTTATCTGTATTCATACATGCCTATAGAAATAAGCATGTCAAAATACACTGAAATGCATTTCGAATTATTATGTTAATATATTTGTTGAAATTTGTATGAGCACTTATTTAATCAAGCCTACATACTTTTTTTTTATTGCAGGAGGAATAAAACATTTTTTAAATAGTTATGAAGGGATATATTTTTCTTTATCGAAAAAGTTTATAAATGTATTTGTCGACAAAATCCATTATATAGATCCTGTAAATTTAAGCTCAATTACAATAAACACTGATTTTATAGTCATCGATTTTTGCTTCAATGAAAATCATAAAATTCTACTAGTATTAGGGTAAGCAAACTATATTCATTCACTACATTTATGCATATATGATTGCACACAATTAATTTGTATAAACTTATATTTCCACTATTTTATACACCCATCGTACGTTTTCATCATTTTTTTTCAATAATGAAACACACAATTTGCAAATAATTTTATTCATATTCAACGACACATTAATATATCACATTATTGTATACTCATATAATTAAAAATAAGCATATACATCATATGTTTCTCAAATATATGTTTACAAAAATACTTTGAAAAAAAATATTTTTTTTTGTCATTTTTTCAGAAAAACCAAAAATATACTCCTATGTAGCATTTACAAGATAAGGAACGAGCATTTTGTTCTCGTAAAAAAAATTCAAATAAGTAAAAATATTCAAAATGCCACGAAAACTTTGATATCAAAATGTTTAAGCTACATAATTACTTTAGAAAAAAAAAAAGTTTCATTTTATCTTTTCAACAACGATTACTATATTATTGGAACAAACTCTATTGAAGTTAAGGAGGATTTATTTGAAAATATCTATTTGTGTAAAGATAATATATTTGTAATAATAAAGAAAAATGCTATAGATATATATAAATTAGTTATAAATAGTTCGTCAATTAGTTATATTTATATTCAAGAGATTGACTTATCTATTACTATCAATGATAGCGATAAAAATAACCAAAATGAAATCAATAATGATATAAAAAATTTTGACGAATCATTAATATCAGCATATAATGAACAAATAAACGTTTTATACATTTGTAATAATTCTGCAAACATATTATACATCATAGATTTAAATAATAGAAGCCTAGAATTTGTTTTATTAGAAAATAAAGTTGTTAATTTATTTACAGTCAAATTTTATTTAATAATACTTAATGAAATAAATAAAAAATTATATTTAAATATATATATCATATATGAAGACATTAAATTATTAGCTTACAATACAACAATTAATTATTTAATAACAAATGTTGGATTTTTTAATAATTTGATTTTTTTAATCATTGATGAGCAAGTAAATAACCCTGAAGTAAAAGTTGATAAACTTTATTTTTATGAACAATTAGTCATGAAATGGAATGGAAAAGATAGTGTGGGAAATATAAAAAATGGAAATAAAAATTATATTATTAATGATTCATATCATGAAATTGGGGAAAATATACTACATGATGATATAGATATATTAAAAATATACAATGACAACGTCAATAATAATAATGAGCACAGAAATTTAGACAAAAATATTTTAAAAGGGATTGGAAACAATAATAGTAATACTATTAAATATGAAAACGATAGAAATTATGATATATTTTTAGAGAAAAAAGTTGATAAAATAAAACATGAAAATAATAATATGGAATTTAAACAGTTATCTTTTGTAAAACCATTTAAATTAAATAAATTCTCTACAAATTCGAGAAATAAAATCAAATTAATATTAAAGGAAAAAAACATTAATGAAATTGTTAATATTTTTAAAAAAAAAAAATTATTTTTATGGCTCATAAAATATTCCAATTTAAATCAAAATTATCATCATGCTATTGATTTTCCATATATACACAAAATATATGCAGATTTTTTATTTGAAAAAGAACAATATGAAAAAGCTATGAATCATTATATGAATACAATTGAATTTTTAGAAACAGCTACTGTTATTCAAAAATATTTAAATTTAGATTTATATGAATATTTATCTATATATTTAGAAAAATTACACGATTTAAATATTTTCAATGATGAACACACAATGATACTCTTATCTTGTTACAAAAGAGAATATAAGAAAAAAAAAATTATATCTTTTATAAAAAATAATAAAAATAAAATTAATTTAAATAAAGCATACAAATTTTTATTAAATATTGGTTATTATAATGTTGTTCTAAATTTCTCCAAAAAAAATAAAGATCATCTAACATACACATCCATATTAATTGATAAATATGAAAATTACCAAAAATGCTTAAAATATATATTCAAATTGGATATACAAAATATATGTATACTACTTTTTAAATATGGTTATAAATTTATTAAATACTTTCCTGATTTAACCATATCCTTGCTAAAAAAAATAATAAAAAAATATGATTTAAATCTAACAATATTTATCCCACTATTTTTGGATAATAATAATTTCCTTTTTAATTTTATTCTCAAATTTCTTGATAAAAAAGAAAAAAATAATTTGTTAAAACAAAAGTATGAAACACATGATTCCAAAACAAGCAAAAATAATGAATCGAAGCAACATCATGAAGAATACACAAAAGACAATTTGGAAAACGACGAAAAAATCCAAATAAATAATTCCGACCGAATCCATAATAAAAAAATAGAATTTGACATATATAATGATGAGTATGACTATGTATTATTTATAACTGTTATGCAAATATTATTACAAAAATTTAAACAAAAAGAGAATAACTCAATATTAACCTATAATATAGATAAGCTAATAAAAAATAATGATAAAAATATAACATATTTATCTGTTATATTATTATCGATATATAATTACAACAAAGGGTTATTATATGTATCTAATAAAATGAACAAATATGATATCTCTTTTCTTTTTTACACCAATAAGATTATAAATAAATTTAAATTCGAATATAATCAGCAATTAAAATTGTTAAAGCAAAATGAGCTCGATTTAAATCTTAATGTATTCCAAGTACTAGAAAACAAATTTAACAAAAATATATTTAATTCATGTTTACACCTTTTAAAATTAAATGACTATGCCTACTATAATTATATATTCTATTATTTATCTATTCTTAATGATGATAAATTATTTATTAAGTTTATAAAAATTATACAAAAAAAATATTCTTTTTCCATATTAAATTTTATTTCGATATTACAAAAATATAATAAAAATTACAATTGTATTAAAAAAATACTTCTTACATATATTAATGAAATGGATCAAGATATAAATGATAAATACGAACAAATTTTAGCAGACAAAAAAGAATTATACAAACTTAATAAAAAAAAATATTCATATAAATATAATTTCCGAATAATTGATAATAATTATTGTTATATTTGTAAAGAAATCCTATCATTACCAGTTATTCATTTCATGTGTAATCATTCATATCATTATTATTGTTTAAATGAAACACAAACTTGTATATTATGCAGAAATAAAGATAATGAAAAAAAATTGTTAAAAGAAAAGGCAAAAAATGCTGTTACAAACTTTGATGAATTCTTTAAATTTTTACAAGGATCTAACGATAAATTTGCTTTTATTTCAAACTACTTATCTTATGATAGTATTTCAACCAAATAAAAAAATAATATATTTGTTTGAAAAATGCATATTTGTAAATCATAAATTCATTATTATTCCACAACTACATCTTTATATATGTGAAGCACGTGTGTGCAACTCTAGCAAATTTATAAGTTAATTCAACTTTTAAGATGATTTTTATTTTATGTTTATATACTACCTTTTATCACTATTTACCACTATTTATCAATACTTATCAATTTTTATCACTATTTTTTTATATAATTAACCTTCCCCATTTGTTATATATAATAACATCCGTTGTATTGTGCATATATGCTTATGTGATTAGCTTAGCATTTTACTTTATATGTTTTGTATGCAGTTTCCATCATTTGCACATAATTATATTTTTTAATAAAATTTTTAAATGTTACCCAACCAAAAATGGATAAATTAAGTTGATAATTAAATATGCAGTGCATATAAAATAAAATGTAAATGGCGCATCCTTACCCTTTTATACTGCATTTTTTTACAAAAATTTAAAACTGCAAAATATATGTACACATACAAATTTTATTGCACACAAAAAAAAAACTAAAAAATTACATCATTTCTGACCATTTGGATTTTGCCTTGTTCCTATCAGTTATATTTTCCTTTTCGTTAAACAAATCAACAGATAAAAAATCATGAGGATTGTATATATGTGGTGGATAATTGGATGAATATACGTCGATATCAAACATTTCCATAATTTTTTCCAAAATACATGGATTTTTATATTCATTTGAATTAATTATATTTTTATTAATAGTTAAATTTATCTCATATAGCTTTGATAATTCATCAATTTTTTTATTTAGTATTTCTGAATATTTATTTTCAGGTAAATAAAATATTTCATCAAAATTATTTCCATCCACATTAATATTCATAATATTGTTCTTTTCTAAAATATTTGTATCACAATCATTTTCTTTATATACCCTATTTTGATCTTTAAAACATTCTTCATTATTATTCCATATATTTTGGTTAATATTTTTTAATTTTTCGTCATCTTCTATTATATTATAACTATATCCTATATTTCCTTCATTTTCTCTATATGCACACATTTCAACACTTAAATTATTATTATTTTCATCTATGTTATTATCATTATTAAATAAATGCATTTCCATGTTTTTTGATTTATCTGGACTTTCATTTTCAGTGTCATTATATTTACTAGGCTTCTTATTATCAACTTCCTTTATTTTTAATGTCGTTTTTTCATTTTCTATAGTTTTATTGCATAAGTTTTCTATTTCTTTTAAATCCTTTTCCTTCTTAGAGCTATTTGATTTGCCTCCATCTGAATCTTCATCATTGGAAAGTTCATAATCTACTAAATTCATTCTATAAAAAAAAAACTTGCATATTAATAATTTCAATTATATAATAATGCATAATTTTCCTTTTTCGGTGTCTTATGAAATAAAAAAAAAACTCGAATTAAACTAGTATTAACTAATCATTAATTTTTATGATTCATTTACTCATCAAAAATAAACATTTATAACTTTCGATGTGTTTCAAAATTTTAATATTATAGCAAAGTAGCACATTGATATATGTAATTTATTTTATTACATAAATGTATATTTACAAATTATTATGACTATATTTTTTTCTGGTGTTTTATCACTTTCTTATATTATGTTAACCAATTCTGTAATTGGATAATATATTTACTAAAATTTACACCCTATCAATATTCTGTACATTTCAAGGAAAAACAGTAAATGTAGAAAAAGTAGTAACATATAACATATTTTCTCTTTCCCTTTTTTTAAAAAATAAAAATTTATAATTTGATCAATTATCCATAACCATCATATTAATAAAATATAAATTTAAATAATTTTAAAAGTGTGAAAAAATGCAATTCATATATTATTTGCTCAAAATAAAAAACTATACTCTTCTTATTTAATACTATCCTCATAAAATATCAAATTTACAACTTAAAAATATATTGTAATTATAAAATTATATATATATATATATATAATATACCAATACTATAACTATAGATATAATATTATATATGGATATCCAATGTTAATTTTTTTTTAAATGCATAAAATTTAACAAAAATATAAACACAAACATATCTATCTCTATATATTTATTTTTAATATTATTTATAAAAGAAATATAACATTTTATCCTTCGCACAAATACAATATATATATGATACCAGAATATACCTAATTACAGAATGCTATATTTATTTGCGATACACTTCTAAGTCAATTAACTACATTAAAAGCAAACATATTTTTATTTTATTTTTTTAAATATGATGCATATATTTTTATTCAATTAATTATTTTCTATATATTAATATTTAATAAGGATAAAAATACAAACTTTGTAAATTATATATTTTTTTCTTCTTTTTATGTACTAAATCATTTTTGTGCCAAACATATAATACGCTTGTAGCTCATAAATAACAACCCATTTCTTTCCTCTTGTTATATAAAAAAATACCAAAATATAAAATATTGCTTTATATTAATTCTTCAACAATCATAATCTGTAAAATATAAATTCATATTTCAAGAAACGTTAATACAATTGCATATGCTACCATATATCTTATTTTCCCTTTATCACGTAAGTTACAGATATATGAATACCCATATAGTTTGATTCCTTATTAAAAACCATGCCTATATGTTTCTATGCATTTATCAAAGTTGGCTCAAAACATATAAAAGAAAAATGCATATATATATATGAATTTTTTTAATAATATAAATATAAAGCTATATATATGTAGTAACCATATTGATATCATTTTTTCCTGCCTTTATTTGAATATTTTTTTTAGAAATATAGAAAAATTAATAATGCTGATAAATGCTTATATTAGCATTAAAGGAAAACATAAAAATTTTGTACCTAAAAATGTAAATTCCTTTGATATAAGTAATTCTAAATATATATAAATAATTATATATTACTATATCATTTCTTACATATGTTTGGTAGTTTTTTATAGATCTGCATTTTCTATTTTTCATTGTTTTTGGTGATTTGGAATATTCACATTTATAGAATAAGACTACAATTGCTTCAAAATGAACTTATAAAATATTCACTATATATGTGTATCCATATTCTTATATATCCATTTTTATATTCATCATAATACCTTTCATATATAGATTACAACTTTAGAAGGATCCCACTTACAGATAAGATTAACTATTTAAAATATCTGAACTTTGAAAAGTTTAAAATAAAAATTAAAAAATTTAATAACGTTTGTAATAACGTGGGTAATCACTTTTCTGAACATTTTTTTTGTAACCAATTTGGTAATCAACTTTCAGAAAAATTTAATTACAAATCTCCATATACTCATGGAATAAAATTAAAAGAATTTGATACCTATTACATAAAAGACACAAAAGAAAAAAAAAATGATCAAAGTTATTTTCATAAAATAAATAACTTTATAAAAGAGGAGGATAAATCACCCCTATCAACACTATTAAATATTAATGAATATAATAACCAACCCATATATTTAAATAATTATATAAACAAAGAAAATTATATACAAAATAAATATATCAATGGAATAGTGAAATATAATACTGTTATTAATAAAGTAGCAAATAATTTTAATAATTCTAGTAACAGAAATATTTTTATAAAAACAACAAACAGATTTTTTCAAACGATAATACAAAAGAAATTTCATACATCGAACAATAAGAAAGATGATAAAAAAATTTCCAAAAATGGTAAAAAAAATAAAAAAATAGAAACACCAAATAAAAAAATAGAAACACCAAATAAAAAAATAGAAACACTAAATAAAAAAATGGAAATACCAAATAAAAAAATAGAAATACCAAATAAAAAATGCATAAAAAATACAAAAAATGAAACTATTATAAAAAGTCCAGAAAATACATGTCTAGATAAAAAAAAAAATATAGAAGAAAATAAACCCATAATAAAAGAAAAAATATGTAACATCATTGAAAATGATACTAATATTAAACATAAAATGAATGAAACAGATAAAAATTATATTACCAATTATAAAAATAAAATAAAAAATCTTATAAATAACTTATTTGAAAAACATCTTTTATTAATGAACTCGCTAATTGCAGGAACATTATATTTTATTGCTGATATAGCATGCCAATTTATGGAAATGAGTAAACAGCCTAATGAATATGATATATATAGAACTCTTAGGATGTCAACTATTGGATTTACCCTTGAGGGACCAGTAATGACATGGTGGTATGGAAAAATTTTAGCTAATTTTATTAAATCCAGACCAAATATATTTTTATACAAATCTTTTATACCAACATTATTTGATAATTTTATTTTTGGACCCATCCATTTAACAATATTTTTTTTTTATAATGGAATCTTAAAAAAACAATCTCGTTCAGAAATTGTAGAAAAAATTTTAAATACAGGAATGAATGTTTTTTTCATTTCTTTCGTGACATGGACACCATTAACACTAGTTAACTTTTTTTTTGTCCCAAGGATTTATCAAGCTACAGTTGTATTTTTTGCTGATTTTTTTTGGGTTATTTTTCTTTCATGGTCGGCAAATAATAAATAATATCACACTCAAGAGGAAGTATATATATACCCAAATATCGAAATAATGCACGCACACATATAAATATATATATGCATACCTCATTAAATGCAAAATGAAACATAATTCTACTTAAACAATGTGTACAAAAAAAATATATGTTTGATTTATATAACAGAAAAACAAAATAAATTATATATCACCGTAATGGAAAAATATTAAGTTAAATTAAAAACAAACTATTTCATATATTTTCTTATACAGCTTAATTTGTTTAGGCTTTACTAAAATAATTAAACTTATTGGAAATTAATCTATATTTAATTGCAATAATTTTATTTATTTTTTCATTTTTTTATTCTTTCGTTTTTTCTTATTTTTTTTTAATTTAGTGCAATATATAAATATACACATATAACACCACACTATAATTGGACAATCATAATCGATCATATTATTTTTTACTTATATGTTTTAAATTATAGCATCTTTTTATTTTGTTCTTATCTTTGAAATATATGCTATTCCATTTATATCATTATTTTTTCAATTTTTTTAATATTTTTTTTATAATTTTTACTATTTTATTTTTATTTTTTGAAAGATAAATTATTTATTTAAAATTATTTGTGTTATTTTGTAACATATTTGAACATACCATTTTTTTAATTACTGTAATCATCTTTATAACATTTAACAATATTCAAATAGTTATAATAACAAAACTATATCAAAAAATTGAAGATATTTCATTATCATCTATTTTTTTAATTTATTTCCTCCATTTTATTGTTATTTTTTTGTCTATATATATTTTCACTTATTTTCCACATGCTCTTTTTGTAATTTTTACCCATTTTAATCCTCAAAATTATCACTTATTTTTTGAATGTGTCCAAAATTGTTAAATCATTATTATCACCCCTATATATGCTATTATTTTGGTATGTATTTTTTTTATTATTAATATAACTAGAATTTATATCTTTTTGGTTCATTTCTTCACGCCTTTTTTTTAACAAAAATATTCTATCCTCTTCAAATATATCATATTTTTTATCTTTCACAAATTTATCATGTTTACTCTCATTTGATGAACTACAACATGTTTCTATATCGTCCAATTTAAAATTCGATTTTTTCTTCGTTTTTTTATTATCATTTTCATAATATAATAAATCTTTTGAACATTTTTCTTTCGTTTTTTTTATTCCATTTTTCATCAATTTATTATTTTTTCTATTATTATTATTATTATCACTATGTATATTCCTCAACATATTATACTTATCAGTGCTATAACTGTCAATATTATACACATTACAATCCCTATTTTTTTTTTTTTTTTTGTATTTAATATGTTTTTTTATTATTAAAAATTCTTCAGCATCCGAATTATCCAATTTTTTTAATCTTATTTTTTCTTCATTCCCTAATATACTATATAATTCATCGATATATATAATAGAACTATTTCTATTAACTTTTTTGTCTTTATCTAAATATAAATTGCTTTCATTATTTCTTTCAAAATTCTCATAATTGTTAATTTTTTTATCACATAAGTCAATGTAGGCCTTTTGAGGATTCAAACTATTATTATTTTCATCATCGAAATAAAAACAATTGTTAATACCTTTTGGAAAACTTCTATTTTTCATAATTCGAACATTTTTTTTACAACTATTTCCCATCTTATTAAAAATATATAATGATTAAACAAATTAAAATAAGAAAGTATTACAAAATTAGTGTAAAACCATAGAATCTATCAAAGATATTTTTTTTAATTCTCTAAATTCCTATACAGAATAAAACAAAAAGCATATATATAATTCACATTTTAATGAACTACAATAATTATGTATATATGAACAATGCAAATATTACATGTACTAAATAAAAGTGTGTAACATTAAATAATATAAAAATAACGTTTTTCGAAATTGGGTGTACGAAAAATATCAGATATATCTTTTTACAAAACAATACTACAATTATACATTATTTTCTGATACTTGTAAATAAATATATATACATATATATCTTCGCACAAATAAATGCATATATTGCAATTGGCACAATACCCCACCTTCAAAAAAAGTATAAAGTAAAAAATAATAATACAATTTAAAGATATAACTCGACAAGTTGTGTGCTCTAAATAATTATAAATACATTTCATATTTTACACCAATATTTGATTAAACTTTAAATAAAAAAATGCGTAATTCAAAAATATAAGGATTCTTTTAAAATATTACTATACAAATATTATAATTAACCATCGTTCGAAAAAAACAGACAATGTACAATTTGCACTTTTTAAAAATAAATTATCTTATTCTCTATTTTTATTGATTACAAAAAATTAAATAAACTGAACTAAACAAATAATGCAAAAAAAATTAAGTTAAATTATTTAATTCATGTCTTATGATAAATCATAAAAACATTTCTAATTTATTTCCCTTATTTTCTAAATGGAATATTCAATTATGCTATTTTTTGTTGTTGTTTTATTCTCGCATATTTAACATACAATATAACGATAAATATGAAAAAAAAATAATATATCCATTTCCTTATAAATAATCTTGTACAAATGCTGCATAAAAAAATATATACATATTTATCTATTTACATACCTTTCGGCACCATATGCAACATTACATAGAAAAGCAAAAGTATATAGATCGATTTCACATAATTAACATTTAATATTTAAAAAATCAATTCTACACATTTCAAATGTTAATAAATATTGATGTCTTATCCTTTCTATTTTCCTTTAACAAGATACAATATTAATAATAAAAAAATATAAAGTATATATAAAACAATTTTTAATTACAAAAAATAAAACAAAATAACACTATTTCCTTATACTCTTAAAAAATATATATTATTCACATAAATTCCCACATTTAAACAAATGTATGTATTTCCTTAATATACATTGATTAAAATTTTCATATATAAATTATGTCTGTACTTACAATTTTTCGTACATTATAAATATATGCACTAATGCCATATATATAATTCAATATGTTTTTATTTATATTTTTTTAATTTTATTATTATTCCTTCTATATAATGCATTTAAAAAGGTATACTAAAAAAAATATTCTCAAAAAAAAAAAATTATCAAACTCCAATTTTTATTTATTTTATAATTCATATCATAATATAAAAACACCAACTAAAAATATAGCCGCTCATGAATAACTCTCATTAAATGCTATATTCATGGAACTTTATATATCTAATTAAAGTGAAAAGTATGTGCCTGAAATTACTTTTATTTGTTTTTTTTAATATAAAACTAGTTTCAAATAACATAATATATGCATATTAACAAAATATAAAAGCTTTGTGAATGGAATGTATAAAATAAGCATGCACATATATAGGGCTAAACAAATTAAAAGCTATGCAACTTTGCAACCTAAAAAATTTGTAGTATATTAATTATTACACCCTTGAAATGAATAGTAATGATAATAAAATATGCATCATTAAAACACAATCACAACGTATATATATATATATGATTTTAATAAAGATCAAAGAATATTTTTAATATTCATTATTCGGACAGTATTAAATCTACATTAGATATGATTCAAAATATATATAATGCATATAAAATTAAAAAAAAAAATTCATAAAATATGTGCACATACTATATTACTGCATATACCAGTAGAAGCACATTTTTTTCGATATACATTCGGAAAAATATTAATAATAAAACCAATCATAGTAAAAATTATATTAATAAAATATTGCATGTTTATTTAAAAACCATACAACATTCTTACATTATATATATGCATACTATTGAAATTAAAAAGAAAACAAAAACATTCATTCCGTAATAAATGGCATTTGAACAATATATACCATCTCCATTATATTTATTATTACATTCACACATGATTTTATCTTCTAGCAATAAGCAAGTTGCATTTACATCACATCCGCCATTGTTATTTTCACAAGAAGTAGATTCATCTATGTCACATTTCAAACTCTCGCTTTCTTTATTTTTAGAAAATCCTGGAATACATCTGCAGGTTTCTACATTATCAATAACATAACAATTTGAGTTTATTGGGCATTTCTCATTTTTACAAATTCGATTTTTTTCAATAAAATATTCTGAAATTTTTTTCATATTTCCATGCTCATGAGAATATTGCCCTGGAACAATCATTGTAGCTTGACTACTAAAATCTACTTTAAAATATTTACCATCTGACAAATTAAGTATAGTTATCAAATCATCTTTAATTTTACAATTTATATTTAATCCTGAAACAACTGAACTGTATATTGAGGTAAGAGATTCAGATATAATTATATTATTTATTTCATTTAATCCACTTTTTATTCTGTTTTCTAATTCTTTAGGTCCATTATAAAGTGCATAATTAATTATTTCGAGTTCAGGAATATATTTTGATAATTTAAATCCATCATTTTTTATAAATTCATCATTCATTTTAACATAAACATTTAAAATATAATTTGATAAATAATCTATTATAGTTGTTCCCTCGATAGCTGCTTGATCTTGAAGATGTTCATAACTTTTGCTTAATTCAGGATCATCTTTATTAAAACATCTTTTAAATACAGTTTTAACATCATATAAATTTTCTAAAGATACTTTTGATATTCGGTTTTTATATAATAATACACTTTTCATAGCTTTAAGATCATATTCTCCAATTATTTTATTATTTTCACTTTCGTTAGAACAATCATCAATTCCTAATATTGAATATTTATCTAACATGCTCATTCGCTCATTTCCTAACAATTCTTGTACATCATCATATAAATTAATAATTTCATGTTCCTTATTTTCTGGTTCATTTTTATTAGCATTACTTTTAGCTTTTCTTTTTCTTTCTTTTTTTATTACTCTATTATTATTGGATTTATTTATATTTCCGTTTCCATTTTCTTTACAAATGCCAATGCTAAACTTGCAAACTAATGATAATAATAAAAAAATTATTATTTGTGAACTCCTTTTCATTTTTTATGTATTATTTATAAATTATTCCTTGTTTTAAATATTTGTAAAATATCTGAGTGAAACAATATTTTTTTTTAAAATGCATATATATTTTATAATATTAATAAATAATATATTTATAAATCTAAAATAATAAAAATTATATCCTAATGCTTTGGGGGTTGTTAGAATTAAATTTTTTTTTTAACATAAAATTTTAAAATATATATAATATTTTGTTCGCATTTATAAAAAAATACATTAAGAAATTAACATTTGAAATACATAGTAGTGATAGGAGGTATATATTATATTCATGTAGATGCAAAACAATATTTATTTTTATAAAATATAAATAATTAAATATTTTTTTTGAACCCCCCAAAACATATATATAATAAAAACAACAAAATAAGCAATAGTTAAATACGCATATATATGTATTTATTTTTTTACTTTCTACCTATAATATATAGAGAGTGGCTATAAAAAAAAAACCGAAAATAATTTAAGAGAAAAAATAATTATACTTACATATCAAAATTTTATAGAGCACCTATTAATTTATATAATATAATCCATTTAAAAACGATTTTTATTTAATAAAGTTTTTATACCCCGATAATATCTAGAAACCTATTTATAATATATTTTTATTATATATATATATATAGGAAAGGTTTGTTAAATATTACCAAATAAATATATTATTTATATTTATATACTAAATATTAACTTTTAAATAAAAAAAACAGACTATATAATTTTTCATTTTATTATAATAATATATATGTATGTTTAACTAAATATTATTTATCTTGTTTTTTAAATGTATTTATATCACTAATTATATAATTATAAAATGAACTAGCCAAATTATTAATAAATAAAATTCAGGTTAAAAACAACCCTTATACCACTAAGGTTCAATTTTCCTTATAAAAGCAAATCTCATTTATGCATAAACAATGCGTTATTGTAATTTTCCTGAGTTTAATGTATTATTAAAATCGGAATAATGAGTACAATAATAATTAATATTAATTTATATATTGTCATTTTTTTAAAGATCCCAAGTAATACGCCAAATTATTTCCACAATTTATATAAAATTAGGAATATTTCAATAAAATTTACAATTATAAAATAGTGAGTTGTATATCTTTTGTTTTTTTTTCTTTTAAAAAAATTAAATTATTATGAAATACATAACTCTTTTTAGTATCGTACATATATAATCAATTTGTATAAATATTATAAATAAATGGTCCCAACACGGCATGCTATTTTTATTATGCATATAGAAAGAATAAAGATATATCACAAAATAAACAAAACTACTATATATATTGTATCCTCAAAATCCAATAGTAATATAATTATACATTTTAAAATATAACAGTTTTACTATAATTTTTTTTGAAACACAATAAGAAAACCTATTATAACTATTTTCACTTAATATATAATTTTTTTTTAAAGATTATATATTTTTAAAGCATTATTCTTTACAACTATCTTACTAATTCATTTTTGAATTTTTTATTTCATAAATATGTCCATTCATTATGTTTCTTCTGTTTTAGTACTTTTATTAAAGTTACTTAAAAAATCCTGAAAATATATATTATCAATTATTATCATATTTATGCAATTAAAAAAATATATATTTATTAACACGCACACACACAAATTGATCTAATTTGCATCGATAATATGCCCAAACATATATAAAAAGAAAAACAAGAAAAATAAATTGCCCTTTTTTTTTTATTCACATTTATACAATCCTGTAATTTATTTATTCTATTAGTTAAGCATATTTTCTCCTTTTTCGTTTGTATATCCTCACAAACTGAGTATATAAAATCGAAAGACCTTTCTATTTCCTTTTTCTGTCAAAAGGAAATAAATCATGAATATATTGTGAAAAAAAAATTATTGTCTATATATTAAACGATATTAAAGTTATTATTACTAATATAAGTTTGTTTTTTTCTATATTTTCAAAATATATTTTTTGCTCTTTTTTAATTTCTTCAATAATATTTGCTTGAATATTTATCACTACATCAGCTGTCTAATAAAAAAATAAGAAGACAATTAAAAAAAGTATAATAAATATATACTATATATTTTCTGTATGTGCATAACATCTCTTTTTCGAATTAAAAAATATATTTTTTTTTAATTAAGAAAAATTTTAATCATTCTTACATATAACTTTTGTTCAGTGTCTAAAAATGCCTTAAGATAAAAAATTAATTTATCACATTTTTCTGTTTCTTTTTTTTTCTGACCAAAAATAAAACAAAAAAAATGAACGGGTATGGTAACGAATATACACATTTTATTCTATTCAAAAAAACAAACTTCAATATACATTCAATTATCTCTCCATTATTTATTTTATAAGTTACCTCTTCATTTTCAGGCAAACATAATTTAGATAATTTTGTCATATCTGATATTTTTTTATCATGGTTAATATTTACATCTTCATCATTTGGTTTCATTAGTTTTTTTATTCTTTCCTTTAATAAGTTATTTTCGTTATATAATTTTTTAATATAATTATTATTTTTTAATAATTGCTGATTAATGTTATTAGTGATAATAGTAGAATCATTTTTGGATATAATACATTTCGATTCTTTACTTTTTAAAATTTCTGTTTTTATTTTTTCTGAATTTTCAGTCTTATATTTTGCAAACTCATTTTTTATATTTGACACAAATTGTTTTTTTTCATTTATTTCATTTTCTAAATTGGCTATTAGTTTATCTTTTTCATTTATTATCTTTTTATAATTATTATTTTCGTTTCTTAAATTTTCTAAAATTTTATTTTTTTCATATTCTTTTCTTTTCTTTTCCTTTTTAACTTCGTCTTTACCACATATTCTTATATTAACTATTTTACACATATTTAAATAATATATATTTTTATAAAAATCTAAATTATATGTCTTTTTATTTATAAAAAAAACAAAATAGGTTTTTGTCTTTTCAAATACAAGTCTTATTAATAATTCAAAAAGATGCATATGAAAAATTATTTCCTTTTTAGAATATTTTTTTAAAATATCTTCCTTTTTACTTTTTCCCCACTCTCTATTTTGATTATGATTTTTATTAACCTTACCTTCCAATTTTTTTTCATAACTTTCTTTATACTTACTATTTATAGAATATTTATCACTTTTACAACTTTCATCAAAACTGTTAAATATATTTCTTTTTTTATTCAAGTTTTTATTATATTTTCCATGTTTCCCTATTTCTCCACTTTTAAATTTCACATTTTTTATATAAGATATCATTTTTTTTTTTAAATAAATCGGTTTTTGGCATTCTTTCGAAATGCTAAAAGGAAATATAATACTTGAATAATCGTTAACACTTTTTATTGATTTTACAATTCTTTTATTAAATAAAAATAATAATGTTTTTTCATTATTATCATTATAAAAAATTCTATTCTTTTTTATATTACATTGTGGAAAATTAATTAAATAAATACATGTATTTTGAAATCCCATTATAATATTGTATTTAAAAACAAAACAAATATTAATTAATTCTGAATTTTTAAGGATTTTTACAATTTTTTTAGTAATATATTTCACACATTTTATTAAATCTGCCTTATTATGTATTATCTTTTTTTGTGGATAATTTATACACCCTTTAATTTTATTATTATTAGGATAGTCTATATATTTTTTAATAAAACATCTATGACAAATATTATGTTTTATCATGTATTTATGGTTACTATTTTTTCCATTTTCTAATATTCTTTTTATCATGTCAACAATTTTGTAATTTTTGTATGCCCATGATGATATAGATATTTTTAAATCTACAAAAAAAGACAAATACCATTATGATCTAAATCCTGACTTTAAATTGATTTTAAATAAATAAATATATATCTAGAATTCGCTATTTACCTTTATTTTTCATTCGCTCTATATAATCATATATGTCTATAATTATACCCTGCTTATTATATATTTTTTTTCCACCATTTTTCATATTTCTCTTATTTTGTTTTTTTATTTTTCCACGTTTGTGTATACATTCCGTTTCACAATTATCACTTGTTTTGGCTTTTTCTTCGCCTTTTTTATTTTCTAAAAATTAAAACTTTTAATTGTGTTCATTTTTTTTTATTTTTAGAACTTTTTAATATATATAACCATATTTCTGCCTACGCGTATTTGCTTATTATCAATATGCTTATTCACATCTTAAAAAAATATATAAATATTTTATCAAAAACAATGCATATACACATTATGAAAATACTATTCGTTTATTTTACCTTTTCTTAAATATTTATTGAATATAGATCCATAAAAAAAAACATTTTTTTCATTTTTCTTAGTATCTACACCTATAAAGTTATAATATCACAAATTAAAAAAAAAAAAAATATATATATATATCAATTTATTCATTTCTAGTTTGCAAAATATACCCTAAATCATATACATATAACACAATATATATCACTCTTATAATTTTTTCATTTTTATTACCAGAGTTTATGATAGTTGTATTTTCTCCATTTTCTATGTTTTTAAATATTTTTTTTAGAAATACAATATAAGACCATGGGCTATTCAATTTGTTTTCTTCATAGTTTATACATTTATTTGAACAATTTTTAGAATTTACAGTTTTGTCTTTTTTTTTTATTTTTTCATTTTCCATGTTATAATTATCTACAATATGTTTATCATTGTCATTTTCATTTATCTTTTCTTTTTTTTCATTCCTTTTTTCCCCCCTATTTAAGACGCTGTTTATATTCCACTCTTTTTTTACTAAAACATTTCTCGTTTTACAATCATATAATCCGTATTGTATTATTACATTTTTATGTAATGTCTTTTGTTTTATTATAAATTTTTTTATAACTCTCTTTTTATAATTTACATTATCTTTTGATTTACAAATATACAAAAAAGTTTTTATTCTATGATTCATTTTTTTATATTATTTTATTTATTATAAGTATTTAAAAGTACATAAAAAATTTAAATATTATAGAAAACAAAAACCCAAAGTTAGCAACAAACTATATAAAGTAATAAAACAAAAAATCTCAATAGTCTTATTTTTTTTTAAAATATCATTTAATATGAAAAAAACAACATAATTTCGGTTTTAAAATTGTTTTTATTCAATACATATCTACATAATATATCCATTTATTAATATGCATATATATATGTACACACATTTCAGACTATCTTGATTTTTTGATATATTCTTACTTTAAAATATACGAATATTCGTCATGTAATAATAATTTTTTTTTTAAACATTTTTGCTAATTATAGGAGTAAAACCTTTTCATGATTTTACTAAAAAATTATTAAATTAATTATTCTATTATTTTTGTCTTTTCTAATAAATATATCTCTTTAATGTGAATACTCCACCATTATATATTATTGTTCAAATTTTTGATAAGTAGAAAAATTAATTTATTTAATTCCAAATATATCGCATATAAATATTTTTTGTTCCTCATTATAATTCGGTAATAATGCTATAACATCATTCTTCTTATGATTTATAATTTCTTTTAAACATATATTTTTTTTATATAATGAAAAAATAAATTTATAAAATTCAATGGCATCAAAATCATTTAAGACAGATAATCCCCTTTTTTTTAAACGTTCAAAAAAATGTAAATACTCAAAATTATATTTGTAAAAAATATAACATAAAGAAGATATAATAAAAGCGCCCTCCTTATTTATATTTGATAATATTTTTTTATAAAACATTTCACAAATCTTAGGATTATTTAATTCAATATTATAAAAAATGTTTAATATATTATTTATATCCTTTAAATTTAAATCATACATAATATTGGGTATATAAATTATCATTTTTCTGAAAAATTCATCATAACTATGTTTTTTCAGTCTTTTGCTAAAAATATTTAACAAAATAACAAAGGATGTTCCATTCATATTTGGAATTTGATCTTCTACATATTTTATTGACATAACATAAATTCCTAAAAAGAAAAAAAAATTATATAAATAAGGAATTCATATATCTATTTTACTTTACTATTTTTAACAAACTTAAGGATATACACATTTTCTTAAAAAATGAAATTACCAGTATCTTTGTTATATAAATGAAAAGATTGAAGTATTAATGAGAAATCATGACTGTTTAATAAATGGAGACTTTTTTTAACTCGGATACTGTATATTTGCCAAAAAGATAGCTTTTTAGTTATTTTTTTTTCTTTATTTAATTTCTGTTTTAAATCTATGGTTTTATTATCATCACTGTCTGTTTCATTTCCTTCTTCTAATTTTTCAGACAAAAATTTATAACTATTTTCATATTTTTTTAATTTATCATTTATATAACTATCATTATTACAATTATTTTCTGACTGTTCAGAAATGTTTTGTATTAATTCGATCGCTGTATTTCTTAACTTATTTACATCACCAAATAATAAGACATTTTCATATTTCTGATTTATTTTTCTTAAAACAAAATGCTTATCCTTATAAATACAATCGCTCGTTCCGCTATAAATTGGCATACATAATCGCCGCCCTACCCCCCCTCCTAATTTTTTTAAATTTAGAGACAACATATCTATAGTGCATATATGTTGAAATATATCTTTTAGTATGTATAATGATTAATATTTTTTTCAAATTAATAAATTGGGGGATCGAAAAAATATATATCAAATAAACAATAATTTTCTTTTATTTATAACATATTTCACTCTCATTTTATCATATATTTTTATGAAAACATGCATACTATGGCCATATTTTTTTTTGTTATTTTTTTTTATCCTAATATAAACAAATATATTCCTTTCATCAAAAATGTAACAATAAATTTTTATATTTTAACATAGCTCACAAATATTGTCACCTTTTTTTTAATATATTTTTTACAAAAAAATATTGTGAATTTAGAGTGTGGAAAAGGAAAAAGCGCTAAACAAATCTTTTACCCTGGAAAATTAAACAAAATAAAAATTTATATAAATCAATTAAAATTAATTATAAATAAAAAAAAATATAACAAAATATATAAATTTAGTGATAACTCTCATATCTCTGTATATGCATGTCTGCCAGTATAACCTTCAGTCAAGAATTCTGTTATGAAAATAAATTATAAAAAATAATAAACCAGAAATGTGTGCCTAAGTCCACTTTTAAAAAATGTAGAAAGTTAGAAAAAAAAAAATGCCACCAAAGTAAATGCACAATGAAAAAATAATAAGTGCTACATAAATTTTTATGAGATATACATATATATTCAAAAAAATATCCAAAAATATATAACCGTAGTTTAAAATAAATAATAAAAAAAAAGAAACTTATTGAACTTTAGTGAATTACCCAATTTAACTATCAAAAGAAAAAAAATGTTTCGAATTAACTAAAAATAAATAAAACAATGAAAAAATGAAAAAAATGTGTGAAATGAAAAAAAATGGTGAATGCCACAAACAAAGATCCCTATTCTATTTTGAACGTCGAAAAAAATTCCACTCTTGAAATAGTAAAAAAAAAATTTAAAAAGCTAGCCATAATATACCATCCAGATAAATTACAATACCATTTAAACAAAAGGGGAAACAATAATGAAAATAATCAAACAAATAAAGAAGAAAAACAAAAAATAAGAACAGATATAGATTTTCTAACTTTGGTTTGGGCTTATGAACAAATATTAACTGATATTCAATCTAAAAAAAAGTCTGAAATATATGAAAATGCGTTAATCATTAAAAAAAATGATTTAGAATATATACAAGGTGAAGATGCATATCTATTTTTTTGTCGATGTGGTGATTTCTTTATATTTAATCAAAACTTATATGATGAATATTATGTTATATATCAATGCCAAAGTTGCTCATCCTCAGTTTATTTAACCCCATAATTAACAAACTATTTTCACAATAAATTCTATATTATATTTTATTTAAATTAATAAGCCATCTTTTAATTTTTTTTTAAAACCCAACATAAAATGATAACACCAATTATTAAATTCGAAATAGCCATATGGATATAACCAGAATAATAAGCAAATATAAAACTACCCTTACTATTTTACATCCTATTCATATATTTCGCTGTTATATCATTGCATACATTCCATCAAATTATATTCTATCATATATATTACGCAAATAAAATTAATATTTTTTTTACTTAATATATTTAATCGAATAATACTCAAACTTTATAACATGTCTTTTTAATTATTAGTTTTTTTTTGTGAATTAGTAAATTTTTATACTTAGTAAAATAAATTACAAAAAAAAATTGTAAAAAATTCACAATAAACATAAAATGTAAAAATGTTTTAAAAAGAAAAAAAAATTTTAATTGTTATTAATTATATCTTAGTATCCACTATCGGTATTTAAATTCTTAGAAATTTCATTTGACGCTTTCGTTACAATTGTATGTGCTTCATACCTAAAAAATTATAAAAATATCCAATTTAATTAATTTTTTTAACCACACAAAAAATAAATAATGCATATATATAGAGTTTCAATACACACACAAAATTGTTGTTTTCACTAACATTCTATCCATGCACTTAGCTAAACAAATTTGTTCATTTTTTCCCATTTCTTCTGAAAATTTCTGACCAAAACATTTTTCAAAACATGTTTTTTTTACTTGCTAAAAAATATAAAATAATAATAAGACATTTAAAATATAAATTAAAAGTAAATCATAATAATCATATTTTAGTTATATATTATACGTTGTTTAATATTTGGTAAATCATCATCCCAAGCGCATTTTGGGCATCTTCGATAGATTTTGAATTATCCATTGCGTATTACTATTTAGTATTTGTTGTTTTCCAGTTAATATAAGATAAATGCATACATACATATATATATATATATATATATATATATATATATTTGCAATAATGTAAATTAAATGAAATAAAAATAGTTTAGAGACTTTTTATTCATTGTATTTAAGAGCTGGATGCATTTTGACAATGTTTTAGCTCCCCAATTCATAACATCAAATGGAAAAGCAAAAAAAAAATTGAAATAATACGACTAAGGAAACTTAAAAAAATTGTGATAATAATTTAAATTATAAAGAAATAGCAGAATATACTAATAAAAAAATGTGATATTAATTAACTTAAAAAAACAAAAAATTGAGAAAAAATATATTTCATTAAAATTGAACATTCTATCATAACATATTATATCGAAGAAAAATTTATAATTAAAAAAAAAATATTTGCATACATAATATATGCTAATAAAAAATATAAATAGAATGATGCAAATTATATAAGTTCCACCTAGAAACACAAATAAACACACAAAATATGTTTCAATTTTTTTTAACACTTTTTGTTAATTTAAATATATATTTTTCCTTATTGCTTTATTTATTTACATATTTTTGGATTTTTTTGTTGTTTTTTTTATAAAATCTTAAAACTAGCTGAAATATTTTCTCGTAATTCAAAGTATTGGGAAACAAAAATTGTTTTACAAAAGTTGCTTTCGATTTAATACTATTTTATAAATTAAATCTTAAATATATTAACAAGGATATGAATATGAAATATCTAAGCTTATGTTATATTTATAACGTATTTGTAATATATGCAAAATGATGTTGGCAACTAAATTGTGTAAGGTTTTGGGGTAATTTATTATTATTGTTATTATAAATAAATGAAATAAGAATTAACATTCAAATTTAACAAAATAAAATAATGCAAATTAAAAAAAATATATATAACTTATCAATAAATGCTTATATATTTTATATATTATTAAATTTAAATTATCTTTTCTGTTTTGGACAATCAGTAGTTGTAAAAATATAAACAATTTTAATATTTATCCGAATATAAATACATATTTAGGGAAAACAGAGAGCTAAAATAAACCCTTAAAAATGTGCAGATAATGTAGAATGAATAAATACCTAACATTGACAAAAAACCCTTAAATTTTTTTTATTTTTTTTTATTTTGTATTTTGGTAGATTAACAAAAATGAAGCAAACATAATAAATTCTCAAAATTTTTTTTTTGGTATATATACAAAAATGAAAATAAAATGAAAAAATATGAATTTAAAACACATCCCAAAAGATATCTTATATTTGTTCATAAAATTTTCATGCCGTAAAAAAAATATTATTATCTCAAGAATATTTATTTACTTTTTTTTTGAACAGTAAAATCCCTAATTAAAAAAAATATGTTTAGAAATCGGGGTTTCCCCAAACTTGTGAATGCTTCAAAGTTTTCATTGTATACACAAAAAAGACACAAAGAGGCATTAGCAGTAAATAATAAAGAAAAAAATATATATATAATTTGTTTTCATAAATTTTATAAATATACAACCTATATACCTTTTTACCAGCATATTTCTATACCCACAAATCTTAATGTCTTTATTATTTATTTCATTTCATTGTTATTCCTTTTTTTTTTGTGTATATAACTCAGATAAAAAAATACAGAATGACTGGAACATCATCAGCAAAATGCCATCATGGAATAAAAGGAAAAAAGAGAATAAGCAAAGTAACTTTAATGCCATATAAAGATATTAAATTACCCGCTCGAAGGTTAGATTATTCACTTTTTGTAAAAACGAGAAAAATAAATATATATTTCAAAAAAAAAGTATGAAAAATTATATTTATAAACTTTAATTTTTATTATATATATATTTTTTTTATCATTTTTGAATTTTTAAAAATAGGTGCCCCATACTAGGAAAAATGGACAATAGAAACGCTCGAAAAATATCCAAATCCGGAATAAAAACTCATAGAATACAAAAAGTAAATTTTGTAAGGAAAAGAATTTATTTTGAGGAAGAAAACCGTTTCGTTAAATTAAGAGTTAGCGCACGTGGATTGAAAACTATAAAAAAATATGGATTAGCATATTGTGCTAAAAAATTTAATTTAAATTTAAATAAAAAGAAATATGATGCTGGTTATTCTTCGCGAAAAAAAAAAAAAAAAAAAAATGAACCCGAAACTATTGCTTCCCCAAATGATATGCTAAAGGAACCCCAACTCGAAAACTCTAAAGATGAAAATATTATAATAGAAAAATTAAAATTGAATAATCAAAATAAATAAAAAAAAATTACCTAAAAATTAAGACTAATCCCAAATTTTATCTCTTAATTTACCGAATAAAATAAAATAATTTAGGGTAAACATATTTGAGTAATATGCATAGATTAACTCACAATATATATAATCATAATGTCTTAATTTAAAAAAAATATATTTTAAAAATATAAACGGTAAAAATGTCACAATATACATGCACATGTACAGATGCAATGTGTAGACTTAGAATCCAAAGAACAAGATGATAAACATAGGAAAAGCTTTAAAATAATATAACAAAAACGAATTTTATAATATTAACAAAAACTTAAACAAAGAGTAAACAAAATATTGAACATATTATCTCATATTTTTTCTGATTTTCGTAAAAAATAATAAAAAAACGATGGATAAGGATATGCATAATGAATATTCAAATATGCCTATTCGTATATATATGCATATATATACTAATTTGATTCACAAATACTATTCCTGGCATATAGACCTTTTTGAGCTACACTATAACTTCAGCTAATTTGTCTGAATTATACCAGGAATTTTCATATTTTCTTATAACTTCACACGAATACACTTTTATATTAATATTAAAATTTTTCTCAGCTTGTTTAATTAACTCTTTAATTTTATTTGGATTTAAATTCTCATTATTTTTTGTAATTGCAAATAATGATGACCCACTTCCACTCATTGTTACAACATCAAACATATTTTGGCTAGCTAAAAAATCTTTTAAATATTTTATTTTTTTAAGCAAAAAAAAAGCAGGAATTTCTAAATCATTCACAAACATATTTTGTATATCCAAATTTTGGTTAACAAATTTTTTCATATAATATTCTTCGCTTTTTTTCACAATTTCAATTATATTATTTTTATCGTTATTGTTTGAGTTGCTTCTTAAATTGCAAATAAATTTCTCTAACAATCTAACTGGGTTGTATTGTATTATTTTTTTATAATCTACATTTTCATAAACAGATTTTGATGATAGCCCTTCATCAATTTTAAATAAATATATTTTTTTTCCTGATATAATAACATCAAAATTTACTAAATCAATTATATTATTCCCTTTTCCTGTGCAATAAGCAAATCCTGAGCTACTAAAAAAACTTATATCACTTCCTATTTCTTTTAAAAAGTTATTTTTTAATTCATTTGTTTTTAAATATTTATAAAAATACTTTTCTAAATAATAAAAAACTGAAGCTCCATTTGATGAACCACCACCAATTCCACTAAAAATTGGTATTCTTTTTTTAATGTGAATCAAAAATCTTATATTATCATTTATATTTAAATCTTTTCTATATTTTTTCAAAACTTTTATTATTATATTACTGTCATTTAATGGATAATTCATGTATTCATATTTATGTGCCTCATTTTTTTC
This sequence comes from Plasmodium berghei ANKA, assembly GCF_900002375.2. Classification (NCBI taxonomy): domain Eukaryota; phylum Apicomplexa; class Aconoidasida; order Haemosporida; family Plasmodiidae; genus Plasmodium; species Plasmodium berghei. The sequence continues at coordinate 125,329 of NC_036169.2, forward strand.
ACACACTTTTATATTTTCTTTTATTATATCATGTTCTTTACTTTGTTCTTCTTCTATTGTTAAAAAATCTCCTGATAAACATGGATATAATATTGATGATAATTTTTCTTGTTCATTTTTATTTAAAGCTTTTATAAAAATATCATCTCCTAAATTTATAGCATGCATTAGTGTTGATAATTCATTAATTTTTTCTTTTTTCTCTTTTAATCTTAAAAATAAATTAATTTTGCCTGGAGAGAAAAGCTTTAAATCATACCATTTTTTTGTATTTAATATTTTTATTAGCAATTTCATTTTTTCGTTGCATAGTACATTCCCTTTTTTATACACATACTCATTTTCACTATCATTATTATAATTCTCTATATTTGAATAAATTCCTTTTAAGCATTTAAGACTACCATTATTCATTTTCATTATATCAGTTTTCATTACTTTACTATTTTTATATGTACATTTTTCATTAATTATATTATTATATTGATTAATAAAACTCTTTTTTATATCCACCCCTTTAGTGTCTTTACTTAATTTTCTTACAAAATTTATACTTTTGTTAGGAACATTTCGTGATTGAACATTTCGGGTAACATAATTTATAAAAATATATAATAAAAATTTTATTTGTAGGCAGATTTTCATATTAATATCTATCCAAAAAATACAGATAACAAAAAATGAGATAATGATCTGTTATATGTATATTTCAACTGTTTATATGAATATATATATATGCCTTTATCCTAACTTGTTATTGAATATATAATCATATTTTTCTATAGCATTCTTAAGGGCTCATTGAATATCTTTTTGGCTGTGTTTCAAAAAAACATTATTTATATTCTTTTTCATTTTTTATATTCTTTTTACAAAATAAAAACCTAACCATTAAATAGAGAAATATACAGTACCCAATTTTAACACAATATATTTCTACGAGCTTTATACTAATTTTCTCTTATATGTATAATATTGTTAACTTAATAAATTTTTTTTCTCATTTTATTCATAAGAAAATATTATTACATATAACTTTTTAAGGAAATAATATTTACCATATCCACATAGATGGAAAAATTATATAAATGTATTTTCTTAAAAATGTTTTAGCAACGGACCCTCAATTAAAGGAAACTATTAAAATGGCAAATTCATTTTTTACATATTTTTGAATGATACGCACATATATTATATATAATTATTTAAGAATTACACTTTCTCTATATACATATTATTTTTTAAAATATTTCATTGCATATTTTTTTGCACATTATCACTACATATTATTCATCCTAAATTTGCACTTATGTATACATATTTATTTATTTATTTATTTACAAAATTAGTCTTATTTTTTAACTATATTCATATATTTTGTATAAACCTTAAAAAAAATATTAAAGAAATGAACATTTGAATATACGATTTACATAATATTCTTAAAATTTACCAAAATATAATGAGAGTCAATAACAATTGTGTGTAAAAAAGCTTATGCATTTTATAATATATATTCTCCTTTTTTAAATATTTGCAAGTTTAATAAAAAAAAATGTGTCTTTTTTTAAAGCTATACATATAATATTGTATTTTCTCCATTAATGTATTAATCTATTTAAATAAAATTATTTCTCCAAAAAAAAAATCACATTTTCTTATTATAATTTTTAATTTACAATTTTATTTACCTATTTATTTATTTCCATTTTTAATTATGAACAAAATCCAATTTTAGCTTTTAATTTTTTTTTTTGTATTCTTTTTTTTTATCATAATTATTTGATTTTCTTATGGCTTTAATTTTTAATTGTATAATATGTTTTAAGTAAAATAAAATAAAAATTATCCACGCATATATAATGTATTCATCGAGGGAAGTACAAAATATTAATGGTCTCTCAATGGAAAGAAACATATGTGCTACACAAAAAAACTATTTTTTAAAACACAAAAATTATTAATAATCGTATGAACGCTCATGTATTTTTTATTAATATTATGACAAAGTCATGTATTTTTTTATATATTTGAGTAAATTGTAGCAACCTTTATATTGCTTTTTTTTTTAATTATATATTTCACTACTTATTAAATTCCCAGCAAAACTGTTAGTAAGACAGTTGCAAAAATAAAAATGCATACATGGCATTACATAATTAAATATTCGTACCTTTATTATGAAATTGACATTGCGCATATAACAATTTTTTACAATATTTTGAATTATTTCTTGCTGGTTATATGAACCATCATAACTATGAAAGTGCGTGTAGTATATATAACCATATTATTTTCTTCTTTTTTTGGCAATTTCGTATAAAATTTGATGTAAATATAATATATAATTTTTAATGTTCCTTATATAAACAAATTTATGGCATACTATCCATTTTTTTAATTTTCCATTTGCATTTTCATACATTCAATATTTTGTGCAAAATAAAAAAAACTCTTAGTTAATATGAAAACCAATAATAATACAACACATACACACAAAATTAAAACAGGTAATGTGAAAACTAATATAAATACTATGATAAATCATTCAAAAAATAAAAACATGGAAAATAAAATAATAGAAATAATTAAAAAAAATAACGATGCAAACGCACACAATTCTAGAAAAAATGGAGACACAAAAACCAACAAAAATATGTATAACACTAAGCTATCTAAAAATGGACTAGCCAAATGCGAAGATGAGTTAATAGATACTAATGCAGTAGAAAAAAATATTAATCATATTGAAAAATCGATGAATAAATTAAATGAAATTGAGAACAAAATTATTGATAATATAAATGAATGTAATAAATTTATAGATTTTTATGAACGATCAAAAAGTCTTTTAGATTCAAAAGATTTTGATAGTGATATAGGAAGAGAGCAAGAGATAGAACAAATTCGAAAAGTCATTAAAAGATGTTCAACAAATTTAAGCAGTGAAGGCATATTTTTAACTGGGCCTAGTGGCCAAGGAAAAACATATAGTATATTTTACATTATTAAAGAAATAGAAAAAGAAAAACAGGAAATGAATAATTATACTAATAATAAAAAGAATAAAAAAGAAAATACAATAATATCAAATTATAAAAACATTGATTCGTCTTATTTTTATGTTTCGTGTAGTAATAGTCAAAAACCATATGATATATTTGCTGAAATATTACAACAAATAACAAATAATAAAAATAAAAAAATTATTTTAAATACTGTAAAACAAAAATACAATTTAAATGGTCTAGAAGAAGTAAAAAAATTATTTATTAATTACACTAGCAAATTTAATAATTTAAAAATAGTAATTGTCGACGAATTAGATTTTATTGCAACCAAAAATGTTAGAACAGAATTAAAAACAAAAAATAATACAAAAAGTTCTAACGAAGATATAGTTAAGGCATTATTTGAATGTGTACAAAATTCTAAATGTAAAATAATATTAGTAGGTATTGCAAATAGTTTAGATTTAATTAAAGATTATACACATATGAAAATTAATCAAATTATATATAAACCATATAATGAACATCAGTTTATGCATATAATACGAAGCAAATTAAATACGTTAGAAGATGAACTTATTAACAAAATATTTAAAGGAGTGTCTTTAAATATACATCTTAGACAAATTTCAAATCAAAACGGAGATATACGATCATGTTTTGATGCTATTTTAAGAGTTTTTTCTGATAAAAAATCAGATCTTGAAGATAGAAAAAAAAATCTTATTAAATTAAAGGAAGAAATTATGATGAATAAAATATTTAATAAAAGAGAAAAAAGAAATTTATTCCTTTTGATAAATGATAAATCTAATGTTGATTCAGATGATCAGTTAACATTGGCTTCGGATAACGATAACCCCAATTCTAGTGAATACGCTAATGAATTGGGATCAACAATTCGTAAAAAAAGAAAAAGAGATATACATAATATATTAATGAATGATGAAATAGAAAAAAAAGGGGGAAAAAATGGAAAGAAAGAATTAACACCAAATAAAAAAGAAAATATTTATGAACATTCTGTAGCTAGTTTTGAAAATAGTGATATGGATAATGATTTTTATCTCTATCAAAATGTAACCCCTTTACCCAAAATGGAAAATATACAAGATAAATTTAGAGATAATACAAAAAATCTGAGATTTACAGATTTTAAAAACGAATATGAAATAGGGTATGAAACGTTAAGAAAAGAAGCTATTAAAATGAATAATAATAAAGAAACGATGAGTGAAATATTAATAAGAAAAAATTTTAATACAAATGATAATAATTATTTTTGCTGTGATGATGAATCATCGCCTAAAAGGTATTATGAAAGCCCATTCAAAGTATTATATAAAGATGAAGAAAAATATGATGAATTAATTAATTTTAAAAATAAAAAAGATATATTAAGCAATATTAATATACAAAAATTATCATCTTTTGATACTATAATTGATAACCAATTAAAAAATTTAGAAAAAAAATTTCAAGATTTTACAACTATTAATAATACAGTAATGATTTCTGATATAAAAAAAGTTACAGATAAAATACCATTAGAAGAACATAAAGATATTCTTTTTAAAATTAAAAGTTTACCATTAATACAAAAATTATGTTTATATTCTTCTTGTAATTTAATAAATGATACACATTTAAATATTGATGATAAAAATGAAGAAGACAGAGACTATAATAAACTACAAAACATTGAAATTACATATTCGGATATACAAAATGGATTTAGAAATTTGTGTAATAATTTATCAGAAACTGCTTATATAAAAGATTTATTAGAAGGAAATACTATTGATCAATCGATTGAGCATTTTGAAGAATTAGGAATTTTAACAAATTGTAAAAAAAATCAAAAAGTTAAGGAAAAAAAAAGTATTATTAAAGTGCCTAAAGGTTTAACTCCTAGATTTGCTAATATACAAAAAAATAATAAATCTTTTTCATCACAAAATAAATTAAATTCAACATATTATTTTAATCTCCCTATATCTGTTATTAAACAAACTTTACAAGAAATATCTTCAATTCTTTCAAGTTTTGATAAAAATATCTAAAAAATTTTAAATCTTTTTCATCCTATATATCACTAAGTTTGTTTTGGCTGCCTTCTTTTCTAAAATCGAGTCATAAATTTTCAATTCATTTTGTGAAACTCCAAAATAAACTCCTATTTTTAATGCAACATATGAACGAACCAATTGGCATTATATTAATACCCAAACAAAAATCCAAATCGAATCATGTAAAAAAATTTTACAATATTAAACTTAGAATTTTTAAACATTCGATAATTAAATTAGACATTCGTTTTATTAAAAAATATTTTATGCGTCTATCTAAAAATAACGTGCTTTTTATTCATATTTATATTTTTTTCGTCCTATTTTTTAAGATATTTTTTAATCATTCAAAAGTCAATATAATATATTTATCCAGTTTAATCACAATTATTTCTGGCAAATGTATATTACGTTAAAAATAATTTCATATTACCCACTAGGCATATGTATATTTTCATTCTCGCTTTATTTCATTTCACTTCATTTGTTTATTATTCTAAATGCTATCATGCTTTACCAATTTCATTTTTTTTTTAAATTCAATTTTAAATTTGATGCAATATCCTGATCAAAGTCAAACTGGCTACCTTGTTTTTTACCCCTATAAATTTTATCATATAAAAAAATAAAAAAGAAATGCCAAATACTTGAATATTAATAAATTGTTTTCAAAACTGTAATTTTTACATCATGTATTGATATAACTACAACCAATACATACAAAATATTTCATATATAATTTCACTAAACCTCTAAATATAAAAATCAGCATTAATATATATTATCCGTATTATATTTTTAATCAAGACATATTTTTATAGTTTAAAATAAGTTATTTTATTTAATTATCATTTTTAAAATATTATAATGTAGGATTTTAAAATATATATATCCATAGAAAATATAAAAATGAAAAGTAATAATATTGTTCTACGCTGAAAAATTAAGGCATTAATCCATTCCAATATATAAACATTATTCACATGCATGTATGTATATAATTGAAAATACAAAAAAATACAATTTTTATAAAGATAAACAAATAATCCACAAAATTAAATTTTAAAACCCGGCTTAATTAAATTTGTATTCATTTTTTAAATTATATTATCTTCAGTTGTTGAAAATATCATATATTTTTTTAGTTTTTTAAAAAAATGGAGAATTATTAATATCAACATGAAATTTCTTAAATCATATTTGGATGCACAACAAAAAAATCTCACGAAAAAATCAAAAAAAAAAAATTTTAATCCTATAAAATGTTGTAAATATATGTGTACCTTTTAACCTTCATATTATTATCTTCAAATTTTTTAATTTACTGTTTTCAAATCCTTTTATTATAATTTATTTCAACTTGAAAAAAAAAAAAAATAATGAGATTGTCCAAAGTAGTAAAGAATCTAAGAACACAATAATAAAAAACAAAATCTTCTAAAATGAGTTTCCAAAATAGCATATATTTTTCATTGTAATTATTTCTATATTATTATCATTTCATATATACGCTGCATAAAAATATGCATATTTTTATAACTTCAATTTAAGCTACCTTTAGCAAATTAAAACATTTTGTTAACTTTATCTTTTTTTTTTAATTTCACATCAATCCTTCATTATATTATTTAATTTTTTTTTCTTCTTAATTTCATTTCATAACCTCGAACTTTTTATATAAACAAAAAAACACATTTTAAGAATATTTTACAAAATAAATAAGTTACATTGATAGTAGACAAATAAATGAAAAAATGCATATATATATATCTTGTATAAAAACTTATCGTCATTTTTGTTATACATTTTTATGAATCTATATTGTTCTTGATAAATTATTTACTTTAAAATCGTAAAAGATATATATATCCTTACATAATTAATATACAATCAAAAGATATGAATATGTGTGCCTTTTTTTTCTATACATATATCTATTCCTGTCTTCTTTTTCCATTTCTTTTTTTATTTTTTTATTTTATTTATTTTTCTTGTTTCCTCTTTCTGATATATTATTTTTACAATCTATATATATATTACATAGATAATGGTATTTGACATCCTATTGTTTTTTTATTTTGAAAAATATTTATAATTAAAAGCCTATATCATTATAATAGGCAAGTAATTATAAGCAAAATATAAATACTCTATTTATATATATGGACACATTTTAATTGGAAATTTGGCAAAACAAAAAGATAAAAAAAAAACAAAAAAAGAATCGTAAAAAATGGATATAGATATATATAATATCAATTTAAATCCATATATTTACTATTCTTTCTAAATAATACCAATTAAAGGTGAAAAAAAAATATGAAAAGAAATGCAGACAATAATACAAGGTTTTAACTAACATATATGTATTTTTTTTCAAATTTTTTAAAATAAAAATATGTAATATTCATTTTTCCGGTAAATAAAAGAGTATATCAAAATTGTCTTTAAACATAGGAATGTTCTATATATATAACAAAAATTGTTGATAACTTCATATTCCTGGATATTATAAATTTGCATTCTTTGAAGTTAAATTTTCTTCAAATATAGATGCATATATATCCTAACTAAGTTTCTAAGAACCTACATATATTTAAATCATTATAACCTTACTTGTATATCCCTAATATGAACAGTTAAGGAACCTGGATTTTTATTTCCATAAAATAAAAATTATAAATTTCTTATATTTAACTATATTCATATTATTTTATCCAATCTATTTAATTAGATTCTGCATCTTGACTATTAACTGAATTTTTATTGTCAACATGCTTATCTATATCTTTACTTTCTTTCCATTCCTTTGAATTGCCTCTATCTTCTATATTATCATTTTTTCGTTTTTCATCATCTTTTTCAGTATTAAATGAAATAGATTTTGATACCATTTGTTTTCTTGATTGTTTGCTAGAATTACCACTTTCGTTACTATATCGATCATTACTATATTTATCATTACTATATTTATCATTACTATATTTATCATTACTATATTTTGATTTATATTCCTTTCTATTATTTTTATTTTCACTTCTACTAATACTTCTATTATATCTTCTTTTTTCTCGATATTTTGGACTATCATGTCTATAACCTCTAGATCTGCGCCCTCTACTAAAACTTCTGTCATAATTTCTACTTCTATATCTGTTATAATTTTTCATATAATTATTTTTTTTATCTTTATAACTACTTCTCATATTTCTTTCATAACTATCTCTATACCTTATCCTTTCCCGGGATTTATCACGTCTTCTTATTTTATCACGGGAATATGAACCATATCTTGAATTAGATTTTGATATATATCTTCTTTTTAATCTATTATCAGAATATTTCCTATGACCATATCCTGAACCACCACCTCTTTCTTTATATCTCATAATTCTAGGGTCAGATCTACCTTTTTGAGCTACAAAAACTTCAATTCGATTCCCATCTAATTCACTTCCATTCATTTCTTTTAATGCTTGTTCAGCATCTTTAGGATCATAAAATTCAACAAAACCAAACCCTCTTGGTTCTTTTGTGTAATAATCTATTGGTAAATATACATCTTTAATTGCTCCAAACTTTTTAAATTTATCTCTAACCATAGATGGTGAAGTGTTAAATTTTAATTTCCTTATCAAAAGGGACATAGGTTGTGGCCTTTGGCTTGAATGGGGGCCCATCTTTATTATATTTTTATTTAATTTATCTTTATAACTAATTCAAACTTATTTTTCCAAATTTAAAAGAACTTATTATATATAATATACACAATTCAATATCATTTAATTTTAATTTAAACTTTTTTTTTTTTTTTTTTTTTTATCCTTGTTTTCTTCTAAATATGTATAAAATACATTATTATTTTCACAAACTTATGTTAATAATATTTTTACATTTAATATTTTTTTTTTAATATGTATATATATACATTACAAATATTCTATAAATATGATTACATATTTTAATTTCATATATGACCATTCCTTTTATTTTAATTGGAACATTAATACTTATTTTTTTTTTTATTCTATCTTTGATTTTCTTTTTAATTACTAATAAAAAAAAATTATATAAAAAAAATGTATTCATACAAACTTCTATAGCTAAAATAAATATTAAATTATAAATCTTTAACTTGGTTTTAAAATATTTACTATTTAAAAAAAAAAAATTATAATTAAAAATAAAACCACGTTTCATAGAGTATAAATATCGTAATATATTATATTAAACATAATTTAACATAAAATGGAAACATTGCTATAAAATAATATTACCTATTTTTGTATAATATTTTAAGCAAAGAATAAGCAGGAAATAAATAAAAAGAAAGTAAATAAATAAATAAATAAATAAATATTATATAAATTATAGAAAACTAAAACATTTTGTTTACTAGCATGTATTCCTTGACATTTCCATACTATCCATATAATGTATGTATACATTTAAAAATATAAAAAATATACTAAACCATATATTTAATTTCCTTCATATTTTACGTAAAATATTATATTTATTTTTTTAAATAATATATAAAATATAATTAAACTTACATATTGAATTATAACCTTAAATAATGTATTAATATATTTGTGTTCACACTTTTAATTCTGACCAATTAGCATTCTATATTATTGACATTGTATATGTAACCATTCAGATACATTACATAAATAAAAAGAATATAAAAAAAGTGAAATATATTTATTAACAGTTTTTGTTGCTTTCTTTATAACAACCATCATATATTTACTCAAATAAATAAGATACATTTAAGTTTTATCGTATTTATTATATTCATATTATATAATATTCAGAATTATGATATCTCATATTTTGGTCCATATCTTTTCAATTCAGTATGAAGAATGCCTAAATAATCACACTTTTCAAAAACTTATTTTATTTAGATTAAATACTTTAATATCTTTATATTATATACATATTGTACTATCATCAAAATAATGCTACATGCTCATATAAATTATCTTTACGATTCAATACTATTTTATTTAAACTTATAACATCAATAAATATATTCAAAGTAACATTTCTTATAAACAAAAAAATATATAAGTCTATATTTTATTCCTTATATTGCCAAGTTGACAAAATTCGGGGCATATTTCTATACATTTCATTTTTTTTTAATATTACAAAAGCTTAGACATTTTTTATTCATTTTCACATTTACATTTTTTATTTTTACACCCAAAAGAATATGTATATTTCATAATATTAAATCAATTTAAGAGACATTCTTAATTTTTACATAATATATCTAAACATTTATTGTAAATATTTTTCCAAAATAAATGATAATGTGCTGTGGGAAATGAACAGAACATACTTACCTTTATATTTTATCAAATTTTTTTTTAAAATAAATTATTTTTTCCACACAAAAAAATATACAATCCTTTTATAATGTGTGTTTATAAATATTAACATTTGTATAATTATTAATGAGAAGTAAAAGGGTTATACTATCCTAAATTATTCATTTTCCCATACTTCACATGTATATATACATACATAACAATGGTATAAAATAAAAGTTACAAAGTGATTATTTCCTTATATTTTACAAAAATGCACAAAACAGTTCTATAACATTATATATTTACATTCCATTTATCTTATTTTCTAATCATAAACAATTTAAGCTTTTTTTATAAAAAAAATATTGGGAAATGCTATTATATTTTTTTTAATCATTTCTTATAATTTTTCGTAAACACATGCACTATTTAATATAATAATAATAATAAATATATATACCTTGGTATTTTTCCATCTTAATTAAATAAGAAAAATGTAGATTTATTAAATATAAATATTATGTAGCAATTAAGAGGATTTTTATTTTTCAAATCAAAAATGTTATAAGCATATATTAACATATTATATATATACAAATTATACATATATAAACATTTACAATATTAAACAATTTAACCTCCCCCTCTTATACTCATAAAAAAAAAAAAAAAAAAAAAAAGCTGTACAAAAAATTTGTACACACTGCACAAACAAAACAATATAGCTCAAATCTCATATTTCCATTCAATATAATAGAAAATAAGTTAGGAATAAATTGTAAAATAATAAAAAAATATAAAGAAAGTTTTATAAATATATTAAACCCGCAAATACGAACTATATTAAAATATGTGCTAATAAATATACACATAAAAAATACACATGATATAAAAGAACATAATAAATATATACATTAAATTTATTAAGTATAATTTTTATTTTATTTTGCACTTGCTCATTTTAAACTGCAAATTAAAAAAAATATATAAATAAAAATAAAATACACCCATGTCTGTTTAGGCTATTATATATAATATAATATAATATAATATAATATAATATAATATAATATAATATAATATAATATAATATAATATATATATATATATATATTTCTTTATCTGTTTTCTTTCCTTTTTTATTGTTTCTCAATTTTAAAAAAATTGTAAATTATGAATATTCTGAATATTACTAACAAATTTGAAAACCCTTAGAATTTTTATAAGGAATACTAAAAAGCTTAAAAAATTCACATTTTTTTTTGTAAAGTTTTTGAAAATATTTAATTATAACTTTATAGATATATTTAAATTATCTTAATTATATTTATTCAAAATGATAAGCGGTATTCGCGTAAATGACAATTGTGTTACAGAATTTAATAATATGAAAATTCGAAAAACATGTAGATGGATAATATTTGTTATAGAGAATTGTGAAATTATCATTCATTCCAAAGGGGAAACCACATCATTAAAAGATCTTGTTGATTCTATTGATAAAAATAACAATATTCAATGTGCATATGTTGTTTTTGACGCTGGTAAATATATATATATTATTATTACTTTTCATATTATTTTATGATGTGTGTATAGTTATAACAATCATTTTAAACCGCTTTTTCCCGTGTATTATATCAAAATGTGTGCAATTTTTTAAAAAAACATGTAATCACATATTTTACCAACTTTTTTCACTTTTTTTATTTCTGCTTTTCTATTTACAGTAAACAAAATCCACTTCTTTATGTATGCAAGGGAAACCTCAAATTCTAGAGATAGAATGACATATGCGTCTAGCAAGCAAGCTTTGTTAAAAAAAATCGAAGGGGTTAATGTTTTTACATCGGTTGTTGAAAGTGCCCTAGATGTTGCCGATTTTAAATAAACTGACTTTTCAATTTTAAATTCTACAAATAAACCAAATAAATAAGTAATTGAAATAATTAGCTTAATTCTCCAAATAATGATGCCCATGTATTGAATGCATATACATAGACATATACAAGTTTTACATCTATTTCAAAGTTTAAAATAAAGAATAAGAAATAACAAATGACAAAACCGTTTTTTCTATATACAACAAAAAACAACAAAAAACATTTTAACGAAATAATCAAATTACAAAACTTATATTATTTGTGAATGTTCACAAAATGAAACAAAAAAAAAACATATATTCATCAAATTATATATTCTATATCTATACCTAATTATGTTTTTAGAATGCAAGCTCAAACAAATTAAATTGTTTATTTATGGTATTTATTACATATATCTATGCGTTAAAGTGTGTTACAATCATTTTTTCCTTTTTTTTTTTTTTCATTTATTTAAGTAGTATTATAAAAAAGTTATTGGAAACATATTGTGTTTATTTTTCAATATTTATCGATATAATTAAGATATAGAAATAAACATCGTTCTTATATTTATGAATAAACCAATAGGATAATCGTAAAAAATTAATATTGAAAATTAAGAATCTATATTATTCTTAACATTTAGAAAATTTGTATTCTTTCTTTATTCGATTTAATAAAATCAATCTCTTAAATTTATTTCCATTATGACTAAAATATTATATAACTATATCCATATATCGATTTCCACATTTTGATCATACATATTTATAATTTAAAAAAAAATGAAACTTATTTAGTATGCACTTTAAACAGTTTATTGTTTATAATTTTATTAACAAAAGGGAACTAAAATTAGACAAAAAAATGAAAAATTAGAAACATATCAAATAACAAAATGAAAAGAACAAACTATAATCAAAAAATCATTTTAATATTTAAAAAATAAATAATCATATCGAAAAAAAAATTTTCAACTTGTTATAATGAACTCAATTTGAACTTTGGTGCATTTTCTTCATCATTAAAATCAAATTCATCAAAAAAATTATCAATATTTAAGTTTAATTTTTTTTTTTTTTTTTTTTCCTCTGAAACTTCAAAATTCCATTCAAAGTCATCTAAAACCTCTTTCTCTATTTCATTTATACTTTTTAATTTATCATTTTTTGTATTTATATTCAAATTTAAATTTGTTTCATTTTTTGTCGAATCTTTCTTATTACTCATTTTCTGTCCTTTTTCATTATACCATAAATTTCTCGAATTATTATTTATACCTTCTTGTAAATGTGTTTTTTGTTTTTTTTCACAAAATTTATATCCATGAATATAAATAGGATTAACATCTTTTTGATTAACCCAATCATTCAAAATTACATTTTTATTATCATTCTTTTTCGTGTCTGTATTGCTAACTCCAATATTTGTTACGGATTTTTTCAACAAAGGAATAACAAAATCAAATAAATCAAAAGTAATTTCACGAATTTCATAAGATTCATCAATTAGACATTTAACTATTAATGGCATTATATTTAAAATAAAACGTTTTATATCAAACTGATTATATGTAGCTTTTATAGCTTGAAGTGTAGCAGCTCTTATTTGAACATGCATATCACATAATCCTATTTTGTAAACATTTTCTAGTATGTTTTGTTTATCTTCTAATATATAATTTGCTATTTTCGCAACACATATAATAGTATTTGTTTTAATACAGCAATCCCTTTCTTTTAAATTTTCTAATAATATATGCAAAGCCTGTGTTCTTATACTGTTTTTTAATTTAGGATATATATAAATAAAATTTTTTATTGTTGCATTTTTTATTGAAATATTATTATCAGAAAATCCATACATATATGACAAATATATTTCATTCATATTATTATTATTTAAATTTTTTTCAACAATTGGAAAACACTCTAATAATATATATCTAATATATCTATCTGTTTGTAAAAAATATTTTAAAAAAATCGGATATATCATTTTTTCAAAATCATTTGTATTCATATCTTTAGAAATTATTAACATAATTTGTAAACATTTCTCTAAATTTTCAGATACTTCTAAATTTTTAATAATTTCTGGTAATATTAATTGAACCTTTACATCAAAATTTATATTATCTAAATTTTCATAAAGATTACAAAAAAAATTATTTTTTTCAATTCGAGATTTCATATGAACCTCCGTTAAAAATAGCATTGTCTTTACTATATAACTTCCCGTTATATTATCGCTATTTAATATTGTGGAAAAATTTATATCTATACCCTTTACACTATATTGAAGTAATGCCTCATATATATTCCAAAGGTTTTGTGGTAGATAATTTTTGTATATTTGTGTTGTATCTATGTTTAAACAAAATTTATTTTTTATATCTTTGAATGTTTCACCATTTCGAAAATAATCATCTCTATGCTCCACAGAAAAACTAGTATTTTCAATATCCATATTAAACGAATTACTTTCCTTATTTTTAAATTCTATCATATAATTTTGATAAGACCATACCATCAAATAAGCTAATCCATATGCATCAATTGCAACTGGTTTTGCAACATTTGAAAAATCTATTAACTTGTACCCATAACTAAAAAATAAATGATCTTTAATATTATTTATAATATTATGTATATTCATATCTTTTTCATATATACAATCAAATAGTGACAATTTCCATCGACCTTTAGAAGTAACAAAAACAGAAAAAGGATTTACTAAACAGTGAACATAATTAAAATTGTTAATAAAATTAACAGCATTAATAATTTCATATATTCCCCATATAGGATCACCTTTTATTTTTTCAAAAAATAATGGCACACATTTTTCCGTTACTATATATATTCTTTTATCATTGTCAAATGTATATAATACTTTTAAAATATTAGGATGAATTAATTTTTTAGAATAATTTAAATGATTATTAACATATTTTTTAACATTACTATGAAAATCTTTGTTACTTTTTTCATAAATAAAAATACTAACCTCTTCGTTATGTTTATTTACTCCATCATATATATCATAATATCCTCCTCTAATTCCATTATATTCGATTTTATTTTTAATTACATAATTAAAATTTGGGGGTAAATCCCCAAATAATTTATCGACAAAATACTGCAACATCCTTTTTATTCCTTTCCTTATTCCATATGAACTTTTATTTAGATTATTATCTTAATATTTGTTTTTTTTTCTGAACCGTTCATAGCTAGCTAAAATTTATAAGAAATATTGTGGAAGAAAAAAAAAATTGACATATTTACATGCATGTTCATACATAATTATTCATAATTTTTTTTTCAGTCTTTTCGCTTGTTCATTTCTATTCTCACGATACATATTATCAATGTAATAAATATTGTAGAATTTTACTTCAACTTTTATGATATCCTTTTTCCAGTTCAATCAATTTTTAACTTATTTCCCCTTTTTCACATTTGTTTTATATTTAAATTAAGTAATATTCATGTATTTACTCAATTTTGGAAAAGCATTATACGACTAGGGTATTATATACACATAATTATTCACTATATATACAAAATTTATACTAAGCTAGTTTTTAATTGCCATATTACTATACTTCAGTGTTCATTAATTTGCTAAAAAAATAATAGCACAACTTCTCATTTAATTTTGTACTAATCCTATAATACTTTATCTATATATACAATGTATTGATTTTTTTTTTTCTATTTTCAGCTTCTCTCAAATTCATATGCAACATATCTCGTTTTTTATTACTTTCCACTTAATAGTTTTATTTATACCTTTACAGTTTTTAAAATTATAATATCCTCATTTTTCAATTTAAAAATAAATTAAAAAGTATAATGAAAAAAATATAAAAAAATCGGATATAAAATGCGGGGGGAAAAAATATGCACATATAATGATCAAATTTAAATACAATTTTTCAATTAACCTCTATTCCACTCTTAAAAAATCTCAATTAATTTTCACATACATAATTTAGCTGAAAAAAATTATTTATAAACTATAATCATGTATATGTATGAATATTTTTTCCATAATCTTGACTTTTCATAAGCGCACAATATTATAAACCGTTGCTAGCATATTTTTTACTAAAAAAAAGTATCTTCCCCTTCATTAAACCATATGAAACATATATTTGTAATAACATCACTTTCGAACTTCATTTCCATTACACTCGTTAGACATAAACATATATTTGCCCACACATGTACAACAGTTAGTCTCGCAAGGAAAGTCACAAAAACATGAACAAAAACATAAACAAAAACAAAGAATAAGCTACCAACTGGTCAAATAATATTACACACATATAAATTACAATTTGTGACAAACGAAAGAAAACCCTACTTGTTGTTCATCTCCAAAACTTTTATATAATATTAAAAATTTAAACACAATATCACTTCTTACTTATTCGAGCTCTTTCATATGCTTATATTTTCGAAAATATGCCTGAGCTAGCTGTAGGTTTTTTATGTTCAATTCTACAACTTCTTTCTTTTTTATTCTAGTAACTATTGCAGTAGCTATATTACATAAATTTTTATAACATTTTAAATTATTATTAATTATTTCTCTGATTTTACTCACGCACTCTTTTTTCAAAAATATCATACTTTTTCCAACCTATAAAATGAAACAACACATATCACATAATTATATATGCATCCATCCATATATGTATATACATATATATATATATATATATAGTAAGCTCTCCCTTTTATAATTTTTTCTTTTATTATCACCTTGTATAAGTCTGGGTCAACAGTATTCTGAAGAATCGTAGAAACCTTTTCCTTATCGGTTAAGTTCGAATCTTTTGAAGTAGAGTAATCTAAATACTCAAAATAACTTAAAAATACATCAAATTTATATTTATATTGAAAAAAAAAACTTATATTTAACGTTTCAATAATAGATAAAGCAAAAAGCTGAGGAAAAACCTTTTTTTGATTAAAATTGTTCTTTTCCTTATTTTCGTTCGGTTTTATACATTTTATAAAATATATATTTGTGCTTTTTAAATAAGAAATTATATTATTCAAGTTTTTCAAATATTTAAATGTTATCAAATTTTTACGTCCTAATGATTCTGAAACCTCCACATCTGCATACAAACTTCTCACTAAATTGTTATTCGATACCTGCAAGGCAAATCCGGAATAAAAAAATGAAAAATAGCAAAATTGCGAACAAGATAACGAACAAGATAACGAACATAATAACCCCATCTCCATATTTTCCAACATTTTGCGGTTCTTTCCCTTGAACCCACACTCAACTCACATCTATTCTAACCTTTAAAAGACGTACAATATTTGATGGCAAAATGTCCTTATTTTTTGATATAAAATTTGTAATAGTATATGTTACATCACTTACGGTATGTTTAATCACAAAGTTCTTGTTAATGTCTCTCTTTGTAGAAGCATATTTTGCATGCTTCGAAAATTTATTTGTATATACACTTATAATGCTCTACAATCAGTATCCCAAAAAAAGAAACTTATTATATAAAAAGTGATAAAAATAAAACTCTTAAATTTCAAAATTCAAAAGTAAGCATGTATAACGGCACATATGGAACCAAATTATACATCTTTATAATTAGAACCACAATATGTGTATACAACCTTTTACCTCATTTTTTTAACTCGCACTTACCTCATCGTTCTTGACTGGCCCCAAACAAGAATCCTCTAAAATAGAAACTATAGACGTCTTCCCTCGTAATAAATCAATAATACTTTCATTAGTTGTATATTTTACAGATTCAATCAAAATATCTTCTGCTTTATATAATTCAGTTTCTTTTTCATAAACTATATATAAATATATACTATGTATCTCTTCATTTGCTATATTAATTAACAATTGTTCCAAGGAATTTTTTGAAAATATCTCAAAACCAAATATATCTAATATTCCTATATAATTATTTAATTCCTTATTATTATTTAAAAAATTATTTATTCTTTTTGTTATATATGAAAATATTTTGTTATATAAATCTTTTGATATTGATTTGCATATAGACACTGATTCTTCTACTGATAATGGAATCTCAATCTTTTGATTTGCTATTGTTTTTTCAGTAAATACTAAACAATCTTTTAAATTCTCATAATTTATTCCTAACAAATTACTTATTTCATTCACTAATTCTAAATTAGTTTCATCTAATTCACTACAATTTGTTTTCCCTCCTTTTTCAATCTCTTTATATTCCACATTTCCCAATAATAACAATCCTAAATAAATAGAAAATACATATATTAAAAAAAAATAAATATAATAAAAAACAATTTAAGTTCATATATCTATGAATCATACCAGATAAAGTCAAAAACATATCGCCTTTCATATCGTGCATTTTCATCTTATCAAAGGAAATCATTAAATTGCCAAAATCCTTACTATCATCAATTTCTGAAAATATTCACAAACAATTTAAGTTATATATAATTATAAAAAATAAAAATAGTTCAATTTACTTTTTTCTTTTCTTTTTTTATCTATATTACCTGGTATAACCACATTTTTATTAACAATATATTTGTATTCATTTTCTGATCTTATTTTATATTTATTTTTCAATTCTTGACTCATTCCGTTGAATATTTGATAAAAAATGTGATACCCTCGTTCTTCTTCTTCCTATGCATGTAATCAAAAAGGGAGTTATAAAAAATTAATACGTGTATGCATATTTATAGGTATAGACACAAAAATTATACAAAGAATCGAAATACCCATTTTATCGTTTCTATACATCCAATTATTTTGCTATCATATATAAAACGGTTATAGTTTTTAACTAAATTTACCTGTGATACTACTCTTATATTTTCCAATAAAAATATTTCAATACTTGAAGAAACGATGTTTTGATATTCATTTAATTCAATTTTAATATATTTCCCGTATCGACTTGAATTGTTGTTTTTCAATGTCTTTGCATTACCAAATGCCTAAAAAAAAATATAAAGTAAGAAAAAATTCCAAACTAATTGTACAAAATAACCAAATTTAACCATTCATACACATCATCATCTGTAGTTATACATATAAAATACAATTCTTAATTCTTTTCAAACATACCTCTAGTATAAAATTCGAATCCCATAACGTATTAGAAATCTCGTTATCCTCTTTAATACCTGATAAATAATATTTTATTACAAGCTTTGAAGCTTCAGTTTTACCAGATCCACTTTCACCACTTATTATAATAGATTGATTGGTATGTGTGTTTATAAAATCAGCCATAGCTTCTTTTGCATAACTATAAACATGCGGTGGAAGTTCGTTTGTATTTTTATTCTTATATTCATTAATGTCTACATCAATAACTTGGTAAGGGTTTATTGATATTAACATTGGCTCGGCTATTGTATATATATAATTTTTTTTATATCTTAAACATAACATGTTTAAAACTTCTGCAGAGTTATGATGAATCATATCATTTAATCTATGGTTATCTACATTTATTATAGAATTGCAATTAAATAAATCCTCTTTTTTAACTACATATTCACTATTCGTCTCAGGAATTGTTTCTTTTACTCGGTAATTTTGTCCATCAACACTAAGAACTAAACATTTAAAAAAAACAACATCAGGATAAAGAGTAGCATTAGGGCTCTTGTGTGTCCATATATAAAAATTACCCCCTTCAAATCCATTTTTACTTTTATCAACAAATTCACTATTCACTCGTAAATAATCACTTAGTTCATTTGCGTTTTTCATTATTTATTTTTTTTAATTCAACATATAATTTTCTCAATATTTTTTCCATTATACACACACATATATATATGTATGTAATTACAACGATTTTGCATAACTAATGTATATGTTTTTTTTTTTTTTCTTTTATTTATATTAAAAAAATTATAAATTCGTAAAAAGTTTCATATTTGATTTATTCTTTTAGTAAAAAAAAAATTTACAAATAATTTGTTCTACTAAATTGGTACAATTTTCATTTTTTTTTTCTCATTTAATTTTTAATAAAATGATACTAGAACTGCATTATTTTTTATATAAATAATATTTAAAAGTTATATATATATGTTTCTTTTTTCTTTTTTAAAAAATATAATATTTTAACAACAGTTTAAAAAAATATATAACAAGATTAAATTGAGAGAAAAAAATAGCTGCACACTAATAATTTATTTTTTTCCCCTTTTTTGTCTGAACTGTTCATAATAATAGTAATATTTTTCAATTTTTTATAATCATAAAGTTAAATTCAATAATTGTAAATATTTTACAATTTTTATGGAATAAATTTAAATGAAATAATATAAAATATAGATCTTCCTAGTAAAGGTGAAAATAAAAATTTTCCAATTATGGAAGATTGCTCTCCTTTCCATAAATTCAACTTTATTAACTTTTTCAAAATAATATAATTCGAAAAAGTATATTAAAAATTTATAAAAATTTCATATTATTTTAAGTCTATATCTAAATTTTTATAGTCTGTTATTTTTATATATTATACATATATAATTAAAAAATAAAGTAAAAAAAATTAATCATGCACATATAGTATATATATAAAATATTATTCCACAATGTTTATTCGTTTGTTTCACATTCGTTAACTAATCCTTTATAGGAATCAACCATAACGTGCTGAACAAGTGTGTACATTCTTTCTTTAGAGTCTTCATCTTCATTTCTTATACGCTCAATTTTAACTCTAACTCTTTTAGGTGGATTTCGAATACCCTTTGACCAAATAAATTTGTTTAATTTTACATCCAAACGTACATCCTGTATAAAAAATGAAATAATAAACCAAACAATGATATATATAAAGCAAACTTTATATTTTGTTTATCCCAATGTATACATTATAATTTACGGACATTCATCATGTACATGTATATATGTAACACAAATTAATATACGAAATATCTTTTATAAAACATACTTCAATTGTAATTATAATTGAGTTACAATAAAAAATTAAAAACATATTTTTAACTATACCTTTGTGTGCATTAATTTTCCGGCTATATGTTTGATTTCCTTAATAGCTCTTGGGGCTTTTCTTTTGTAACATACATCATGGGTCAATTTGCTCAAATTGATTGTAATAACCTTGGTTGATGGTTTTAAAGTTTTCTTCTGTTTTTTTACAGCTATAAAAAAAAAATGTTAAGGAAACTCTATATAATATTACATATATTCTATTATACTGTTGATATGCTACATACATATACATATATATATTATATAGCCTTTAATCCTTTCAGCTTTTTTAAAAGGATATTAATATTTCCTTTTCTACTTATTTTATTATACAAAATAACTTTTCTATATAACTATATTTTTTATGTAATTAAAATTCTCATTTTCTTATACAATCCAGCATATTAATTATATATAATATCATATAACTTTTCCATTTTTTCGATTTATTTATTACCTTTAACCATTTTGCTATTGTTATAATGAAATAAGGTTATAAAATTAAAATTTACAGAATATCAGATTTAATTAGTAAAAATATATATTTTTTTTGTTTTGTGAAATATATTTTTTTATAAAAAAAAAATATCTTATTTATTTTCACCAATTTCGTAAGCTTTAATTTCTTTGTTTTAATAAATATATTTATATGGCATTCCTTAATTCTTTATTTGTGCAATATTACGAATTATTTTATTATTTTTGCAGAGTAGCTTTATTCGTATATAATAATAACAATAATAATATATATAATATCAAAATATGCTTAAAAGCCAAATATAAACTATTTTGTAGGTAATTTTATTCACATATAATATTACAAATGCAAAATATTAATCTTGTCAAATTATATATGATACATATGCACAATTTTCTTCTATGGAAATACTTCGTAATGAATATTAAATTTATATATGTAATAATAAACATAACCGTTTATATATAACATTTTTGGCAATTATTAATTATTTTACTTATCATGATTAAAAAGCAATTAAAACCATTTCTTTTAATAAATAGAATAATATATGCATACATACATATACATATTTATAGTTTTAATTATTTATTTTTGATAATATTTATAATTTATTTACATATATTTTGCTTTATATATAGAGGGCTGGAAGGGGTTTTATTTACATTTTGCGCCGTTAAATATATTAAAAAAAATTTCCATGAATATTTTAAATAAAAGCATTTCCTTAAAATTTTCTATAAATAATTTTTTTAATAATAGAATAAAAATATTTTCATATAACTTCAATATACTTTTTTTGTAAAATTCGCGAAATTAATTAAATATTTTGCTACACTTGCTATAATATATTTTGCTTGTTTGGCAAATCCAAAGAAATGCCACTTGTTCGAAATGAAAGAAAATAGAAAAAAATAGAAAAAAATAGAAAAAAAATAAAAGCCTATCAATATGAAGTATACATTACTGTACACTCTCATGCTCACCAAAAAATGCATTATGTGAAATTTGGGATAAAAAGAAAAGTAATAAAATAGTAATAATAAAATAATAATAAAATAATAATAAATGCAGCAGTTAATGACACTCATGTGCCAATAACTGTATTTCTAAAAGATAACGAATTATATATATCGGCCTAGTGTATTAAAGAAAGAAATACATTTTCCAATAAAGCTATAAGATATAATATCAATAAAATCTTGTCCTGGGGGGGGGTATTTTTTATAGTCATATCGATATATTAGAGATGAATTTTTAAGCCACAAATTGTTAGACATCCCTCTATGTATAATTCTAGAATCATAAATAATTAAATCAGTTTCTTGAACTTTAGGTATAAATGCTGATCCTGTTTGATAATATATGTTCATAAAACGTTTAAAATTATAAATAGCCTTTTTAATTCGACTATTTCTATATCCATTATTATATGTTGTTAAATTAACATTTTCTTTTAAATAAGAAAATAAATGACTTCCTAAAAAAAATTCAAAATTTCCAGATTCTTCATTTATTTTATTTAAAGGCATAATAATACTTAATCCATTTATTCCATTATCGACATGATAAGATTGTATCTCACTTAGAGGTTCATTATTTAGTAATTGCAATTCTGATATAAATAATTTATCATTATATTCACTTTTTATATTTAATTTATTTAATTCTGTATTATTTAATATAATATTTTTATCAAACATGCTAAAAATATTTTCATACATTCCTACTGGTAAATATGAATAAACAATATTTAACCAATATTGCTGTATATTAACAAACATATCACTTATTTTACTATTTCGTATTATACAATATTGACGTCCTCTTGTTGGTCTAATACAAAATACATTTGCATCTTTATCCATTAATAGTGGGGAAACATTTACATTATTTTTTGAATCCAAAAATAATTCTTTTTTTATTTTGTTTACACTTTCTTTTGGTAAAAAATTTTTTAATACAACTACTCCATATTTTTCTAAACTTTTTTTAATTTCATTTATTGTATCAATATTTAACACATAAGAAACTTGATTAATATAATTTGAATTTTCATTTAAAAACCTAGAACTATTATTTTGTTCATTTTTTCTATTGTTTTCATTACCTATTCCAAGATAATTATTTATTTCGATCCCAATGTCTTTTGAAGTGTTTTCACTACAATGTCTATAAGACCTTTTAATTTTTATAAAATCAAAAAAATTATTTCGTTTATAATTAATTAGTAAATATAAATAACAGTATGCATATAACTCATCAATAAAACTGTTAAATATATCATCTTTTTTTTTCGTCTCTATTATTTTTTTTCGTTTTAACATAAATTCCTTTAGATGCTCAAAATTTAAATTTTTTAAAAAGTCGTCCTTTTTTTCCCATTCATTAAATTGACTATTTCTTCTCAATTTTGGGGAATTGCTTGAATTTCTCAAACTTGTTGTCTCATATCCATGCTCATTAAAATGATTTACAATTTCGTCAACAAGTTTGTCGACAATTTTATCAAATTCATTTTCTTTTTCCAAAACATTTTTTAATTTTTTTTTAGATTTTTCAAAAATATTGTTTAAATATTGTAAATGATAATCTATTGGAAAATAATTGTTTGCCCCTTTATAAATATAACTTATCGGCACATTAAAATTATTACATATTTTTTCAATTTTATCATTATATTTTCCTCTATCAATATATTCAAAGTTATAATTTGATAAATAAAAGTATATTTGAGGCGGAGCCTTTTCTTGGAATGCTAATTTTTTTTTCTTAATATACTCATTACATATTCCTGTAAAATGGGAAACATAAAAAGAGTGATCATTTAATCAAAAAACTCAAAATGAATAAAGAACAATGGCTACCAATAAAATAATTCATTTATATATTAACCTAAATTTATGGATACAAATGATAAGGCATAAAATAAATACTTATATTCAAATCTGGTTACTAACGAATTTGTGGATTTATTCATTTGTTTTTTTTGAAAATTAATATATATCACATTGAGGATATAGTATAAAATTTATATTCTGATTTATTATTATAATTCATCACTATTTTGTTTAACTTTTTTTTTTTTCCCACTACTCCTTTTATTTGTCATTTCAGGGGATTTCTGAATATCCTAAATAAAATGTGATATTTTTTCTGTTTGAAAAAAATAAAATAAAACAAGTTACAAAAATTAATTTGTTAATTTCGAATTATTTTAAATTACAAAATTTTCTAAAACACATCACACATGTATATTATATATATCCACAACTATATAATTATAGATGCATACATAATTTTATTATTTCCCATTCTAATATTTATTTCAAAATAAGCACATTTTCTCAATTTCATGTAATTCCAATTATTTTCATTTTGATCGCTTGTTCACATTTTTTATAACATCATTTTATTATTAACCATTTACTTTTTGGCAAATTCATTTTGGAAAAATCCACCATAAATAACTATAAATGAAAAAAATAAAGAAACACATATATTTTTTATATATCAACTTATTTAATAACTATATTTTTATTACTTTTCATACATATATATATTTTCCTATTTCCAAAGTGTTTTATATCATTTATTATATTTCATCAAATGGTGAAATGTATCAGTTTTTTTTTTTTTTTTCATCTTTCTGAATATTGCCAATTTTATCAACCATTTTCATTATCCTAAACCTCTTCAATAATGAATAAAAACTAGTTTGTATATATTAGGGTTCTTTTGAAAAAGAAGTATATGGTATATACATCCGCATAAATTAATACAATATTTTAAAAGTGATGAGCATATAAAGGGAATAGTATAAACTGACATTATATGTGCATATCTCTATATTTCACAGATATATAGTAAATACAAAAAAAACAAAATATATTCACATAAATATAAGAAGAAAGCACGTAACATATACAAACCATTGTACAAGGCATCTTATTTGATTTCCAAAAAAAATAGTTTTTAAGAATATTTATTGATAATATAAGATGGTTAACTTTTGCAAACCAGACAAACTTCTTATAGAATATAGTGAGCTTAGATGCATATGTTTTTTTTATATTTTTTTATTATTATGTTTTTTTATTTGGATTTTTCATAAGAAATGGATCCGAGATAACATAGAAAAAAAACACAAATTAAAAAATTATGAAGCTATTTTTAAAAGTGAAAATGTTGAATTTTTTAATTACATCTATGAAACAAATGATCCCAACGAAATTGTAGTAAAACAAGAAGGATATAAAAATTGCTATATTGGTTTTTTACTAAAAAAAATATCAATATTTTTATACATATGTACACATATAATTATAATCACTTCAATATATAACGAATACTGCATTAAAATAAATAATGAAATTTTATGGAATGATAGAGCTTTGGAATTTTTTGTTTTTTTTTTATTAAGCTTAACTATAACATATGGTATATTATTAATCAGAAAGCATATACAAAGTTTATTTTTAAAGCCATCTATATTAAAAGATAGTGATTATATTATTATTTATACTTTAAATGAAGAATACAGCACTTTTTACAATACAAACTATTTTAAAAAATGTATAACACATATTAACTATATGATACATAGTTTTACAAAAAAAAAAAAACAATTTCTTAAAAAATGTAATTTTCAAAAATATAATACCTCATTTTTACAATTTGTTTGCAACTCTCTAGATTTAATTAAAAATTATATTCCTTTCCCAACTTTTTTAGAAAAAATAATTCAAAATATAAAAAAATATATAAAACAATCAGAAGTATCATATTCAAATATAAATACACACTCTTTTCATGATACAAAAAAAAAAACTCACAATTTTTATGCAAACTCATTATTCATTGATAATAATGCAGAATCCCTGTCTAATTCTGAATTAAGAGCTAGCAACAATAATATTGAAACATCTCAAAATATATTAGAAAAAATTAAACGAAAAAAAAAACAAAATGATGATAATAAATCAACATATAAAAATCTATCAGACATTTCAGAATACAAACAAAATGAAACAACAACAAAAAAATTTAAGTTACATAAAGTACAAGTTAAAACAAATGAAAAAAATGTTAAATATTTTTTTTTTAGAAGTATGAAATATTTATATAACGAAGAAAAAGATGCATTTATTAATATATCTTATAGTATTGACGAAAAAGTAAATAATTTTAATTTTAATTATATTTTAAAAAAAGGAGGATTAAATAATAATGAAATTATACATAATATAAATCAATATGGTTATAATAATATACATTTAGAAGTAAATTCATTTTTTACAAATCTTAAAAGAGAGTTACTAGATGGAATATATATGTTTCAACTTTATCTAACTTATAAAAATTTATTTTGGAAAGAAATGATTACTTCAATAATTTGGATTGTTATATCTATTTTAACTGTAATTAAAAAAGTTTTAAAAAATCAAAAAAATAAAAAAGAAATATATGATAACATTCAATCAAATAGTAATATTAATGTAACTGTTTATAGAAATGCATTAGAACAACAAATATCATCTAACAATTTAACAATTGGTGATATAATTATTATTAAATCACAAATGACTATTCCTTGTGATTGTTTATTATTAACTGGACAGGTTCTAGTAGATGAAAGTTTGTTAACTGGTGAATCACGACCTATGAAAAAAACAGCTACATATAATGAAAATCGACAAATTTTTAAAAATGAAAAAGAACAAAACAATGATACAGAATTCTCTCTAAATAAGCAAAATAAAATAAATCCAAATAATATTCTATATGCTGGTACAAATATTATATCAATATTAAACTCCCCTGAAAATATATACGCAATTGTAATAAATGTGAGTATATATACTTATAAAGGAAAATATATGCAGAATGTTTTATTTCCAAACCCTTTACTTTTTAAATACGATTCACAATTGCCAATAGTTTTTATGTTTACAATTATTTTTAGTCTATTTTGTTTCTATTTCCAAATTAGATATTTAGGTTTAAATATGACATCTGTTTTTTATTCTATCGGAACATTGTCACAAATATTACCTGTATGGACACCAGTTGTGTTAAATATTGGATTAAACATTTCAACAAATCGTTTAAAAAATGAAAATAATATTTGCTGTATTGCTCCTTCTAGAATTCCAATTTGTGGAAAAATCCGAGTTTTTTTTTTTGATAAAACAGGAACTATTACTAATCACAATTTAGAATTTTCAGGAATACATTTTTGTAATAATATTTTATCACCTCAAAAAAATATAGTATCTAAATATTTTGAAAAAAAAAATCTAGAACCCATAGATAACGATGATATCAATGCTTCTATTCTCACATTTTCCAAAACAAACACAAATCCACTAACTCTAACTGATTTAGCCACAAATGAACAACACAATAATCAAACAACATTAGTAACAACTAATATAATAAATATAGACACAATTAATAGTAAACATTATAATGAAAAAGAAAATAATAAAAAAATAATAGATAAAAATAGTATGAAAAATGGAGAAAATAGTAAATCAGTAAATTCTTATTATTGTAGTGCTTATAATGAAGTAGGGGAAGAAGATATCAGTTCGTCAATATTTGATAAACTAAATTCAAATAAAAATATTCTTGAAAAAAATATAAATCAAAATAATAAAATAGAAATTACAGATAAATTATCAAGCTCCGAAAAAGATGATTTCAAATCACCAAATTTTTCTATTTGTGAAAAAAATAGTCGATCTAGTAGTGCTGATTTATTTCAAAGTTATGACGAAGGTGAATATCAAAAACATTCTGAAAATATTCCAATTTCAGATGAAAAAATAAATATTAATTATCAGTCTAATAATTTTGATGAGCTTCGAAAAAATGCTGAAAATAAAGAAGCTTTAAAAGATTCAGAAACTTTTAATGATCATATTAATCTACCAACTAATTCTAATAATATAAATTATTTTACAAATAAACCAAATACAATAAAAGAAGAAAATAAAAAAAATAATTCAAGTTTTGATGAAAATAACAATATATCAATCATAAATAAACATTTTATAGATTCAAATTCTTCTATAAATTCAGTAACATCACTTCTTTATAATAGCAAACTAGTATGGGCAAATAAAATAACTCTTGAAAATATGCCAGAAAATTATAATCTAGTAGTATATGCATTGGCAGGTTGCTCATGTATTTATATAGATGATAATATAATATATGGAAATGAAATTGACAAAAAATTATATGAAGCAACAGATATGATTATACATAATTATATTAATGGTGATAATATTAATGTAAAAAGAATTTCATTAAAATTTGATTCTATTTATAAATCTTTTGATGTTATCAAAACTTTTGAATTCGATTATTACACAAAAATATCTACAACTTTGGCATTTGGCTATTTTGATTTTCCAGAAAAAGTTTATATTGTATTTTCAAAAGGATCATTTGATAAAATATATCAGAAATGTATTAAAACTGATGAACTTTATTTTTATAAACAAAAAGAACAAGAGTATAGTAAAAATGGGTTCTATGTCATTGCATTGGCATTTAAAATTATTTATGATTTACCAAAAAACAAAAGTAAAAATAATTTTTTTAATTTATCAAGAAATGAAATGGAAACAGATATGAATTTTCTTTCCTTAATTATGTTTAACAATCATATAAAAGTAGATGCACATTATGTAATACAAACTTTAAAGAATTCTTGTATTCGTCCAATTATATTAACTGGGGATAATGCATATAATTGTTTATATGTTGGAAATAAAATCGGATTATTTAATAATATAAATACTTATGAATCTTTTTATTCGTTGAATGTTAATTCAAATAATAATATAGATTATGCTAACAAAAGAAATAATACAAATTTTTCGAATCAAAATCCTTTTAATTTAACTGACATAAAATTTATGCCTTTTGAAAACCTTTTTAAATATAATTCTGAATCTAAAAATTTTAATAGTTCAGATAATTACTCTCAAATAAATAAACAATATATTCAAAACCATGAAAAATATAATCAGGAAACAAATCCTCTAAATTATTCAAAAAAAAAACAAGATAAAACCAAAAATTTTAAAGAAAATCTAAATCTTAACCAGGTAAATAATAATAATGATGTAGGAAAAAAAAACCAACATAATTCAAAATATAATACTCTTAATCAATATGATAGTAACATTATTGACACACATACATCTAAAATGGAAGAAGGATATCTTTTAGAATCACATAAAAATATGAATCCTGTAAATTATAACACCCATAATTATGAAGAAAATATTATAATATATGGATATATATTAAATGGAGAATTAATATTTGTTAACATACATAATGATAACAAAATTAACAATTCAATTGTTTTATATAAAGATATATATAAAGAAATTATATTAACTGGTGAAGCTTATAATTATATAAGGGATCACATTTTTAAAATTCAAAGTTCTGAAAATGAAATAAATTCAAATTTAATGCATACTAACAATGAATTCAAACAAAATTCAAAAAAAATAAAACAAAATTCTTCTATAGAACAATATAAAAATTTCCTTTTAAAAGTTAGAATATTTTCACGGCTTACCCCTAATAATAAAATGGAAATAATTAAAGATTTTATTAAATTCGATTATATATCAGGAATGTGTGGAGATGGTAGTAATGATTGCGGTGCTTTAAAAACATCACATGCGGGTTTGGCTTTATCTAATTCTGATACATCTGTTGTAGCCCCATTTAGTGCAAAAAATGAAAATCTAAAAAGTGTTATAGATATATTAAGAGAAGGTAGAGCATGTTTAGTTACATCTATAAATTGCTATAAATATATGCTATTATATGGCTTTATGATATCAATTATAAAAATTATTCTTTTTATGCGCGCTCATGCAATTATGTCAGAATATGGCTATTTATTTTTTGATAATATTATACTATTATTATTAGCTAAATCTATGACATTATCAAAACCTGAATATAAATTAAAAACACAAACCCCTACTTCAAGTATTATTGGCGCTCAAACTATACTATCTTTATTATGCACTCTCATAGTTAATTTTTTCTTTTTATATATTATTATGTTTAAATTTTTTTTTCTATATAATTTGCCATCCTCTTATTATATTAATATTTCAGCCCCTAAATCTTCTTGGTGGCTTATGAGTGATAACTATGAAAGTTTTCTAACATGTATTTGGTTTTGTTTTCAAATTGTTAATAGTGCCTTTATATTAACACTTGGTGGGAAATATAGGAAACATATTTTTTCTAATTACACATTTATGATGTAAGAAAATAAAATTCTACATATTTTAGAATCTAATTTATCATACTAATATATTATATTCCTAATTCAAATCCATATTTAAATTCTTCATTTTTTTTTCAGGTACTATGCCTTAATTAATTTATTTTTGTTTTATTTAACTATTGGGGGGCCCAATAAACTGACATGTCTTTTCCGTATGAATTGCAATGACGAAGTTTCAAAACAAACAAAATTTAAAATTTTGGAATTATTTTCATATTCGGCTGGAGGTTTATCCTTTTATGGCCCCAATGGAAATAATATTCTAAGCACTGAAGTTAAAATAAAATTCATTTTTTTAAACTTTTTAAATATAATCATTAATATTTTAATATCTAAATATATTTTATGTGAAAGATTTTATAATATTGTCAGAAAATTTTTTAAAATTCAAAATAGACGAATTCCCACTTAGTTATATTGTATGTGTGCATTTGATATGCTCACAAAAAATTAATATATGATAGATTGATGGATCAATCATATATTATTTTTTTTTTACATCAAATATTATTAATGTCTTTCATATGTTTATACATTTTTTCCTATTATAAAATTTGTTAAAACCTTATAGAATATTTGATTTCGATATTATCGTGGTAAATTTATGTACCCTTTTACACATTAACAATTTTTTTTTTTTTTTTCAAATTTATGCACTGTTCATAATTTTTTAAAACATATTTTTGTCAAATGACAACATTTATTTTTCAAAATGGAGAAAAATGCCAAACACAATAAATAACTAAAACATAACTAAAAATAACTGGCTAAATAAATAAAAATAGAGCATCATAACTTGGAAAAACTATATAAATGACCCACTCTAAGATAACAATGCGAAAGTAAGAACCAAATTCAATACACAACACCACAAATTTGCATATAAAGGTGCAGAAAATAAAAAAAAAACTCAAACAATAAGATACTATTTATAAGGCATCCAAATTAGTCATAATATTTATCATAGTAAAAATTTTACTGTATTGAACACCATTTTTTCTAAGGACGAATTTAAAAGGTTGTAAATAAAAAATATATATTTTTTTTATTTTGACAAATAAGAAAATCGGATATAAATATATTTTCCAAACATTGATACAGAAAAACGATATTAAAATTTGAGTACAATTTAACCTTTATTTTTCTATTAGATTTTTTGTAATATTTATCCGATTCGCGATCTTCTTTTTTAAAAATATCTAAAAAAAAAAAAAATACTCTATTCAAAAAATTAAAAAAAAATAAAAACATTAAAATATAAAAAAAAAAATAATATGAGCACATGCTGATTATACACTACACCCACACACTATATAAAATAAATTAAAATTTTTTATAATTAATATGTCTCTTTAAATATTATAATTAAAACTATTTTAAAAACAGTTTAGCATACTTTCAAAAAAACCCTTCTTATATTTGTTATCAGAAATGCATTTATGGGTAAAATCATATCGATGAGGCAAACAAAAAGTCTTTTTACATTGCTTACAAAAATAGCTATTAATGTCATTCAAAACCTGAATTAATATAATTTTTATTAATAAAAAAAAGAAATAATTTAACTTTCTATGCTTATATATATATATATATATATGTATATACATTTTCAGTTATATTAAAGCTTTCCAAAATAAAAAAATATGTTCATATATATTGTCATCGGGAATAAGGATATAACTCTATTTTATATTCCCTTTTATGAAATGAAAGTACTTTTTATTTGACACATTGACTTGTACAATTTATAATTGTCTATTTTATTTTTTACCGTTTTACATTTTTCTTTATCACATATTTTTGGTTTATTTGTTTTTTTTATATAAGTGCACTTATGAATTAAATGCCATTTTATATCTTCTTCTTCCTATATATATACAAAAAAAAAATAATAAATGTATTCAAATAAGTAGCGATTTCCCAAATGAATAAATAAAATAGTTTCTATATGCATATAGTTGATTCCTATAAACAACTATAATATTTATTCATTTTGTTATTTTCTATTTTATTATTTTGTTCACACTTACATCAGGAATTACTGCATTGCAGTATTCACATAAAATAACTTTTTTCAAATCAGAGTGTTTTAATTTAGAGCATACATGGTCTTGTGCTTTTTTATGTAACTCGCAAAACTAAATAAAAATATATACACATCAGACATTATATTATAGAAAATCAGACGGAAGCAATTCAATGGTACTATTCATATATATTTAAAAAAATATTAGTATCATTTTGTAGCATACACACGTTGATATATTCCACAAAATTTATTTTATAAGCAATTTTTTATATACATATGTGCTATTATTTTATACCATTAATTCACAATATTCACATTTGTGTGGAAGAAAATCATGATATCTACACCCTTCGAATTGGCATTTTTGAATGAAATTGGAAAAATGAGCCATATTAATTTTTTTTATATATATTATTTAGTCATATTGTCCTCATTTTTTTTTATTTATAAATATTTAAATATGTCGGGTTTTTCCATTATATGTTTTATATTCTATGTTCATAATTTTTTTTTATTTTATATTTACAGTTAATATTTTTTTTATTCCTTATGTTTTTTTTTATTTTTTGGCCATATTATTTTTTTTTATTTTTTTATCCAATTTAATTATTATAGCAAATTAAAACTAAAAAAATGAAGAAAAAAAAATATAATGGATGTTATTTTTTTATAGCACGTATTTTACCTAATATATAAAGCAACATAATACATATTATATTGTAGTTTACCTTTATATTGGGAAATTGAAAAATAATAAATCCTGAACGGATCATAAAGATAAACCAGCTATATTATAATAAACACAGACTGCATAAAACCGTTCTCTAATCTATGAAATGATATTTTCCTTCGCATATCTATATTTATTTATATTTTATTTTTAGTTTTTATATTAAACATAAATTTATTTGTTTATATTTTGTTAATTGATTGTTTACTCTTTCTGTATTTAAATCTCTTTAGAGCAATAAAGGATATATTTTCACATTATACACCAATGCACCGAATATACCTATTTACACATTTTTAATAATAGCCGTTTTAAAAATAAAGGTAATTCTAAAATTAAAACATTTACCGAGTTAAAGAAAAAAATAAGAAAATGCATAATATATAAATAAAAGGCGAACAAATTTAGACATCAAAAATATAGTAAATTTTTCAAATATGAAAAATTATATTTCGCACAATTTTTTATTTTCCTATTACACACCATTATAAATTTGTGTATATGCACAATTCATAAAATTTCCACGTTTTTGATTATTTTCGTTGTTTCGTTGTTTCGTTGTTTTTAAATTATTTATTTCCCGTTTTATTTTTGCATTTTTATTTTTAACAAATTTGTTTAGCTATTTGAAGTTTCAAACAAATTAAAACAAAATAATTTATGTTAATTCAAAGTATATAACAAAATAACTGTCTGTATACATTTTATTGCATTTTCTACAAATATAAATGTATATTGTACACTATTTGAGTATACTACACATGGTCATAAAGAAAACATAAATACTAGCGTTTTATTAAATATGCACTGTTAATTTTTTTTCGTTACACAAAAAATATAAAATATTAATACAACAATAAAAAAAAATTTTAATTCATTTTCATCCTTTGAACTAATTTTTAAATTAATTACACTTGAAACATACAATATACAAACATATATATGTATATATTATAGAGGCTTTAAAATTGATGCCTCCACTAAATATATTTTTTTCCCCCAATTTTTTTTATATCTGACATTCTTCCTATATGTATATATTTTTTTTTTTTTTTTTCAGTCTTTTTCTGGTTTCCCTTTTTTTATCATTTTTCCTTCCTTTGTCTACTTCGATATTTTTGTTTTGCTCGATCTTCTTTAGCTTTTACATTTTAAAAGCATTTGAAACGAAGATCGAGGAAAAGAATTTAAAAAGTCAAGACTTATTATGTTTTTTACGCCTTTTTTAATTTTGAGCTTATTTAGTTTAATAAATAGTTATAATATAAATAAATTGAGTAAAAACTTATTCCCTTATGTAAAAGTATTACACCAAAATGTGAGAAATGTAAAAGAAGAAAAAAATAATATTTATATTCCAAAAGACAAACAAAAAGACCAAATAAATTTTAACATTGAAAATTTTCCTGTTAAAAATGACGCCATAAATAATCAAAATTTGTATTTTTTTAAAAATAATGAAACCTTTTCTACCTTGCATGTTCAGAAATTATTGGTAGAAGAATTAAATAAAAATCATATACAAGTCCCTTCAATTATACAGTCAGATTTATTAAAATATTATAATCAAAATTCTGAAAATTTAAAAAATATTATTATAGCTGCAGAAAATGGTATAGGAAAAACTTTATCATATATAATTTTTATTTTAAATCATATTTTAAAAAAAAAAAAAAATATATTTGTTCTGATATTTCAGTATAATAATTTATTGTCAAATCAATGCTATGACATCCTTAAGCGTCTTTCCAGGTAATATAATTCAAAACTTTTTTTTTTTTATCCTATTTTGTAGTATTTCTTTTCTATACTTATGAATATGTGTGTGCAAGAATATATAGAGAAAAAAAATTGTAACATTTTCTTTTTTTTTAGAGATATTAATGTAAAAATAACCTGTTTAAAGAATAATGAAATAATCAAATTAAATACCAGTTCAATAGTAATTTCATCTCCAATCAAATTTGTTGCATATATGAAAGAAAACAAAGATATAGTGACACATTTTTTAGAAAATTTAAATTTTTTTATTATTGATGAAGTAGATATTATGTTTGATAAACCATATATTAAATATATTAACGAATTATATGAAGAAATTAGAAAACTAAATAGTTATAACGATGAAAAAAAAAATAATGATAATAAAGGGAAAGGAAAATTCATATCAATTATAACATCATCTACATTATCTAATAAAGGAGAAAAATCTATATACAAAAATATTATTAAATATGTAAAAGATTATATTATGATTAAAACAAATAATTTTCACAATATTCATCCTTTTATTAATTATAATTTTATAAATTTATCAAATTATAATATTAATCAAAAAATTTATGCAATAAAAAATATACTTTTAAAAACAAACCACAAAAAAGTTATTATTTTTTGTAACACTGTTAAAAGTTGTAACACTACATTTAGTATGTTGAAATCACATTTTGATAATATTTTTTCTTTTAATTCTTCTTTAAAAAAAGAAGATCAAATTCTCGTTTTAGACCATTTTAAAAATTCAGAAGATAACGTTATACTTGTTTCTACCGATATTATACATAGAGGAATTGACATTAAAAACATTACCCATCTTTTCCATTTTGATACACCTACGAATATTATAGTATACACTCACAGGTAAAAAAGAAAAATCGAAAAAAAAAGTAAATTTATTTATGATTAAGTAATAAAAAATTTACTAAATAAATGACCAAAACATAAAAATGTGTATTTGGCTATCTCCCAATAGCTTATTCATTTTCGACAGAATTATATATCATTTTTTTTCGTTTAATTTATTTTTGACCATATAACAATGAACATAGTTATTTATTATATTAATCAAATGTATTATTATTTTATTACCAAAAAATCATGTGCATATCCATATACATATTTTTACTTGCTTTCCCATTTACAGAAATGGAAGAATATCGAGGGGCGCCAATACGGGGGATATATACATTTTCAATGACGCCGAAAATTTAATAACAAAAAAAATATATCAATTCCATAAAAATAACATAAAATTTGAGGATATTTTTAGCAGAAAAAGATCATTACGAAAAAATTATAAAAGACAACTGAAAAAAATATAATAAAAGCTAAAAAATATATATATATATATATATGCATACACCAATGCAAATATACTATGCAATATTTATATATACATATATGTCAATATATCTATTTGTACAAATCATTTATTTCATCCAATTTTTTTTTTAAATCTCCTTCATTGTTTTCTTTTTTGTACGCTCCTTGTTTTAAATTTTGAATAAACTGAAATTTTTATAAATTAAAAAAATAAAAAAAAATTTAAATTAAAAAATGCTAAGCATATACTTGCTATAGAACTAGCCACATATATAACATATTATACCTGTAGTGTCGCGGATATTTTTTTTAATTTCTTATTCTTGTTCTTTTCCAGTTCAACCAAATTCTATAACACAAAAAACACATATGCATACATAGGTGTGTATGCTATAAATATTATTACAATTTGCTAGTTCAATCACAAAAAAATTGGCATTTATATAAAGCAACATACAACTACAAATCTAAAATATGATTACATATTTAATGATATATAAATAAAAGGCTACTCGAAATTTATCTTTAGTATTGATATATTCTTTGTTCACTATATTTAATTCATTGTGCATCTCTGTAATCGAATTATTTAATTGTTCTGTATTTTTTTGGCATTCTTTTATTTGATTCCACAAATCATCAACATTTTCTGGATAAAATGGAGTTTCGAGGGTTTCTAGTAATTCGTTTATTTTTCTTTGTGACTTTTGCCTTTCAAAAAAAAAAAAAATGTGAATTTTTGGGGTAGTTTGAAGCACACATAAATATCCTTGTTTATATCATGTAATTAATCAGATCAATTATATTATCAATCTAAAATGTATGAACATATATATTTTTTTATTTTTCTTTAAAATTACTTGAATTCATAATATTTCTTCTCTTCACCCTGCATAACAATGGGTAATTCTGAAATCATCGAATTTAAATTCATTAATTTGCTTTTTTGTAAAAATCTTTCCTTTTTTAAATTTAAATAACTTAACTTATTATTCTTGTGTATATCATCAATTGTT
This sequence comes from Plasmodium berghei ANKA, assembly GCF_900002375.2. Lineage (NCBI taxonomy): Eukaryota > Apicomplexa > Aconoidasida > Haemosporida > Plasmodiidae > Plasmodium > Plasmodium berghei. The sequence goes on from NC_036169.2 coordinate 163,314, forward strand.
TCTATATAGACATCGTTGTTTTTTATCATTCTTTCAGATTCTTCAATTTTTTTGTTCTCTTCTTTTTTTATTTTTTTTTTAGCATCCAGTATTCCATGAATTTCTTCATTCTTTTTGTGCATATTATCAACGTAGGTATAAAAATTCTTTTTCTTTTCATCCATTTTCAAAAAATACAGAAATGAAAAAAAAGCTAAAGTCGAAATTTTAATGTCTTTCAAACATATGTATTTGCATATATACTTATATCTCTATAATGTATATTTACATAAATGAATGTTAAATATATATACTTTTTTTCATTAATTATCGGGGAAAATATAATAATGTTTTTATCCCATTTTGTAAAAATTGCTTATTCTATATGTATAAATATGTGTGTCCAAATTATTATTTTTATTTATTATTTAATTAACTGTTAATATGTTTATTACTTTATTTCCATTTTTTTATTTTTTATTTTGTTTTTTCTCTTTTTTTTTCTTGCCGTTCATATTTTATTTTACAATTGATCTTTAGTTTCGCTCTATTTTTATCCATTTTTTGATATTTTGGCTGTTTTTTTTTGAAATAAAAATATGTACATATACAAAACAGAGCATGTTCACTTAATTATTTAAAACCAATTAAATAGTAATTTTTTTAACTTAAAAAATTGCTATTAAAACAAACAAATACACAATATAGATCATAAAAACATATTATGACCATTTTGTTTACTAAAATAATATATGAATTTGTAGAATCTTAATGTGTCTTGTAATTCCATTGAATTAACAGACAAATATATACTTACTCGGCTATGCATTATATCCCAATGCACACATATTGATAAATACATTACCCTATCCAACAAATAGCAATAAACAATTGTTAAACCATTGAAAATAACATTTTTATTCTGTTTTCCTAATTTGTTTATACAATCCTTATTTATATTCATAGAAAATTTATATGAATAAACAAAACAGCCAAATTAAACCTAGATTTAAATACTATTATTTTCACTTCCCTATGCTCTAATTATAAAGGTACTTAAATATATGATATCTAACAACATTTGATAAAAATGCATAAATAAATTATTTCGAAAATATATTAATAAAAATTTTAACGAATCTTATAGTAATAATACTATACATAATTCTTCTATGAAATAACAAATGTAATACAAAAGAGAAAAAATATTCACACACACACATATATATATATATGTAATAGCCGAAATAATAACCTCACAATAAACCCTTTTTTGTAGCTTATTCTTAAAGGATTCATTTCTCTCAAATTTAATTGATTTTTTCATATTGATTTTATAAAAGCTTGTATATTCATGATATTTTATTATTCTCATAAGAATATGCCTTTGTTAACTTATTTTTTTTAATTTATTTTTTTAATTTATTTTTTCAATTTATTTTTTTAATTAAAACTATATTGATGCCGCACCAGGCGATTGATAGCTTATTTAATTTTTTTTAACTTCTTTGCCATTTTTTTAAATAAAAAGCGGAAAGAAAAGCTGATTTTCAATTTGATAAATGATCGTGTCATTATTATATTTCTCGTATAGTTCGCTATATGCATTTTTATTCTATTCCTTTTTTTTTTTTTTAATTTTTTATAATATATAACATTTAAGATAGATGAGTGAATATTCCAAATGCCAGAATAAAATAAATATATCACATAAATTTTCTACAACTGCTGTTTTTGTTCCATTTTTTTCTCCTTTTTCACATATGTTCTAAAATAAACACATATTCCTACTAAATAAAAATATAATATCAATAATATTATAAAAAAAAAGGAAAAGACGAAGCATGAAATCATTATTTTGTAGTGTAATAAATAATAATGGTAGAAAATTAAAAATACATATTGCCATTTGTTTGTTTCTGCTGTACCTAATAAACATACCATTTTGCAAGACAAAGAAAAGGAAACATTTTAATTCAATCGATAGAAATTTGTTTGTAGATGTAAAAAAGGGATATAACTATTATTTTGATAATAAAAAAAATAATTATTTTTCAAAAAAATGCAAAAATTATCACAAAATAAAAGAAGTTAAAAATGTCAATATACAATGTAAAGAGGTGGATGAAGAAAATAAATTGCAAGGTGAGGAAAAAGAAAATAAAGAATTGTTTTCTAGCATACCTCAAATTAACCAAAAAATTGTCGACTTTTTAGAAACAAAAGGAATAAAATATATGACAAAAATACAATCAAAAAGCTTTATGCCAATATATGAAGGTAATGATATAATAGGAAGATCAGAAACGGGTTCTGGAAAAACTTTAGCATTTGCTCTCCCATTAGTTGAAAAATTATATAAAAATATGGAATCCAAAAAAAAAATAATAAAAAATAAATCAAACGAAATAAATTCTATACAGCATTTATCTGAAGGACATAAAAATGAAAATACAGATAGCATGGATAAATATCCATACATTTTGGTTTTAGAACCCACTCGAGAATTATCAAAACAAGTAGAAACTACATTTAAGGAAATTAGTCAATTCTACAATTTTAATATTATGTCTATATATGGAGGGGAGAGCTATACATATCAAGAAAATAAATTGCGAAAAGGAATCCAAATATTAACAGGCACACCTGGACGTATAATTGATCATATAGAAAAAAAAAATTTGTCATTAAAAAATATAAAATATGTTGTATTAGATGAAGCAGATGAAATGCTAAATTTAGGTTTTACACATGATATTGAAAGAATATTAAGTTATATAAATATCAAAGATGCACAAGTACTTTTATATTCTGCTACTACTCCATCATGGATTAAAGATATTAGTTCTAAATATTTAAAGAACCCGATATATATAGATGTAATAAATACTATTAATAAAACATCTAAAACTATACAACATATAGCAATAAAAACACCTTATGATATAAAAGAAAAAGCAATGCTTTTAGAAGATATTATTTTAGTAAAATCAAATGGAGGGCAAGTTATTATTTTTACTCGAACAAAATTAGAAGCTGATATTTTATGCTCAGAAGGATCATTTAATTATTTAACCTTTTCAGTTTTACATGGTAATATAGCACAATCGACTAGAGAGCATACAATGCAAAGATTTAGAAGTGGAATGTTTCAGGTATTAATTGCAACAGATATTGCAGCCAGAGGGTTAGATATATCGAATGTAGATTTAGTTATACAATGTTATCCACCAACATACCCAGCTATTTATATACATAGATCGGGAAGAACTGGAAGGGCTAATAAAAAAGGAATGTCTATTGTTTTATTTTCAAATGAAGATAAAAATGATGTAATAAAAATAGAAAAAAATTGTGGTATTAAGTTTACTACAGAATCATTACCAAATAATGAACAAGTTTTTCATTCTGTTTCTAAAATAACTTTAAAAAAAATTGAAAATGTAAACACTGAAGTTTTACCATTCTTTCATAAAAGCGCAAATGAATTAATTGAAAAATCCAATTTGTTAAATATTAATCAAATAGATTTAATATCAAGATGTCTAGCTATTATTTCAAAAAAAGAATATATAAAAAAAAGATCATTAATTAGCGGATTATCGGATACTATTACTTTAACATTTTTAAATAAAAAAAGAAAATGGAAAAATATATATGATGCTATTTATTGGATTAATAAAATATCTAATGAGTTAAATATTAATGTATTTAATAAAATTTTACAAATTAAAATAAATAATAAAGATCAAGAATTTTCTTATTTTGATCTTAATCAAAAACTAGCTGAAAGCTTAGTTCAAAATTTTAATAATATGGCAAAAATAGAAAATAAACAAACATTTGATTTATCTATTGCTCAAACTATTCCTCCTCAATCTGAATTATCTTCAGATTCGTATCGAACTAATACTTATTCACAAAAAAAAAGAAATTATTCATACAAAAAACGTCCATCTTACTACTAAACTTTGTGTGTATTTCTTTTATTTCATTTTGAAAATTCATGGAAAAAAATTATCAAAAATAAAACAACGGAATAAATAAAGGTCCTATAAATTGGTAAGACTATTATTTTATTTTATTTTTTTGGAGAAGTTTATTCATTTTGGCTAGCTGGCTATATTATAAAAATCAAAATAGTATCGATAATGATAACAAAATAGGTTTAAAAAAAAAGACCCATTTCATTATCTGTCCAACATAAGAATAATTTCACTTCATTCTGTTATATCTACACATATGCATGTTTGTTGATATATGTTTCCCATAATTTTCTACACCTGTTTATAATTTTCTTTTTCTTTATTCATTAAAATATATTTATAGATATGTGTGCATTAAATGCACATAATAGGCAAATTCTATCTCTGTTTCATTTATTTATTTAATTTTTTTTGTGAAATTATATTTTTTATAAACAATATATGTTAATATTTATCATGTTCGCAAACTATTTGAAATCTAATAAAATTATTAGATATTTATTAATTTATTCAAAGCACATATATATATTACACATTTAGTAACATATTCATAGAAATGGCAATAAAAAATGTTGCTTTATCGTCTTGTTTTTTTGTTATTTTTAACTTGCAAACACATTTATGCATTAATACAATTATATTCATTTTAAAAATTTTTTGAGATACAATATCATTTTATTACAAATATATATTGCTGTTTTTTTTTTATTAAATTTTTATTTTATAAAAACCAGTTAAAAGCACTTCAAAATGAAGATAATTTTATCACTAATTCACTATTTGTTTTTTTATCTTTTTTTCAATTTTACAAAATGTGAAAAATTTAACTTAGAAAACAAATTTCATTTTAATGATGTAAAACCACCATTAACAGGCTCGTAAGTATAGATAAAGAGCCAATGATCAAATAAATACATAATAGACATTCATATATATATTTATTATGTACATGCTTTTACATTCTTATTTATTTTCGTTTGCTAGAAAAACTAATCCTAGTGCCTTATATCCACTAATTCAGGATCTTGAGGAAGAAGAAAAGTTCGAACCAAATTTAAGCACACTATACATATATGACACTATAAATGTTGGTACATATATACGCATTGGTTTTATAAATTATATAAATAGTGCATTCACCAAATCATAATACATTCTAATTTTTATATTTTAAAGAATATATTCAGAGAATTTAGATATATATGATGAGACAAACTTTCCTAACCCTTTTGAGAGCCCGGAGAAATGTGTGCTATCTTTGGGGTAAATAAATATAAGCGTTAAGACAAAAAAAAAAAAAAATTTGTACAATTATTTTTTCATTTATATAAAACGACATCAAAAATATATTTATAGAATAAGTCACACATGGGTATGTGATCCATCAAATATTATAAAATTAGAAGATCAATTAAGCATTGAAGCTGTTCTGCTTAAAATCCGCGATACTAATTATCACAGTTGCTTATCAAATGATAATTTTTATTATCAAGTATGAAAAATATAGAAAAAATAGACTGATAATATATATGCATAAAAATATATGAAATGAAATTAAATGATGTTTTAACTAAGAAATATATTTATTTTTGTTTTTTTTTACAAATAACCTTTATTTTTTATAGAATTTTCTTTTTCTTTTATATGATTTGTTCAATTATTCTTTCATATATTAATAAGTTTGTAAATATTTTTACTTTTTTCCATTTTTACGCACCTAAGGTAGCTGTGGCTATAGTACCAGATATTTTTATAAGCAAAAATAGTTCCATTGAAAAATCCATTCAAGAATTTTCTCAAAATACATTAAGAAAATGGGGTATAGGAAATCAAAAATGCCATGACGGTATTTTGCTAGTTTACATAAAACGTTTGGGCTCATTTATTGTATCAAAAAGGGAGGGGGTTGAAGATAAATATATAAATGAAGCAGAAATAAAACATATATTTATGAATTCATATTTTGCAACAGGATCTATTAGCAAAGCGCTAATTAGTTCACTAAATTTTATTAACAAAAAACTACCCTCAAAACCACAAGGTAGGCAATGTGAAAAATAAATATCCACACAATAGATAAAAAAAAAATATGTGTGTGCATATTATACATACTAACATTATCATATATTCATTTTTTATATTCTTACATATCATTCAATAATTCACATTTTTCATAAGTTTAACATATCTTTGTCCAACATTTAACACATGTTCTGATAACCTGAATTTTTACCCTTTAATATACCATCATACCATTTTATATTTTTTATAGAACTGACCAACACGGCAAAATTGTTTTTATTATTAATTCTCCTTTATATAATATCCATTGCCATTGTATATTTAATCACTGTTGTATATAGAATAAACTAGCCATGTATGATATGTATTTTTTGCGTATTATTTTATTGTTACGTCATTATTTTACTAACTTTTGTAACTATTTTTTTTTTTTTGATTTTCCCTATTTTTACATTGCTTATTCAGTTAATATATTACTGGCTATTGTTTGGCTGTTTTTTGCTAATCAGCTCTTTTTTGTTTTTTTGTTCACACTAAATGGAATAATTATTACTTAAGAAAAACACATATATAACCATAAAGTAATATAGATATATATTTTTATATTTCCTTCTCGTAACAAACAGTTATAGAGGCACACATAAAATATATTATATATTAGTTACTTAAAAAAAAAATATTTCATGTTCATAATTTTTATTCCTATTCATATGAAATGCACATTTATATGTTATCACATTTACACCAACACAGTTAAAAAAAAAAAATAATAGTAACATAATAAACAATCCAATAAATATATACATACGTAACAGGGAAATGAGTTATTTTATTATTTTTCCATGTTTTTAATACATTATGTACATATTTGTTTAACATTTTTTGTGTGCTTGTATATGTACATTTTATATCGTATTTAGTTGCGCGTGTAAATTTTTTATTTTTATTAAAATCTATTTTTTCATAATATAAAAATAAATTCTATATATGTATGAATATCACTAATTTTCCCATATGAGAAAAACTGAATAAATATAATGTATCCATATCAATCATAGTGCCGCAGTTTCATTTAATTAGTGTTACTATTATTACAATTTTTATTTTTTATAAATCCGATTAACATATAAAATGAGAATTCAGTCCGTTTTAAATATCTTAAAATCCAGCTTAAAAAAAAGTGTGCAAATCAATGGAAAAAATAAAATAATTCAAGGAGGAATATGCACAAATACCTCAAGATGTTTTTCGTCAACCACAAATAATTTAAAAACAAAAAAAATGAACATGTTTACAGCAATCAATTCTGCTATGCACACCGTGTTTGAAAAAGACCCTAAATCAATACTATTGGGTGAGGATGTAGCATTTGGTGGTGTGTTTAGATGTTCTTTAGATTTAAGAAACAAATATGGAGATAAAAGAGTTTTTAACACGCCCTTATGTGAACAAGGTATAATTGGTTTTGCTATTGGATTAGCCGAAAATGGATATACAACTATTGCTGAAATACAATTTGGTGATTATATATTTCCAGCTTTTGATCAAATAATAAATGATGCAGCTAAATTTCGCTATAGATCAGGTAGCAGTTTTGATGTAGGAAAATTAACTATTAGATGTACATGGGGTGCAGTAGGACATGGTGGTTTATATCATTCACAAAGCCCAGAAGCATTTTTTGCTCATTCATCAGGTATTAAAATCATTATACCAAGTGATGCATATAAAGCTAAAGGATTACTACTTTCTGCAATTAAAGATCCAAACCCTTGTTTATTTTTCGAACCCAAAATACTATATAGAGCATCCGTTAATGAAGTTCCTATTGAACAATATGAATTAGAATTAGGTAAAGCAGATGTAGTAAAAGAAGGCTCTGATTTAACTATTGTCACATGGGGATCATTAGTACATAAAATGAAAAATGCAGCTGATATTTTATTAAAAAAACATAACATAGATTGTGAAGTTATCGATCTACAAACAATTATACCATGGGATGTTGAAACCGTACAAAAATCTGTTGAAAAAACTGGACGATTATTAATTACACATGAAGCACAATTGACTAATGGGTTTGGAGCAGAAATAGCAGCAAAAATACAAGAAAGATGTTTTTACAATTTAAATTCACCAATTAAAAGAGTATGTGGTTATGATACTCCATTCCCACATGTTTATGAACCATTTTATATTCCAGATGAACACAAAGTTATTTATGAGGTAAAAAAAATGATGAAAGAATAAAATTACAAAACTAATTTTTTATTATCTCGTTTTTAATCATTATACATAACAAGGAAATATAATTTTATCTACCCTTATTTGTGTAAATCACAGCTTTTTTATCTATATTTAGTAAATAGCTGAAAAATATGGGCATGTTCCATAGAAATTAGAAATAAAAAAAAAAAATAAAAAACGATAAAATATTCAGACAAATTATTTAATAAATTTATTAATATAATCGAGATCAATTCATGAAAATGATCGACGTGCAATCATTAATGCATATAGTGTTACATACATATGATCATGTTATATTTGAATTTTTTTTTTTTTTTTCATCGCCTTTAAAATTATCATGCCTACATTTATTGCATTTTTGCATTTATTACATTTTTTGCAATTTTTTTCGTTTCATTTTTTTGAAATTGGAAAATATTCACTCCGGAAAAATGGATATTACGAAAGCATTTTTTAAACAATAAACTAAAATTATTTTTTTAAATAAAAACTAATTTTTTCATAAATGGGATATGGCTAAATCGTGGTGATAACAAACAAATCATTTGTATTCGAAGGAAACAGGATCTCATGATAAAAATAGCAAAAGTAGCAAAAATAATTTAAAATCGCCTGACCATGCAATAATTTTTAATATGCCTTTTAATATATAATAGGAATATTTTGGTATAAAAAAAAAACGCAATCTGATAATCCTAGATATATATATCAATATTTATAAGTTTGCTTTTTTTATAAAGCCGAAAATTTAGGTTTTGTAAATATTGATAATGCTTCAACTTTTAATATAAATACACTTAAATATGGTTCATATAATAATTTAATTTTTTATTTACATAAAATATTATTTTTCCCACATTTTCACTCCACAAAAAAAAATAAATAAATTCATAATAAAAATAAAATCGATGAAATAAGCATAATAATGCATTCCCAACATTTTATAGCATTTGATTATTCACTCCTTTTGTATGAGTTATATGCTTTTACTATTTATATCATTATTATTATTTTTTTGTTTATACTTTTATAACTCTTTATATTATATATGAATTGACTCTATATTTTCTCAAAAGTGAGATTTACAAAAGTGAAATAAATGAAAGGAATGATGCTAAACAAAACTAGCTTCAGCTCTTAAATTGAATACATCACAACTTTCACATATTACCTGACCATCTGTTCGTTGCACAGTTTAATGTTCATTGGCAAACAAGATAAAATAAAATGGATTACAAATTACAAGTTGGTGGACAGTTAGAAATTGATTCCACATATGGACAAGGTAATGAGCTCAATGAAGAAGTGGATATAAACCAGAATAATCAAGTTCATTTACAAAATGAAAATCATGATGATTCGTCAGATTTAAAAAAAATATGTGAATTAAAAGAATTTTTTCAATTAGGCGAAAATAGAAAAAAGGTTATAAAATGTTTTAATAATTTATATTGCACAAAAGGTGATAATTTAACAAATTCATTAATTGAAATATTTTCAATAGATATTAATTCAGATACTATTTTATATATTTTACAAAAGTATATGCATATGCATGGATTATGTATACCATGTTATAAATTTACAAATGATAAAAATTCATGCGAATATAATATAAAATGTAAATGGTGCCATCATTATTCACATCTTAATAGAAGTTCAGGTTTATATCCAAATAAAATATTACATGCTAAAAATAAATGTTATGCATGTACACATTTTATTAAAGGGCGATTATGTTTATCACAAAGTGAATGTAAATTTTGTCATTCATTTGATCATTTACCAATACATTTAAAAACAAAATATTACAACATATTAAATACCCTGTATAAAAAAAAAATGAATACTAACATTATAAATAAAAATATTTTAAAAAAAATGAAAAAAAGTATGATTAAAGAAAATACTTATCATCCTACATTTTATGTTCTAGATAAAGATCTAATGAATATATTTTATGAAAATGAAAAAAATAGTAAAAACAATGAAGAAAATAATCAGAATAATTACAAACAAAACTTAAAAGAAGAACTTACTAATACTATTCCAGAAAATAATATTATATATGATCAAAATAATAAAAAAAAAAAAATTACAATACAACATACATGCAATGAATGTAACCAAAATAAAAAACCATGTTTAAATTATTTTCTTTCCTTAAAAGATTGTCAAAATAATTGTAATGATTGTCACGATGATATACATAAAAATAAATTCTCAAATTTATATTTTTTAACATATATGCATAATAATAACATTTGTAATGTTTGTCCATTTATTAATGAAGAAAGATGTAATTGTGATCAAACAACAACTTATTGCCACGATACTGATCATATATCATTTGATATAAAATTTAAGAATTCTATTAATGTTTCTTCACAATATTTACAAACACAATTTTTATATAAAAAAGAAAAAGAAGTCACTGAAATAGCTAACGAACAGGATGGATATGTCTCAAATGCAAACGATGCATCTCTTGTCGAATCTGATAATACATCTAATATAGATGCACATGATGATAATAACACCTTGGAAAAAGAAGAACCAAAAACATAACAATCGAATCAATATTAAACCAAAAAAAAACGAAACGTCTTAAATGTGATGGCCATACTTTTTTATATTTTATTAAAAATTAAATCAGTATAAGATTGTACAAATAAAAAAAAAAAAAAAATTTTAAATCATGGGCATTAGTAAGCTCACCATTCCATGCAAACCTCAAATAGGTTAAACATTTCTAAAGGGAGATGCAAATTTACTAAATGTATATGTATACAAGTTAATAAAAAAATAAGAATTAAGATATTGGAGGTGGAACTTTTGGAACAAACATAAGTGATATATTAGAACCTTCATCATATATGTAATTTTTAGAAATAGCAAACTTTCTATCTTTAGTTAAGTTGACTTTTGTTTTTTTAAGTTTGTGCATATAAGGAATATCACAAAAATGATTGCTATCCATTTCTTGAATTGTATTTAACGAGTTAGATAAGTTGTGATATTTTCTTGAATAATTGTCTGTACTATTAAAATAACATAAATATTCTTTTTCATCATATTTTTTTTCATTTCTTGTTTCATATTTTAATATAACTTCAATTTCATTTTTATTAACATGTGGTGTAACAAATGGTGAAAAAATTAAAGGAACATGAACTTTTGTTTTTTTTTTTTTTAAAAGAATAGATAATGGAATGACAGATTTGGCTATTAATAGTTCCTTATTTGAAGCAGCTTGCCCATATGTAGTTTCTAAAACATTCTTGTATTTTCCTAACTGATTTATTTGATTATTAATTAAGTCTATTTTGTTTTGTTTATTTTTTAAATACTTGCTTGCATTATAAATATTGTTTTGAATTGAATGGTTATTATCAGAAAAATCGGAATTTAAAATATTAGATGCATTTTCATCGGCTTTGTAAAAACATATTTGTATAGAAAAATTTTTTAAATAAAATTTTAAATCATAAAGATAAGCTTCATCATTATTTTTTGTAAATATAGATCTGAGTTCATTAATACTTGGCAATAATAATATTGAAGAACATTTAAAAGCGAAATAATTGTCACAAAAAAAAATAGAACTTTTTTCTTGAATTTTATTTATTATATAATTATTTTCTTCATTATTTAAGAAATATGGGAACACACCATTCTTTTTCAACAATTTGTAATTATTTAAAACGATTTGGAATGATAAAAATATATTTATCTTTTTGTTATTTATAAGAGGAAATGAATGTTTAATTCGTTTTATTTTTAGGTATATTTTATACTTACTATCTGAATTCGCACATTTTAAAATATCGAAATTTTTACCAACCTCATTATCATCATTATTAATGTAATTACTCACATTTTTCACAAGTTTACATTTTGTTTCGTATTTCGCTAAACTTTTGTTATTAATCTGCTCTCTAAAAACATCCCATTTATTTCGATCATAATTTTTTATATTATTATATTTATATAAAGATGTTTTATTTTCACAAAATAATTTATTCATGTCGTTTCTGGCTTTAATATTCGCATTCATTTTTATATCTGTTTCAATTTTATTTTCATTTTGAATGTTAACAAAGTAAGGAAACTTATTTATATTCTTCACATTCACATCATCTTTGCTTATATTTCTTGTTTGCATTTCATCTTTTATCTTTATTTCATTAAACAGTGCTTCCATTACAGTATTATTCCCACTTGTGTTTAGAATATTTTCATTTTTTGTTTTCACATCGTCTTTTTTATTATTTATTATATTTTGACTAACCAACTTTGATGTATCATCTTTTTTGAAAATAGGAGATTTTTTAATAACATTAATACAATTGTCATACATCAAAGAAAAGAAATGTCTTTGTTTTTTTTTTTTTTCATTTTTGTTTTCTTCATAAAATGAAATAATATCATTTAAAAAAAGATAAAGAAAAAAAAATTTTTTTTTTTTTTTTTCATATTGAACTAGCCATTTTTTCCAATTATGTATTATACACCAATTATTTTCATTTAATCCAATTTTTTCTTTTTTCTTTTTTATTTCAATTTCTTTTTTATATTTCGTCAAATTATTTTCATTTAATTCTTTTTTTTCTTGATTTATTTCCACAAATGAAGAAGAACTCAAATCACTACTTACATAAATATCTGAAGAAAACGATTCTCCAATTATGTTATCATATTTATTTGCACACAAATTTTCATTTTTTTCTTGTTTTTTGCTTATTTTATTTTCATATTCCTTAATTTTTGTAACTTGATTTTGAGATTTTAAAACACAATTTATAAAATAAGCAGATTGAACTATTCCAATTTCGCTAACATTAAAAACATATTTATTTATTTCGTGAGAAAAAAATTGTAAAAAATTAAAAAAATTACAAGACAACTCTTTAATTGCTAATATTAGTAATACACTTTTTAAAGAAAAATATAATGAATTATTATAATTAATAAAATTAGAAAAATATTGTTTAAAATATTCTATATAATTACTATATCTACATTTTTCCAAAGAATTTATAAATATTTCTAAATTCACAAATTTTTTATATTTTACATTTTTTATTACATCTCTAAACATTCGTTCGTAAATTGTGTTCATAAAAATATCATCATGTATTTCATCAATATAATTATTTTCATCATTTCCATTTGTAAAATACATTTTCACAAAATTTGGAATCGCCAATTTCGTTCTTTTTTTTCTTTCTTTAAATGTATTATCTTTTCTCATTTCATATTGATATGAAATATATCCCATAATATTTTTTGAACATGATTCACATATTTTCAAATCTTTATTTTCCTTACATTTATTTTGATTTATACAAGTGCAAACATCTTGATTATTGATAAAATCATTGTCTATTACATTTTTATGTAATATACTAATTTCTTTATCATTTTCATTCAAATTAGATATAAAATTCGATTCAAAAATTGGATAAAATAAACGTTCAGCACAGTAATAAATATCTTTATTTTCATGTATTATATTTTTTATTTTAAAATAATGTTCACCTAATATTATATCCTCAGAATAATAATTATAAGAAATTAAAGCTCTGATTACAATTTTACCTTCAATATATAAATTAAATATTTCAATTATTTCATTATGTTTAATTTGTATATTACATATATTTAAATATTCATTCATTATATTTATTTTAAATTTTTTTCCTTTTTTTTTGATACTCTTTATTTCTTTACTAAACGGTAAACATTTTTCTGTCTTTTGAGAATCTTTTTCAGAACAACTAGTTTTATCTAATATGTTATTTTTGTTTTTATTTTCATTTTCATTTTCTAAATTTATTAATTTTTTATTTTTCAAACATGTAGAATTATTTATAATACTTGGAGCCGACAAAGATACAAGTTTATATTCTTCATTTTCATTTTTTTTATATATTTGTACATATATAGAAATAAATACATCTTCATTTTTTCCCTTTTCTTTTTCTTTACTTTCATAAAATTTATTTTTTACAAATTTTATAAAATTAATTGGTATAATAAGATCTGTAATAGATATATTTACAAAATTTGGATGCTTCGAATTATTTTCATATTTCTTTAATTTTATTGAATCGTCTACATTATTTTCATTTTGATAGTTTTCCTCATTTTTATTATTTTTCAAATTCACATTTCTTAAAGATGACACACATTTCCCATTTTTCATTAACACATATTCCCAACTATAATTAAAAATGTCATTTTTTTTATTTTTATCTGAATTTTTTTTTATTGTCTTTTCTATATTTACTAAATCGTTTTCTTTCTTCAATATGCATGTACTTAATTTTATTTCTTGATTTGTTATCTGTTTTTCACTTTTTTTTAATGTTAAAAATCGAGGATTTATTATATTATTATTTTCATTTTCAATAGCAATTATATCATTTTTATATTTTTTGTTAATTTTTCCATGAAATGTGTCAAATTTTACAGATTTTGAAGAAGATTCTATTTTTATTTCATAATATATATCTAAATCTAGAAATAAAATGTCTTTGTTATTTCTATTATTAGATATAAAGCATAAAGTTTTATTTTCATTTTTTTTTTTATTTTTAATTACAGAAAATAATTCTAATATATGTAAAGTTGCTTCAGATATAATTTTATTTTTATATAATAATTTTAATTTTAATATATTTTTATTTTTTTCGAACAAATTTATTATATCCATTTCGTTAATTGTTGAAAATTTATGCTCAAATAAATAGTTCAGAAAAAAAACATTATTTCTTTTTTCATAATTATTTTTATTAAATAAATTATCAATAACTATTTCATTCATTCCAAAACAACATAAATAAGACAATTTAAAATTATCATTATCTATGCTATTATTCATATTTTCTTTATATTCTTCTCCATTCTTATTATTTATCAAATTGTTATATTCTAATTCAATATTTTTTGCAAATTTTCGAATTCCTGTAAATTCCCGAAGTATTATTCGAAATGTATGAACATAAAATGTGTTTGCTTCAAACACAGGAATTAATATTTTTTTCCATTTTATTTCTTTTATATTTTTTTCAAATAATTCAATTATTTTTTCTTTTGAATGTATTTTATCAAATTTGCTAATGATAGAAGGGTTGTCTAACTTAGTGAGCAAAATATTTGATTTATTTTTTTGAAAATTTTCAAAAATTTTATCTGTTTTTTCAAATGTTGAAAACTTCATTATTAATTCATCACAATCTATTCCTTTTACATATTCATTTTTAATGTTCATAAAATTTATCCACTCATAAGAAAAATTATAAAAAAAATTATAATTTGAAAATTTAACATTAATGCTTTTTTTTTCAAAAAAGGAAATAAATTCATCAACGTGAATTTCTAATTTGTTTTTTTTTTTGCTTTTTTTTTTTTTATCACATTTTAGAAATAAATTATCATATTCTTCTTTCAATATATGAATATTTATAAATACACCTTTTTTGAAATCCTGTTCCCATAATATAAAATCATCAGGGATCATATTTTCCAATTCTTCACCATTCAAATTTAATAATAATGAACATGCATTTTTCATTTCTTTTTTTTTTATATCTTTTTCTTTTACATTCTTTATACCAAAATATATCTGCTCATATTTTAAGTTTTTTTTTATTAATAAATTACTAACTTTTATAAATAATAAATATAATACCCTTTCTAATGTTAATACATTAAAACTAATATTATAATAATAACCATTATTTTCTGAGTTTCCAATATTATATTCTAGATTTGTGAATTTTCTTTTGATTTTTAAAACACTTTCTTTTTTATACATTACCATTTTATTCCGAATTTCATTTTTTTTATCATATTTTATTTCTATGCTTTTCCTTTTTTTATTTTCCTTTTTTATATTTAATTCATCATTTGAAATATTTAGACCTTTTTCCTCCTTGTTTTTTATATTTACATATCCATCTTTATCCAACACATTGCCTTGGAAAATATTGTCTTTTATTTTTTCTAAACTTTTCCTTTTTTTATCTACAATATAAATACTTTGATCATATAATAATGCTTCTTCATTATCACTATATATGTCTATTAATTGGTTATTACAATTTGATGAAAAATAATTTTCTATTTTTATTTCTTGTATACATATTTTTTCAGCAATTATTAATAAATTAGAAAAATTTATATACGCTTTTAAAATATATGGATTTAAATTTTCATCATTTCTTAAATTGTCTATACTATCTTTATAATTTTCTGTATTTAATATATTTTTCTTCTTTTCTTCATTTTCGTGAATAACACAATATTTATTTAAAGGATGAAAAAAATCGTATAATTCTGCCCAAGATAAAAATACACCATGACATGCTAATATATTTTTTAAATCAATACTGGGTATTAAATAATCTGCTTCTTGTTTCCTTATTTTAATAATATTATCATTGTTAGAAATCTCATTTTCTTCTCTGATTTCTACTCCTTTATATCTTTTCAAAGAAAATATATGTTTATTTTTTAGAAAAAAATTTAATAATTTATTTTTCAAATAGCTAGTGTAATAATCACCTTGCTTGTACATGTCTTTTAAGAAATCTTTGTAAAAAATAAAGTTATTATACAAACTTAAATGGATAGAAGTCATATCAAAAACATATGAATATTTTTTTGTAAATATATCTATATCAAATTTTGAAAATATACGATTAAAATGTTTGGATAAAATATTTATAAAAGAATTTCGTGTTTTTATATTTTGAAATAATTTATTTATATTTAACCCAGATGATATGCATTCATTAAACAGCATTCTTATATACATGTGCGCCATATAATTTACATAACTTTTATTCTTGATAATATGTCTATGCATATGTTCTTGGTCATTTTCATCTAAATCATTTAATATTAATTTGTTAAAAGACATATAATACATTGTATTTTTAATAAATATATCCATTTTTTTTTTTTTTTGATCTTTTAACGGAATTTTGTTTTCATTCTTTTCAAACTCAATGGCTAGCTCATTATCACATTCATGCAAATTTATTACATGATGTGATTTATTATTAGTGCAAAAAGATACGATATCAAATAATGTACTTTCAGAATAGTTAAATATAATTATATCATTGAAAAGTGTGATTATATAATTGTTTTGTTCTAATATATTGCATAAATTTAAAAAAAAATCATCAATTTTTATGTCTAACATTTCAAATATAGTATAAATTTTATTCCATTCTTTTAAATCGAAACTACCTGATCTGGTCATAATATTTTCGACATTATGCATAAAATAAAATTTTTTATTTGGCTTTTCGTAATTATTAAAATGGAATAACTTACGTATATAATTTGAATACACATTTTTTTTTTTATATATACTTATAATTCTTTTTAAAAAATCACAAAATAGTAATATATATGGATATACCATATATGCATATTCTTCTTTTTCAAATTGTTTTTCTTTATGACATATAAAAACTTCTTCATATAAAAATGGAAAGTCGATTATTTTTATATTGCTATAATGGTTCTCATAATTTTTATAACCCTCCATTTTTTTATTATACAATTTATTTATTTGTTTCATTGTTTTTGGATACATTTTGGTTTTCATTTTTTCTAACTGACAAAATTTCAACTTTTTTTGATAAATTATAAAGTCAGAATTGTTAAAAGAAAGTTTGATTAAATTTTTATTTTCCACTTTTGTATGCACATTATTATTTTTTGTTTTATTATGACTCATTATTTTATCACACAAAACAAATAAATAAAAATATTCCCTAATATATTTAATTATGTATTTACTTTTTATAAAATAACTTAACAGTAATTTATTTCTATTTTCTAATATATCTTCTTTATTATTCGTTAAAATAATACTAGAATCACTATCTTCATTTTTATAATTTGTATTTATTTTAATTGCTCGGCATGTATAAAATATTTCATTGTATACATCAAATAGAGATGTAGAATCATCAGGAAAATCTGCTTTTAATTTATATATATTTTTTTTTATCGCATTTAAACTTTTTTTAAAATTTGAAGAAAATGTATTTATATTTTTTTGTATTATTTCGTCAAAATTTATATCATTTTCTTTTGATTCACAATCTGTCTTAACATTTTTTATTGAAAATTTTTTCTTTTTGTTTAAGCACATACGATTCACTAAAATAATAAGTTTTAAAAAATCTTTTCTAAAAAAAATATCGTCATTTTGATGATAATTAGATAATAAATTTTTTTCTTTTAAGAGTTCAAGAAAATCATAAAATGTGTAATATTTATTTCTGTATTCATTTATATTTATGTACCTAACCTCAAATTGAAAAATTTTCAAAAAAAAAATTTTTATTAATTCTTCTCCAAACAAATATTCATTATTAGAAAAATAAAAGAAAATACTATATAAAGGAAGGAAAAAATAATCATATTTTATAAATTTTTTTACAACACTTATAGATCGTTTGTTTTTATTTTTATAAAAAGAAATAGAACAATCTTTTATTGGGCTCTGATTATTATTAGAAATTTTATTAACATCATAATGTGAAATATCTTTTATTTGTTCACATTTTTCTTCTTCTTTATAATGCATATTTAATTCTTTTCGTTTGTGTTTCACATTTTGAAGAATTCCATCAAAATTATTTTTTTTATCACAATCCAATTTATCAAATAAATTATTATCAATAACATAACAAAATTCAAAATGAATTTTATTCCAACTATTCCAATTATGTTGTATAGAATCAAAAAATATAAGTTTATTATTTATACTATAAAATGTAGACAAATCATAGGATAATAAATTGCAAAATAATAGAGGTATATAATTTTTGGAAAAATCCAAATTTAACTTTTTTATTTGTTTATAAAAATCTGTATATGAAAAAATAGGATTTTTTGAAAAAATTTGGATATTTAGATTTCTTTCTTTTAAAATTTTAAAAAAACTTTCTAATACTGATCCTGAAAATATATTTCCTACTATATTTTGATTTTCACAATATTTAGTTATAATTTTATTTATAATGCTTATATGTTTGTTTATATTATAATTTTTTATTGAAATTGATTTATTTATTTTTTTTAATCTGTTATTATAATTAAAAATGTTTTTATTTTCAAATATATTAATTTCTTTTTCATACCATCTTAATAAATTTATTCCAATGTCTATTGAAGTATATATTCCAAGCTGATCCAACATAAATAGTATGCCAAATTTTTTTTTTATTTCATCCCTATTGCTTTGTTCATAATAATTTTGCAAACATTTTGCCACATATTCAACATTAACAATTTCACTGACTATTCTACTATATAAAATTATCAAACAATTTGTTATTCCATTTTTTATATCTTTTCTATTGGTTATTTTTTCATATATTTTTTCAATTTTTTTTTTGGAAATTTTATTTTTTGTATTTCTAACAAATTCCCCTTTATAAACTTGCATTATATTTGATTCTTCATCATCATCTTTCCATTTTTGAGTTAAATCTATATCTTTAGTTTCATAATCGTTTTTATATTTTAGATTATTATGTTTGTATTCATTATTATTGCTTTTATTTTGTGAGAATTCTAGTTCAGGGTTTACAAATCCAATGTTATGTATTCTGTACATCTGTTCAGAATCTTTTTCTTTTTTATTTTTCAACTCGTTTTTTGATGAATTATCAATCAGTTTGCAATATAAATCATTGTTATTTATAATAGAAGAATATTCTCCAATTATTTTATAATCGTTTTGTTTACTTTCTAACATAGATAAAGTCAAAACTGGATTATCGCTTATATTTTCTGCTTTATCATTTCCTAAATTGTTTATATGGTTATTTATATGATTATTTTCATTTTCATTTTCATTTCCATAAGAAACATTTAGAGTATTGTCCTTGTCAGTAAATAAAACTTGTTCTTCTTTCCAAAAATCAAACTGTTTCTTTATTTCTGAATCAGATATACAATTATCATTTCCATTATGATAATTATTATGACCACATTTGTCAAACTCGCTTATAGATTCAGGTTCTACATCTCTACTTTGATATGTATATATATAATATAGACAAAGGAAAAATGTTATATTTACTTTTTCAATACCTTTTATTTCATTTATAAATACATGCATATCCGGTAATATATATTTATATTGACTATGCATAATATATTTAACAAGAAAAAATAATTCAAACGATGAAAAATTTTGATTATTATATTTATTTAAAATAAATTGTATAGAATGTAAAAAAAGTAAAGATGTACATGAACATATATTATCTTTATCTTTTAAAAATATTGATAATTTTTCGTTTGGTCTTTTATTTTGAATATTAGGTGGTATTGTCATAATTATTGTTGACATATATTTTCTTATTCGCTCAGAATAATAATTATTTTGTAACATTATTTTAAATATTTCATTTTCTAAATATTCTATAGTTATATTATTAACTTTTAAAAAATCAAAAAATCTAACTAATATATTATAACCATATAATAAATTTTTTGTTTCAATTATTCCCTTTTTTATAATTAATAAAGAAAAAAGAGAAAATTCGATTTTCCCTTTTTTTTTATCAAAAAATAATAAACACAATTCATCAAATATTAATGTGTCTACAAAAATTATACCAACTTGTTGAAAAAATAAAAAAAAATCTTTTTTAGACAAATAATTATCATCATCAATATATAAACTGTCTAAATATTCACACACATCATTTAACATCATATTTTTATTATTTTTTAAAAATAATTTATTTGATAGCTTTTCCCATTTATTATGTATTTTATATATATATTCTTCAAAATTATTTTTTAAAATATATTTTGAATTATTTTCATTAATAAAATAATTATTATTTTCTATATCGTCGATTATCATATTAACAATTTTTTCGTTCATTCCAAAAAGAAAAAGTTCATTTTTAAGACATATTTTATTTATATATATATTTTTTCCATTTTCATCATTATCAATTACCATTTTATCATTGTTTAAATTTTTTTCATCATTTTTTAAATTAGAAAAATAATCTATATCTTTATTATCATCTATTTTTTCATTATTTTTCAAAGGATAAATAGATTCACTCTCTTTTTTTTTATTTTCTAATTTTGAATTATTTTCAAAAGTTTTATTTTTTTTTAAAATACTATCAATTATTTCATTTCCATGTATATCCCTTCTAAGAATTTCTCTGTTTATTTCATAAATATCAAAATTATTTACATCATTTGTTTTTTTCAAATTTTCTGAATGTTTATTCAAACAAAATGAATAATCTTTGAGTTTTAACGGAGTTAAACAATTCGTTTTATCATTATCTACATTTGTATAATTATTTTCAAAATAATTTATACAAAAATTCATAACATTTTCATACATATTTTTTAATTCCTTAACTATCATTATTCTAAACATAAAATTTATATTATCATTATAAAATATGTAACTAAGATCAAGATTTTTTTCGATATATGTTATATTTTTATTATTCTTTAAATCTTTAACATCTGTTTTTATGATTCCTAAACACTCTCCTATTTCCTCGGGTTCTAATATGTTTTTTTCTTTCTTTGATAAATTATTCCATATTTCAAAAATAATCTCAGAAATATTTATAAGTTTTCTTTTTGAAAATAATAATATACACATTTTTTTTTCAGTATCTATACTAAAATTTTTATAAAAATATTTTTCATCTTTATATAAACGAATACAAATAGAAAGATTACCAAATGAGAAATTAGACAAATTTACAATTTTATCGATATATATATATAATATTTCTTCATCTTCTTTTTTATTATTATTAATATTTTCCTTTAGATTATCTTTATTAACTATTTCATTTTCTATATTATTTAAGATTTCCATATTTATTTCATCTTTTGCAATTATTCTATCATTTTCCTTTTCTTTTATTTCATATTTTTGCAAAATCACATTTGTATGAATATCTGTTTTTTTCACCTTTTCTGTTATTGAATCTGATAAAATGTTGTTACAATTTCCTGATTGTTTATCCTTTTTCTCATAATTATTATTTATGTTTGAAATATTTAATTTATTATAATTTACATTTTTATCATTATCTGATTTAAAACATTCTTTATTTGTATCTTCGACGCATGCATCTTTATTTTCAGTTTTCTCAAAAATACAATTGGTTAAACAATTTTGTATATTATTTTTTATTTCAAACATGTTTAAATATGTGTAAAATAAAAAAACACATTTTTTATAAATATTTTCTAAATCTGAATTATTCATGCTCATTTCTTTAATTCGAATTTTTGCGTTCGAAATATGTGCCACTGGTATTTTAGAAAAACCTAGAATTTCACAGTTATTTGGTAAAGAAAAAGGATATTCAAATAAATCTACATTTTTATTTTTTTCATTTAATATAGATTCATATATATTGCTATTTTTTATATTACTAATATTTTCCCCACATACCAAAATGGAACCATATTCGATATTTTTCAAAATTTCTTTATTAACACTAAAATATATTTCATAAAAAAAATCTATACAATCTTTATTTATCTTTTTACTTTCAACATAAAAACTATGATAAATTCGATTTCCTTTTTTTATATTTTTTTTACTTTTATCAATTTCGGTTAAATGTCTATATTTAATTTGTTCACAATTTGATTGATTCATTTTCCCCATTTGTCTTTTTCCATTTTCACAACTTTCACATTTTTCTTTGAATATGTCAGAAGTTAAACTAAAACACCGTTTTCCTTTTTTACTAATTCTCACATTTTCATATCCAATTGGAATGCAAAAACATGCATAAATTTTTTCATAATTTTTTATTTTTTGACTCAGAACATGTAAGTTTTCCATGTTATTTTCATCATTTCCAATGTATAATTTTGAAAACTTTAAAACAATCTTTTTGGGATTGTTCAATTTTTGTGTGATATACGAACATCTGTCTACTATTGTATAATTTATATTTTCTAAATTATTATTTGATATGTTATTAAAATTAAATTCTACTACAGTTTCTTTACCCTGTTTCATTACATTAATAGGTATATTGACCGTTCTTGATATTTTTTGTCTACTTTTTTCATCTTTTTCATTTTGTTCACTTTTACATTTACTAAAATACTGTGAATATATTCTTATATCATGTCCTATTATATTATGCTTATGTTCGCTACAAAAAGATAATTTGTTTTGTTCATTATATTTATTCAAATTATTTTTATCTTTTTTCACATCATTTAATAATAAATTTTGTATATTTTTTTTACTAGAAATTTTATCATTATTTATATTTTCAAAAAGTGAACACCTAGATTGATTTATATTATTTATATCACTAATTATTTCATTGATATATTTCTCATTTTGTTTTTTCAAATTTAATAAATTTATTTTTTCTTTTTCTATTATATCCTTCTTTATATTATCGCTTTTTATTTCCTTCAATTTATCAAATTTCTGTAATCTATTTCTATCATTTTTTGATAAAGAAATTAAATTTTCGAAACTTATATTTGATGCCTCAGGTTTTATATTATATTTATTATAAAATGAAAATGATAATTTATCTTTTTCAATTTTATTGTTTAATTCTGATATATTTATAATAGAACTGTTTATGTTGCACATATTATCAAAACCTATATTCTTCATTTTTTCAGCAATATCATTGTATTTATTTTGTTTCATTTCTGATTCAGTAAACAAACTGGTAGTTTTACTTTCCCAATATTCATTATCATCACTTAATAAACAGCTACTATTTATTATTAATTTTTTAGAATTATTTTTTGAATTCAAATCATGCATTTCAATATTATTATAATTTAGATGAAATAACGCTCTATCTGATTCAGAACATTCTAGGAAATCATTTTTGTGTTTTATATTTTTACAACTTTCATTATCATATATATTAGAAAGTGATGATTTATTCTGACTAAAATTTAAAATGTTTTTTATAGAATCATTAAAATTATATAATATATTTGGCATTGTTTCTATTCTTTCATTTATTAAATGATGAACTATTTCATATTCTTTTATCTCATTTTTCATAATTTTTTTATTTTTTTCTTTTAATTCGTTTATCTCATTTAATGTCTTTTTACTTTTTTCATTCCCACATGATAACATATCATATAATATGCTACTCCCAACAGATGAGCATATACTTTCATTTATTTTTTTTTCCATCATTTTAAAGACATTTTTCTTAATATATATCTGTATAAAGAAAATTTACTGTTTTTCCTTTTTAAAAAAAATATATTTCTAAATACTAAAACATAACGATAATAAGTTATTATAAAAAAAAAAAAATTATATCTCATTATTTATTCATAAAGTGTTAAACGAAATAAACAACCATACATGTGTGAAAGCACACATACATATATGTATATATATTCTGGGATATTAAATAAACTAACTTTATATATATAATTATGTGATATACAAAGTAAAAAACATTAATCACAGATACTCAAATAGTGTTTAATACACAAATGACTATATAATTGCAAACAATAAAAAATATAAATATTAAATGAATAAAATCATTATATCAAACTATAAATATGTACAAAGGAAAGGTACATAAAATATTAGTTTTTTTTATATACAAATATAGAGGAATTATATTTCAGGATTTGCAAATCGTCCAAAGAAAAGCAAACGAAACGATTAATACATGTCTGCAAACACATATTATCAGAAATAAAAATAAATTAAATATTAGTAGCTTTTCAGAATTATTTTACAACAAAAAATATTAAATAAAAAAAAAATATACCCATATATACAAAATCAAATAAATATGAACAAAATAGAAGAAATTCTAAACATTTTCAAAACGTGTAAATCATTATATATATTAAAAGTTCCAATCAAAAAAATTGAAATAAAATATATATTAAATTATTTTATATGGATATATGCAAATGCTACAATATATATACACAATACAGATATTTATATTATTGCAAAAAAAAAAAAATACAAAACTATTGTCCATCAATGAAATAAGCTACTTTATTTTCTTAATCATAAAATGTAGCACACAAAATAAAATATAAATATATATAAGCATATATATATATAAATGTAAAACTATTATAATAAGAATACAGTTCGATTTAATTCTTTTATAATAAATGGGGGAAAAATTCAAACATAAATTATTTTTGTGAATAGCATATTAATAAGTTTGTGTGTTAACATATTTTGCTTAACCTTACAAAAAAAAAAAAAAATAATAATTAATTAAAATAAATGCATGCATATATTATGTACATATAAAAATAGCCCATGAAAATAGCACAAAACTGTTATATATAAAATATAAAAAATAAAGAAAAAAGAATAATGTCTCGAAGAATAAAATGCAAAAACAAATATATTTTTAATTATCCTAAAATTTATATTCCCAAGGATACACACATACCATATTTCATTTTCACATATTTAATTTAAATTTTTCTTTTATTACAAATTTATAAATCTTTATTTAATTTATTTTAATTGAATAAACAATATGTCAGATAATTTTATGCAAAATATGGAAATTAATAAAAAAGACAACAAGGTTATTAAACAATAAGTCCCCAAAAAAAATAACGACTTTTGTTAGGCTTGTGTATATATATATACTTTCATAATATAACCCTTATTATATTCAATCATATATTATATATACATATTTTTTATGAGCAGTTTCCATATTGCGTAGTATTTACATATCTTCCTTTTGTATCCACATTTATTCCAGTCATTGGGCATATTGGTAAATTAAATTTTAAAACGATAAGAGCACATATATGGATATTCACAATTGTGATACTATTAAAATATTTTTGAAATCATTATATATTCTTAGGTATCTGCACTTCAACAGGTATTATTCATGATTTCTCAGGACCATATACCATTTCTGTTGGTAATTCCTATATATATTATAAGTCGTAGTTTTAGTTTATTATACATATATGCTGCCTAATTATTTAAAAACAATATGATCAACATATGTCTTTATATGCACTATTATATTTTGAAATTTTAAGAATAAAATATCATCCATTCTTATTTCTAAAATTGTAGATAATATGGGATTTGGCGATCCAATGAAATACTGGAAACTTGACAAAAATAAACTTCCATTATCAATTACTGATTCTGTATTAAAAAAAAAAATTATAAAAATTATATATCATCAACTTATATATATTTCCTATCATATTTATCAATAAATTGCATTTATTTTTTATTTGATTTCATAGTCCTATGATGATGCCATAATTAAAGCGGATAATGAATTTTCCAACAGAACAGTACAAATAATATTCATTTTACATATAATATAAAAAATCATTATATTATTATTAATACACATTTTAATAATTATATCCATTCTATCATACCCTTTTTCTTATCAAATTGTATAACCTTATTATTTTTTTGTTTTTTGGATATTCACCTGCTTATTTCCTTCTTTTTCATTCAGCATAATTTATTTCGGTAAAAAATAAAATATTAATCTGTAATTCTTTTTTTAATTTGGAATATACACATTTAAAATTATCATATACATATATGTATCCCCTTCAGAAATAATTGCCATCATCATGTAGCTACTGCATTAAATAATATAAATTACAAAGGGAAATCTGATTGGTAAAATTATGACTGTTCATGTAAATTTGTCAAATATTTTTATAATTATATTGCATTACAATTCATACCTTCATAATGTACTATTTTTTTTTATTATTTAATTTTTTATAGGACACCTTTTCAAGTCTTTTTACATTTGACGATT
Organism: Plasmodium berghei ANKA; assembly: GCF_900002375.2. Lineage (NCBI taxonomy): Eukaryota > Apicomplexa > Aconoidasida > Haemosporida > Plasmodiidae > Plasmodium > Plasmodium berghei. Next base: position 190,411 of record NC_036169.2, read on the forward strand.
TATGGTCGTTTTATTTCGTAATATTTCAAAATGATAAATTAATACATATATTATTCTTGCTTTTCATTAATTATATATATACATATTAATGGCAATATTTACCTTGCCTGGTCATATATTTTCCCATTTTTTTCCTGTACATTCAGCTGGATCGATGTTTTCGTAATATATGGGCCCTTTATCTCCATGCTTTTGCTAGTAATTTTTCTTTTTTTGATCAATTATATTCTTCAAATAAATTAGGGATATCCTCAATATATTTGTTTATATTTTTCTATTTAATAATTTTTTACTTTTTGGATTTATTTATTATCGGAAATGTATTTGTGTGAATTATGATACACATTTTACACATTCCTTATTTAAATAATCAACCACATTCATTTTGTTTATTATTATATTTTTATGAAATATATATTCCAATATCCATCCTCTTTTTTTCATTTATATAAAATCACGGTTATATAACTTTCTTTCGAATTATATTAATTTATGTTTGTAATAAAATAATAATTACATCCATCTCGATCTGCACAACATTACGATTTTTCGAACGTTTTTATGTGGGTCGTTTGAGGCTACGGATAAGTTCCAATTTATCTAAAAACATGAAAAAAAATAAAGAAATAAAGCAATGAAATAAAATAAAGAAATAAAGATAGCTAATAAACACACATATAACACTTTTCAAAGAAATGATATATGAATATATAGACGCTATAAAAATAATGGAAATTAAAAAAAAATATATATACATGCACACACAATAGTATATAATAATAATTGCTTACATCCTGGATTATGGAATATGGCAAAAAAGATTGATAATTATAAAAAGAAAGAAGATAAAAAATACAAGCACAAATATATCTAACTAAACTAAAAGGAACAGAAATCATTATTTTCATTACTGACTTAATGATTATATTTTTGTATGATAACAAAAATTGCAATTGATTATTTAAAGATTTTTTTTTTTTATCGTCACAAGGTTCAAGATTTATATTTTCATTTATATTTTCATATTTTAAAAAATAATTTAAAAGTTTAAATATAAGATATAGTAAACGCAAACAACATAATATGTTTAATGATATAATTTGTTTCACTAAAATTCGTTTTTCTTCATTTTTGCAAGTTTTATTTGTATCTGAAAATATATCCTTAACTATGTTAATATTTTTCCTTAAAACATTATTTATATATCTTTTATTATTGTATAAATAGCTTGATTTGTTAATAAAAAAGTTTGCAACTTTATTTATTCCCTTTAAAATCGATAATTTCATAACATTGTAGTGATTTTTTAGCACTTCTTCGATAGTCATGTTTAATAAAAAAATAGACATTATATGTATAAGACTAATATATTTACAATTATATTTATTACGATTCTCTTTTTTATTATATCTCAAATTTTGCAAAATATTTTTATTATTTTCAGTTAAATTTTTACGCTCTTTATCATCATAAGCCCATAAAGAGGAACTAGTATCCAACTCATGATTTTGATATATTTTATCATTTAAGCAATAATAATTAACAAATTTTGTAATTTTTTCATTTTCTTTTATAAAATTATACGACAAAGAATGTTTTATAGATATATCCCAATCGTTAAGTATAAATAAAAATTCCGTAATAGTAATATATTTATTTGTTATCTGAATAAAATATAAATAATTATATAATGTGTATATAAAATTAATTAATATAGTTTTATAAAGCTTAAAAAATTCTAAGCTTTTTATAAAATAAATTTTGTTATAATTGTGTTCTTCATAAAATGTGTTTGTATCAATATTATGTATAGTGTGATATATTTTTTCATATATATAAGAAATATAATGAAAATAAAAAATTATATATGTATATTTTTCACGCTCGTTATTCATATTTTCATATAGATTTTCAAGATTTTCATCCATAATATCTATTTCCATATTATTTCTTTCATTGTTTTTAATATAAAAAGTTAAATCATAAAAGGTTTGAAATATTTGATAAATAGAAAAAAAAAAATGGCAATTCAAAAAAAAGCTGTCGCAGTTTATATTTGTACAATTTTTGTCTTTTTTTGAAATTATGTTTTTCAAATTTGTTAATCTAATAATACAAGTTTTAGACGAATTTGATTTATTAGGGTCCCTTTTTATTTGTTCTAAGCATTCCCAATTATATCGTATTTTAATATTTCCATATGTTTTACTATTGCCATCTATTTTATCAGTGCTTATATTCACAAGTATTTTATCCTTTCCCTTATCACCAGCTTTTAGATAAGATGATCCAATTATACGAATCTCATAATCAATATTTTCAATATGTTGATAATTTAACGTTTCTATTTCTGTATTATTATTATTAATAAAATAAATTTGATCAAAGATAAAAAATATAAAATCATGAGTTTGATAATAATTTTGATCAAAATTCACTTCAAAGGTTTTAGACAAAAAAATAAAAAAATTATTATTATGTTCATATGATTTTACACCTTTTTTAATATGTATAAATGATTTATAAATTTCTGTAAATTGATCAATAATATTTTTATAAAGTAACGAACTTTTTGTAGATAAATTTAAATATTTTATTTCATCAAAATATTGATAAATAAAGTTTAAAGCATCCTCTTTATTTATATAACTGTGTGCAAGTATAACTGATATAATTGTTAAACTGCATTTATATAAATTTTTAAATAATTCAGAATTTATTTTATTTAAATTTTTTTTTATATTTTGAATATCATCTTTTAAATATGTAGAACTATTCTCAATTTTATATTTCTTTAAAATGGTGATATTTTCAATTGGTTCCTTTATAAGTTCCATTCCATCATTATTTAAGATTTCTTCATTCTTATTTCCAGAACTTTCTTTATATATATTAAAAAAAAATATATATATACACAATTTTAAAAGCAAGTTAGCATATTCTTCCTCTATATATATATGAGATGATAACAAATAAGGAATAAATAATAAAAGAGTTGGACAATTTTTCAGTAATAAATTTTTATGTTTTTCAATAAAAATATAATTATCTTGTATAGGTATTTTATCATATTTCTCTTTAGTTAATCCATTTGAATTTACAGAAATCATAATCATGTTTTTTAAAAATTCTGTTTTTTGATCCTGATTAAGGAAAATAAAAATGTGATTAATCCACTTTTTTGCCTTATTATACAAATAAGTTAATAATATTTGATTTTTTTTAAGATTTTGAAGATTTTGATTGCAAATAATATCATCTTTATTATGTCTATAATTCATATTACACATTAATACTATTTCAATTAATAGATATAAAAATGAGTTTATTTCGATATTTAATATATTCGTAAAAAAAAAAAATTTATTTAAAAAACTCAAAATACAAGCTTTTAAATCATTATTTTGATCATCCTTAACCATGCTTATAATAATATTAATAATTTTTACATTTTTAATTTCATTTAATTTTATAAAATTTGTTAAAGCATTTATATAAGTTGAATAATAATATAAATCGTCATTATCATTAATCAAATTTATACATCCATATTTATTAGAATGATTATACAATTTTTTATTATTATTAAGTGTATCTATAAATATATATCTTATTATTTTTTCTTCATATATATATTTTATACATAATTCAACTATTTCAAAAATGTTTACATACATGTAGAAGCTATACAATTCATCTTTATCTTCATAAATGTTTCTTATTTGATTACAAACTTCATTTTTTTTTTCTTTAAAATTTTTTATTGTTTCGATATTTACACCATTTTTTTCATAAAGACAATGTGTATAAAAATAACATATATAGAGAAGAAAAGAAAAATAAAAAGGAATAATATCATCTTTTTTTATTTTTTCATTTATTATAATTTTTATTTGATTAAATTCAATTCTTTCATTTATATTGTTCATCTTATTTTCTATTTCATAAAATAAATTTGGAATCAATTTAGAACCATATTTAAACATACTTTGTTTGAAAAATATATTATTATTAGTTTTTTCACATTCTTTAATAAAATTCTTAAATTTTTTAATCGATTGTGAAGATTCTGAATGTTTTGGAAATATTTTTTCAGAAATATCTGCATTATTTTTTTTGACTTTTTTGTCTGAACTAGTCGAATAAAAACAGAAAAATTCTTCATTATTTGAGTCATGTTTTGGGGAATTATAAAAGATGTCGTTTTCTTTTAAATCGGTATTTATCAAATTTTGTGAAATATCATGTATAGTATCTGTTTTATGAACTTTTAGAAAAGTATTTTTTATTGTATTTACATAATTATAAAAATATTTCAAAACAAATGAATATATATTGGTTATTAGAAAAATTATATAACTTATGTTAACATCATAAAAAAATGTTAATAAATTTAAATAATTTTTATAATTTTTATTTTCAGAATAATATAACTTTATAATAAAAAAAGACAAATTAAATAAAATAAAATGAATATAATTTTGTATATGTTTATATTTATATTTAATTATTTTATTTATTAAAATTAAAAAATAAAATAAATCATTTTTTTTATAATTTTTATTCTGATTTAATATTTTTTCATTATTTTCTTTAATATCATTAACATAATTTATATGCTCTTTAATTATTCCTTTTCTCCATATATCAATAAATTCAAAACTATTCATATTTATTTCTTCATGTTTATCCTTCTTTTCTTTTCCTTTATAAAACAACACAATTTGGTTTTTAACTTTAAAAGGATGGAATTCAATGATATAGAAAAAAGATAAAAGTGATTTATAAAACAATAAATATTCCCAATTATCAATTTGTTTGTAATCATTTACTGTTTTTATTTCCTCTGAAAAATAGTTAATTTGTTTCTTTTCCTGATTTTTATTATCCTCAAAATAGTGTATACATAAAAAATTAGAAAAAATATTAAAAATTTGCAATCCAGAATTATGGTAATTATAAAATATATCATTTTTTCCATCATTAAATATTTTTATCAGTATATATATTTCATATATAAAACTAATTCTTAGTGCCCCAATGTCATCAATTTTTATACTTTTTTCTATCAAATTATTTGCAAAATTTACATATATTACAAATAAGTTCCATATTTTTTCTTTATCTTTATTATTATTATTTTGAAGATTCAAAATCTTAATCATACAATAACATTCTTTTATCATTGGTACTATTATTAATTTTAGGGTTAACAAACAAATGTATATGTTGCTACTTGCTATATGTGTTAATATTTTTTCAATTACATGAAACTTGTCTACTTTTATTTTATTCTTTTTCTTTTCTTTATCCTTTTGTTCATTTATTTTGTCAATTTCATTCTTTTCTTTTAATATCGATAAGATATTTTTGTCGCTATTTTTGTCGCTATTTTTGTCGCTATTTTTGTCGCTACTTTTTTCGCTATCTTTGTCGCTACTTTTTTCGCTATCTTTGTCGCTACTTTTTTCTCCATTTTTTTCGCACTCATCTTTTTCATATTCTTCACCGCTTTCAATGTTTTGGTAACCTTCTGAAACGTCCCATTCATATGATAAATCATTATCATGAATATTATTAGAAAATATATCGAACATTTTAGGCACTTTTATTTTTTCCTTTTCGATTTGTAACTCATTATCAGATTCGGATATTTGCTCGTTATCTTCCTCTTCATTTTTATTTTTAAGGAAAAAACTATTTATATATTCCTTACTATCAATGTTTGAAAATATGTCGTTTTTTTCTAAATTCACAAAACTTGATATATCAGAATCTATTCCTTCATACATACATCTATGTAATATTACATATGTTTGAAATTTCTTAAAAATGTTTATAAAATATTTATTATATAAATTATATTTTTTTTTATTATTATTTTCCTTGTTTAATAAATTTATAAATATTAAAAGAATTTCAATCAAATAGTTAGTCATATTTTCATCATTATTATTTTCGATACATTCTAATTCAATTAATCCTAAAACAGTTGTTATATATTGAGAGCAACAATCTAATCCATAAAATGGAACACATATCTTTAAAGTTGTTAAAATGTTTTTTAAATTTTTTTCACTAATTTCTTCATTTTCAGAATTATAAAAGTGGTCTAATATATTCACAATTATATAACTTCCTAATCTTTTGTTAGATTTTAAACATTTTATAAAAGATTTTTGTAAATCTTCTTCACTTACAAAATCATATCGTCCATCTGTGTTAATGAATTCAATAGGAAAGTAATAAAATGCTATATCAATTAATGATTTTAAATATTCATTTTCTTTTTTCCATGAAAATATACTATTATATTGTTCTTTTTCATCATCTTTATTCTCAAAATCGTCATAAATATTTATCATAGGCGAATTTTCGCTAAGAGGTAATATATATTTATTGCATAATATATATATGATTTCAAATAAGAATAAAATATTTCTAGGATCTGATTCCCCTTCTAATTGTACTTGAATTTTATTAATAAAGTTTGGAATATTTGTTATTTCATTTTTAAAATGTTCTAATGATATTAAAATTATTTTATAATATTTTAATCTTACTATTTGTAAATAACTCGGTGCAAATATATGCTTGAATATTGTTTTCATAATTTTATAAACAATACAAATATTATTTTCTTTAATTTTTTCATCTTCTGATTCTTCTTCATTTTCGAATTCTTCAAAATCATTATTTCGTCTATTATATTTTTCATGATAATTGTTATAGCTACTTCTCCAAGATTCATTACTTTCATTTTCACTATTATAATTACTGTAATAATTTGATATTACATTTTCATTTATTTCTTCATTTTCGCTACCTATTATTTTATTTTTATCATCGGTATTGTCATTGTTACTCATATTATTTTTTTCCTTTTTATTTTTTGAAATAAATAATTTCTTATATTCTTCTGTAATCTCATCATAATATCGCATTTCTTCTAATTTCTTTTTATATCGCTCAAAAATAATTAAAAAAAAATTCAAAACACCATTTATACAATGCCAATCTTCAATTTTTTTAATAAAAAAATTAATTATAGCTCTAAAATATTCTATTTCTAATTCTATAAAATCAATTTCTTCAAATAATTGAGATATTAAATTTACCGATGTCCCTCTTTTTATATTTTCATTGCAAAAATTGTATTTCTTTAAGTACATAATAATGTCAATTAGCTTTTTATTTTTTTTATTCTGATCAATTAACCTTTTTTTTTCTGAACAGGTCATGTCATTTTTACACTCTACATTTGTAGTTATTGCACTGAATGTGCAGTCATTCTCTTCATGATTTTCTGTTTTTTCATTTGTTTCATCTACATCCTTTTTTGGATCATTTTCTATGAAATCAACTAACTTTTTTAGTATCTCGTTTCTTATTTTTTTTTCTTCTTTATCTTTATTTTTTTCATAAATTAATTCTATTTTTTTTTCTTTTCCATAACGAAGCATGGTTTGTTCAGGTGAAATGTATTCCTCTATCAGATTTTCCACTTCATCCATTTTTTTTAACAAGCATATCTACAAAAAAAGATAGTTTCCCGTGTTTTTATTATTCTCTTATTGTGTACTAATTTACAAATATTCGGATTGATCTATTATATTGATATTTTATGGATATGCAAAATTTGCGCCTATACATGTACATGCTATTATGTATTTTTTTCGCGGCTAGCTATTATAAACTGATTTTTATTTCCCGTCGAATTATCGCCCAATTAATATGCTTAAATTTCTTCAGTAGACAATATTTTATTTTTATTTTTTATAAAATTAAATATTCTCTATTTTTATAACTTTCTTATACATCCATATGTATATGTAATGATCAACCAAAATACTTGGAAATAATTCCAATGCTTTTTCTTCTATAAAATATATTTATGAATGATAAAAAAAAACAAAAACATTATTAATAACATAAATATTATGAACTATTCTTGTATAACACCATAGGATAATCATATACAAAAAGTTTTTTTTTATGTAAAGAAGCTTATAAATTTATTATGTTTGTTTAATGATATGATTCGTAAAACAATTATATATATATATATATATATTCATAACTATATTGAAGATTCTACAAATATGAACGAAATAAATAAAAATAATAATACATACATACATACAATGCATATAATGAAAAATAGAGATATTATATTCAATGATTGTATATATGTATTCATATTTTATGCTTGAATTTTCCTTATATTTTTTTCATATTTCACCCTATATTTTGTTTTTGATTTTTTAGGAATATTTGTATGTATATTTCCATAACATGCACTAAATACACATACAATACATGCATATTTTATCGCATTTTGTGGATTTAAAGTTTAAAAAAAAAAAAGGGAAATAAATAAAAATATTTATTATATATTCATACACATATTATTAATTGTATATATGTACTTATCCATATTCCATAAAAATTTACATAATTTATTTAATGATTTTTGTTTTCATAAACTCCATTCTATTTAAATATGTTATATGAATTTCTACATATATGTGGATATTATATATATAATTTATTTTCCCAAGTCATTATATCATTTTATTTTAAACAATTCAAGTAATTATTTTTATCAAAAATATTAATAAATTATTTTCTCATTCTTTATTAAATATGTACATATAATTATATTTTGCATTTATATATTATGTTTGTATGAATATTTGAATTTTTTTTAATACCTCTATATAGTTTTAGAGTATCATTATTTTGTTAACATATATTTTACTTGTTTTTTTGAGTTTGCCATATTTTAAATAAAAGGGAAACAAATATGTTGAAATATATCCCTTTTTTTTTTATACTCATAAAAAATGTATATATAATTATACGACTCTCATATATTTGAATATAAAATAAATGAATACTTGTTTATAAATTTAAAAAAGTAAAAATGGATATTTATATCTATATTCTACTCTAAAATTGTAATTTACAGATAAATTAAATTACATCATACATTATTGCAATGAAGTATAATAATATATAAGCAAAGCATTCAAATAATAATGCACATATTATTCAATTAAAAAGAAAGTGAAAATATATGTATATATTTTTAATAAAATATATATATATATATATATGAATGGATATTTTGTTCGTCTCTATTTTGGATGATAACATATCAGAAACTTAGACACATATTATTAAGTTAATTTTAATTCCTGAGTTCTATAACAACATTTTGAAAATATTAAATTTAGAAGTTTTCTAATTTCATCTTTATATCCTTTATAGGAATAATAATACATTAGTTAATTATATAATTAACATTTATTTGGGATGATCAATATATATGATGGCACATATAATTGAAAAAGAATTAAAAAATATAATAAAAGATATATATGTATCCCCAATATTAACTAATAGTAGTAGAATAGCAAAAAGAGAAATATCATTTTTTTTTGGATTAGATATTAATGAATTATTAAATTCATTGGGTGGATCTGATTGTTTAATAATTGATGAAAAAGAAAATATAGATTTAAGTTTAAATGCTAGCATTAATATAAATTACATAAATAAAAATAATACATTATCTGAAAAAACATTAAGTAATAAAAATTTAAAATTATCTTTTATAGATGTAGACGATTATGAAAATTTAAAATTAGAGCATATTGAAAAAGTCTTAATAGATACAATTTCATACAATGAACCACAATATTCTGATATATATAATAAATCAAATTTAGATGCATATTTTAGTAAAAATAATAAGGATGATATTTATACGAATATAAAATATTTTGAACATATATGCTTAAATTCGAAAATTATTCATAACCATATAAAAAATGATATAAAAAAAAGACAAATCCAAAATTCACAATATGATTCTAATACTTTTGCAGATCAAAAGCTTGGAAAAATCAACACAAAAAAAAAAAAAAAAAGTCAACACACAAATGATTCCACTACATCTGATTCTTCTTCTGAACAAAATAATATAACTCGTATACAAAAATATAATGCTTTTTTTTTGCCATGGTTTTATAATTATTTTAAAACTTCATGGAAGTATATGCATCTATATAATAGTTTACCTATTTCCCCTTTAGGTATTATATGCATATGTAGCACAAAAGATAATGATATTATTAATTTATATAAATCTATGATTAATTATAATATTAAAAAAAATAATGTATATACTAATCCAAATATTCCTAAGTGTATAATACTACTACATGTATCAAATAGCGATGATGATGAAATAGAAACAGATGTTCAAAAAAATTTTGTAAATATTCAATCAAATTTTTTAAATTATAAATGTCATTTATTAATTATAAAAGCTCGTAGATTTATAGATGCATGGAATAAATATTATAATGATAAAGAACCGCAAATAAATTTGAATTTTCACAATAGTTTATCAAGAAATATAAATGAACCGAATGAAAATATACCTCAAGATATAAAACAAACAATAGAAAAAAATACATATATCATAGATAATGAAAAAGACAAACAATTTGACAATGTAATATATGAAAATAACAAATACATAAATGAATCACAAACAAAACAATACCCTAAGCTTAATTATATTCAAAAATTTTATGCAAAATATTTAACTCCAAATCCTTTTAAAGAAATTAACAATAATAGTAATATATCTGTTTATAAAAATGTCAAAGATGTAGAAGATTTTCAAAAAATAAAAAAAGAATTAACTAATTTAAATAAAATATATGAATATATAAATTCAGATAATATAATATATATATGTAAAAATACACCTCTATATATTGACAATATATATTTTTGTTCGTGTTTAAACCATATAGATATTATATCATTAAAAATATTTATACACAATTTTATAAAAACAAAAGTACTTTCATATATTACTTCAATTACTAATAATATAAATAATCTAATATTAAGTAATAAAAAAAGTATAAAAAATCAATTAAAATTTATGTGGAAAAAAACAAAGTTTAGTTTTACGACATCTGATGCAGCTTTATATGTTGCTGAACAAACAGGCAATGCTATTATATCAGCAGCACATAATGTATTAGCATCTAATATAGATATTTCGCAAGGAAAAAGTAGTTTTAAAAATACACAATTAATTGATGGAACAAATAATAATAACCAAACAAATTATTCTACTTATGAAAATGAAAAAATTATTCAAAAAAATGATCCAGAAAATTATGACAAGAATCTTAATTTTGGTGTCGTTGGAAATGATCATTATGATAGTGCATTACAAAAAAACAAAGAAGAGGGAATCATAACTAATATATCCAAAATAGAAAATATTGAAGAAAATGAAATGAACACATATAATAAAGAGTCATTAGAACATATGTATAAAACTTTAAGTGATATTTATTTTATTTTAGAAGAATATGAACTATCTTATAATATATTAAAAATATGTATAAATGAATTTAAACATAGTAAAGAATATGGTTACCTAGCAAATTTATATGAATTATTTAGTTTATGTATTTTTAATATGAATAATGTAAATAAAAAAGATATATTATATTATCTTGATATGAGTTATCAAATGTATTATAAAATTTTTTATTTAAATAATATGTTTATATGTTCTATAATTAATTATTATATGTCTATAGTTTGTGAAATTAAAACCGAAGAAGCGGCTAGTATACTTGCTAATGCAAATTTTGATTTTTCATGTATTGATGATAAAATTAACACAAAAAACAGTATGAGCAAATTAGAATTTCAAATTAATAATATTCGATCTGCTTTATTATTAGAGCAAATTACATATAGTTATAAAAAACACAAACACAATAAAATTAAAAATAAAAATTCAAGTTTTATAATTGATAATATCCAAAAAAATAATTTCCCTCGCACCGCATCTCAAGAAATTCCTATGAATCATCAAAACCAAATTAAAGAACTAACTTATAATACTTCAACAAATTCATTAGTTGATGGTAAAGACATGCATAAAACTGAAACTGACAAGCATATTAAATCTGTAAATAATAATAATAATTCAGTAATATATAACACGAAAAATGATGCACTATATATTCACAACATGCGTCAAGGTGATGTTTATGCGCAAAATAGAGACAATAATTCAAATTTCGAACATATTAAAAAAATAAATAAAATGGATGAAATAGAAGATGTTAATCAAACAAATAACCTAAAATATAAATCGAGAAAATATTTATTTGATTTAACATTAGCAGGCCATACATTTAATAAATGTGGATTTAAAAAATTAGCTTTATTTTGCTATTCAAAATCTTTAAAAAAATATGAAAAAAAAAAAATGAAACATATATATGAGCATTTGCATTTCATGATGGCACGGCAAGCATTTAGCATAAATCTATACTATGAAGCATTACAACATTATATATGTATTTTGAATTCTATATCTAAATATTATGAACAATCTTATGTTCTTAATAAAAATATTGATATATATTCAACCTCAATTGATAAAGAAATTAACTATATTCGAGAATTTGCTTATGTTTACAAAATATATATGGATAAAGTATTAAATATGTTTACTAAACTCAATGGAAAAGAAGTTAATACCTTTTCAGAAAACGATTATATTTTTAGAATTGATCATGGAAATAGCGAAAATAGTAACATATCATACACATTTAATAAATACAACAATCCTGATGATATTATAAAACCTTTAAATTTGAAAATTCCATTAATTTGTCAAAGAAATGATGAAAGTTTATTTGCAAATTCAATTTATGTATCTAAAACAAATATATATAAATTAAAAAAAAACAATAGTATAAATAATATTAATTATTTTGATATATTTGAAAATAATTTATTTAAAATAAAAAATTACAATACAACTATACTAGATATGTATAGCATTATGTCAAAAGATATTAATTACACTTATAGTGACAATATTAATTGTTTAAATTATTTATTTATTACTTATAAAAATTTTATTAATGCCATATATAACAATCTTATAGATTTAGAAAATAGTGAAATATATGTCCCTGAAAATGTTATGCAAAAAAAAAATGAATGTTCAAACGAAACTCACCAAAATATAAAAAATGAAAATATTGAAATATCTGAAAAAACGAATCAAAATACTATTATCACAAACAATTATATCAATCAAAATTATAATTTTTTTCAAAAATCAGTAAATATTTCTCCATTTTTTTCCATAGAAAATAAAAATCTTTTTATTTCATATACAAATGAATTAAGGCAAAAACTTAAAAATAGTATAGAATTTTCTAATAGTGCTCAAATTAAAAATATATATCAAACAAATTTTTCGAAACACGAACTTCAAATTAATAATAAATATATTCAATATGCAACAAAAAATGATTTTATTTTTGTAACTTTTACTTTAAATAATCCACTTCACACAAAAGTAGAATGCCAAGCCACACATCTATGTGCATATTTTTATAATAAAAAAATAAATCAAGATATTATTGTTGAAAAAAAAATTCTTATTTTAGAACCCAAAGAATCTCGAACTTTCACATTATATCTTCGCCCGCTAAAACATGGATTACTATTTATATCAGGTATTTTTCCATTTTCATTTTATCTATTTCCAATCTTTAATATTTCATAATTTTCATTTTATCTATTTCCAATCTTTAATATTTCATAATTTTTATTTTTTACAGGAATTGTTTGGGATCTGTTCGGGCTCGTAAAGACATATCAAAATTTTTACACACATGGATTAAAACAGTTAAACAAAAAGTTTGACAAAATACATAAATTAAAATATGATGAAATATTTAATGTAGATGATGATATACAAAAAAAACAAAAAATAATTAAAAAATTAAATAAAGAAAATAATAAATATATATGGTCTAATAGTATAGGAATGATTCAAAAAAGAAGTTTGAAAAAAACAGATAGTTACGAAATAGATCATAGATTATTATACTATATATATGACAAAACACATTTATTTGATTTTATATTTGAAAATATTTATTCTAAAGACAGAAGAAAACAAAATAATTATGAAGTTGATTTAATAGAACTATTAGAAGGAGAGGGAATGGAAATCAAATTCAAAATTGTTAATCATTCAGAAATACCTCTAACATATTTGAGTTTGTGTATAACACCGTGTACCTTGTTTACATGTTATAAGCTTGTTTATAATAGCAATAGAACATTTCATATTTTAAGTGATATATCTAATTCCTCACAAAAATGTTATAACACAGAATCAAATAATGATAATCCTGTTTTTGTATATAACGAATTATATTGCGAAAATTATGTGGATATAAATAACTGTTCCGTTTTTAAGCAAAAGTTTAAAAATAAAAATATACAAAATATAAAAATAAAGGGAAATTTTAAAAAAAATGACACATTTGTTTTATATCTTAAAGTTGATACAACATATAGTGGATTTCATAAATGTATGATAACTATGTTATGTGGAAATGATATAAATAATAATACCGATTCAAATAAACAAACAAACAATATAAATAATAATTCTTTAATATATCCTGATATGTTTATAGAAAAAAAACAATGTTCTTACTTATTTTTCAGAATGATTAATGTTATACCTATAATTAAACTTATCACATATCCTTTAAATAAGTATAACAGTGAACAAAATTTTATTTATTTCCTTTTTCATAATTTATGTAAAAATGGAATTTATTTATATAATTTATATCTTGAACATACTAACAATAATACGGATAAAAAAGAAAAATATGTACATATGAATTTTACAGAAAAAAATGTAGAAACAGAACATAAATATATAAAATTATTTAATTTTTATTCTTCAAATATTCTATTTATAAAAAAAAAACAAACTTTGACATCTCTGTTTTATTCAGATAAAAATATAATACACAACAACATTTCAGAAAATTATTCTCTGAATAATACACACGTTTTAACCCCACCTCTTTACACTTCCTTCTTTCTAAACATAAATTGGATATTTAAACAATCTGGTATTTTAAAAAAAGGATGTATAAAAAAAAAAGTCATATTTCCCAATGATATATTAACTTTTTCTATTGACCTATTTGACAAAGACATATTTATAAATAATAAAAAAGACAAACTTATAAAAATTGGAGTTAATATATATAACAATTCAAATTTCGATATTTTTGACTGTTATGTACATGCCAGGGAAATGGAAGCAATGAGCTTTCTTTCCTCAATTGATGAAAATGATGATAAAGCAAGTATTACAAGTTTTGATGATAATGATACAGAATCTATAGATTATAAATATATGAATTGTGATTATGAGGATCAAAATGTTTATGACCAAAATAATGAACACAGTTCTGAACATAATTCCGATTTTTCTGAAATATATGAACATCTAACCAAAGATTTTAAAAATATCAAATCTGATAATTTTATAAAAAATGAGCATATTGAAAATCAAACTAAAATAGAAGAAAAAAATAAAATAATTTCTCACTATTCTTATAAATCAGTGTTATATGATGAAATAAATATTCAAAAAAATTCTATAAATGCAAAAATGAATATATCAAAATATAACCCCATAACGGAAAATTATTATAAAAGTGACAATAATGATTTTGAAATATCAGTTTTGAATTATTCTTCATGTTTTAATAATAAAAATAATGAAGATATTCAAAATATGAAAAAAAAATTAAATTATAGTTCAGAGAAAAACAATATTACAGATTTTCCACTTGACTTGCCTCAAAAATATAAATTAACTCACCAAAAAAAAAAAAAAAAACTTTACAAACATTTTGTTCATAATACATTTATACACGATTACAACAACCCTAATGATTTTCTTCGATTAACATATGATGAAATTAATAAAAGAGAAAATAAAAATCCTGAACATTTTATTTCGATAAATGGTTTTACATTTGTAGGAATAATACAAAAACATATTAAAAAAATCAAAAAACACACACAAAAAAAAATATTTTTTAATATCCTTTTTACAAAAGAAGGAATTTATAATATAAATAAATTTCATGTAGTGTTTAAGTTGAATGGTGAATTTTTTATGTTTAAACCTTTAAATGAATTAATTGTCCAAATCCACAAATAAATATTACAAGATATCCTTTTATAATGTGCTAAAGTCTTTTATGTAAAAGAATTTCCATAATAAATGTATATGCATAAAAATTATGCATATATCTACACTATTACTTGTTTTCTTATTTGAAGAATAAATTTTCCGTATATATACATTACCCAATTATCCCTTAATTTATTCCCCTTTTTAATTCCTTATTCTTTGGATTTTTTTTTTATTATATATATTTTTTTTTTATTATATATATTTTTTTTTTAATTAAAATTCCTAACTATAGTCCGCCTTAATGTTATTTTAATTCATTTTATTTGTATAAATGTATATAATCAATCCGAATTTATTAAAAATTACGCGATATTTATTTTAATTTTTAACCAATAGAAAAGGGCAAGGAAAACATAAGTACTGTTTAACCTTTTATTTTATGAAACTTTTTCAATCAATAATACATACACAATTTAATATTTATGCCATAAAGGGGGGAGATTAATTTTAGTTCCCATTATAGCCATTTTACTAATATATGTATATTTTTTTATTTAACCCATATATCATGATATCCTTTTTTGAAATATGTAATGGTGATTTATTTTTTCTTTTACGGTAATGAGACACATTAAATTTTCACAATACAACATCCCCATGTATATATGATCTGAATAAAATATAATAAAAATATGTAAAATAAAAAATAGGAAAATAATAAAATAGTAGAAATAAATAATAATACCAGCGTAATTATACGTATATGTAGTGATCGAGTTAAATAAATTAAACTACTTTAAAACAGGAAAGAAAGAAATAATTGAAATGTATTCTAAATATTTTTGTTCAATTAAGCATATATACTACGTGCATATATTACATATATATATTGCAAAAAAATAAGTAACTTTTTCATATTTATAGAAATGCTCTAATATCTAAATAAATATAATATATA
This sequence comes from Plasmodium berghei ANKA, assembly GCF_900002375.2. NCBI lineage: Eukaryota > Apicomplexa > Aconoidasida > Haemosporida > Plasmodiidae > Plasmodium > Plasmodium berghei. The sequence continues at coordinate 207,462 of NC_036169.2, forward strand.
CAGCCAATTTAAAATGGCTTTATGTTTTCACTTTCTTTGATCTTTATATTCAAGTAAAAATAAATATATAATAATATATAGATATATATATATATATATATAGCATAATAATTCATATTTAAATATAATTGTTTATTTTTATTAACAGTTCATAACATTTTTTATGTTACTTTTTAGATATTTGCTTATACTATATTAAAATTTTATGACCCGTTCATAAAATTATGAATGATTTTATTTTTATTTTATTGCTTTTTTTGTGTGTGATTATATTAATGTGTACAAATTACTTGATTTAAAACATTTTTAAATCCATTTTTTAATTCTTCCCTTTTTGATTATTATTGCAATTACAATCATAATTGTTATATTTATTTCCTTGCATTTCTATTCTCCCCGTTGTTATGCGAATATATCTATAATTATTTATGGTAATGTTCCAAACGCTTTATATAATCAAACGCAATATAATTGAATTTGATCATTTTGTTTCAGTTTAAGAAATGTACTTTGATTAAGCATTTTCCCACCACACCAATATATGATATATATATATATATATTCATATATTTGTTTATTCAAGTATTTATATATACATGTACATATACATAAAATACGATTGCAATTGCGTATAAATACACGCTTTCCCTTCCCCATATGTATTAAAAAAAGTACAGATTCGTATATATGAATAAATGGCTCAATACAACGACGTTTCTAGTATAGTTATTGATTTGGGATTTGAAAATATCAAACTTGGTTATTCAGGAGATGAAAATCCTAAAAATGTTTTTAGTTCAAATGTTGGAATCCCTTTAGATTTGGATGAAAAAATAAAAAATGAAGTATATAAAAAATGTTTATGTACAAAAGATGAATTTTATAAGTTTAATTTAATATATCCCCTATTTTATTTACAACCACGTGAAAACATCAAACTAAAAAATTGTTTATATATAGATGATAAAAATAATTTTAATGTTAATGAAGATGTTTTAGAAAAAATCCTTTTTATGAATATAAATGGGGATAGATCAGTATATAAGTTAATGCAAAATAGGATCAAAGGTTTTATAGGTAACAAGTTATATAAGCAAACAGACACTGGAAATGAATATATTGATGGCGATAATATTAATGAAAATGATAAAAACTATACTGAGGTAATAAATAACATCCAAATTGATTCCGAAAAAAATAATTATAAACATATTACTAATGAAACAAACAATTTAACGTCTACTTTAAAAGAATGGAATGAAGAAAATTGTTATTTTGATCTTGATATAATTGAGAACAGTCATATCGATATTTGTGGTATTAAAAATATGTTGAATAAGTATAATAATGTTAGTTGTGGGTTAAATGAAAACATGGGGAATTTCCCTTATGTATTTTCTTTACCTAATAAAAGAAATAAGAAAATTAAAACAAAAATTGCTGAATTATTATTTGAAAAATATGAAATCCCAGCTATTTATTTTAATTCAAAATCTATATTAACTGGATTTGCTTATAATAAAAAAGTATGCTCTGTTGTTGATGTTGGATCATGCTATAGTGATTTTTCGATATGTAATGACGGTATAATTGATGATAAAAATTATAATATATATAATATTGGGGGTACAAGTGTAGATATGTTTTTAGAGGAGTTACTACAAAAGTATAATAATTCATCTCTTGTTCCATATTATGAATCTAGCAAGGAAAAAAATATGCACACAAATAAAAAAGCTAGCTATAACAGTGATAATGTTCATATTGATTATTATACCAAAGCAAAGTATATCCCTTTGAGAGATTTAAAATGTTATTTATGTGAAGTAGCAAATAGTGAAAATGAAATAAATAAAGCAAAAAATATAACATTTAACGAACATGTCGATATATATATATTGCCAGATGGACAAAATATTAATATCACAAAATTTACTAACATTGCTTGTGAAATATTTTTCACGCCATCATTATTAAATGATACAACCATAAATAGCCATTTAAATAATTTGTATACAAAAGATAAAACTTTTGAAGGTATTCCTATTACATTATTTAACATGTTACAAAACATTAAGTCAATTGATCACAGACAAGAATTACTAAATAATATTATTTTAACAGGATCTTCTACTTTATTCCAAAATTTTAATGAAAGGTTTATCAACGAATTTGCTAATTTAGATATGCTGAATAATACTAATTTCCAAAATTACCAAGTATTAAATAATGGCAAAGAATTTAAGAAATATTCTTCATGGAAAGGCGGAAGCATATTATCATCTTTTAAAAGCTTCAACTCTTTTTTTGTTACAAGAAAAGAGTATGAAGAATTTGGTTTTGAGATTGTAAATAGAAAATGCTAAGAATTATTTTATTTGGGTTAAAAGTAGTACACTGAATTTTTATTTTTTTTTTTAACATGAACAAAATTATCCACCCATTCAATCATATATATATATGTGTGTGTATGCATGTTGTTGTATTCCCTCTATTAATTTCACTGTTTTATTTCGCCGTCTTATCTTTTTTATGTATATCCCTTTTCATATTTTGTGCAATTTTTTAAATGTATAAACTGGAGAGTGTCAATTCCCCATTTCGGCTATGAATAGGCAAGACATAAATCAAGCATATTTTGCTTATATTTTAAAATGAAAATAAAAAAATATTTTTTTGATTAAATTTCCCACATTTTGTCATATTCCAAATAGTATATATCCTATAATAGCAATAATTGTATACTTTCATACTGTATATATCCAGAAATATTTTTTAAAAACCTTTTTTATCCTCTTTCATTATTTTATTTTTAATTTTGTTCTTTTCGCAACATTTACAATTTAAAGCGATAATTTATTATTCCTTTAAAGAAAAATAAAATAATAAATAAATAAAATACGAAATTAAAATTATAAAATAATGTGAAAACCGTAGAAAAATACCAATTCATAGCATTTCCTATTCATATTTTAAATAATACAAATCAACAAAAAAAATTCATACAATACTATTAAAATAAAAAAAAAAAAATTCAGTTAGCCATTTAAGCATTTAGCATATAATAAAAAAAAATTTGCATAAATTTATACTATTTTTTTTTCTCTCTTTTTCGTTTTCATTTTTTTTTTTTACGAATTCAGAGTGAAGCTCTATATATTTTGTATAATATATTTGTCTCTTTATAATAATATTTATGTTTGTAAAAATAAAGGATTATTTCTTTTATTTGATATAATGATTGGTCAAATGAATATTAATCATATAAAAAAAATAAGCTAAACAGCATATTTTCTTAAGTTTATTTTAATTACATTATAAATAAACTTTCATTAGTATTATTACCATATCATAGCTTACATTTGTCTTATTATATTTTAGTTTATGTTTTTTAATTTTTAGGTGATTTGGAAAAGATAAAACGCCAAATTAAATGAAAATTTAACCAAAATAAAGAAATAAAAATAATAAATACAGTATTGTGTGAACATAAAGAAAACATAATAAGCACCTCAAAAGGAATACATACAAATGTAAATATTTCCATAGTTGAATTAACGAAAGAAATGATAAATGGCGAGTCACATACTGTAAGTTGTAGAAATACTTGTAAAAATGGAGAAAATAAAAAATCAGTAAATAATGATAACTGTTCAGAAAAAAATGAAGACAAACATAAAAAAAATCATGATAATAATACAGAAAAGAGAGAAAAAGAATCGTATGAAAATTCAATATTAAAAGCAACACTATTTTTTATTTTGTTGGCTCATACAATTATAATTTATATACTGATAAGAATAAAAAAAATAAAAAATATAAATTGTAAATTAAAAGATAAAACTATTATATTTATATCAGAAATAGTAAAATTTATAATATCATGTTTTTTTTATTCAAAAGAAAATCAATTTAATATAAAAATAATAAAAAATAATTTAGTTAATATAATTGTAAATAAAAAACTATATCTTATATATTTAATGTTACCAAGTATATTATATTATATACAAAATATTCTTTTTTATATTTCGGTATCAAATCTTCCTATTCCTTTATTTCAGTTATTACATCAATTCAGAATATTTGTAGTTTTAATATTTACATTTTTAATTTTAAAAAAAAAAATAAAAAGGGAAAAAATTTTATCAATACTATTTCTATTTTTATCATTGATATCCCTCAAGGATTATGGCATAAATTTTACCAACTACTTTATAAGACAAAATTATAATGCCACAAAACATATTGATATATTTAATATTCCAACAAATCATCATAATATAACAAAATATAAATTATTAAATCAGTTTAATGTATTATTATTTTATTATATTCTTGAAAAAAAAACATTGAATAAACATGTCTTAAAATTACCTATATTATTATTATTACAAAAGCATGAAAAAAAAAAATTTAAAAAACTATACAGTGAAACGCATTCCCAAAATGATTTCCAACGTCATAATAATCAATATTATATCAAACAACTTTTGCAAAATAACAAAAATAAAGACAAAACTAGTGAAACAAAAACATCTATGTTAAAACAGTTTAATATCAACACTGATGTAATAAAAAATATGAATAATAATATAATAGTAGGAATTATTTCGACATTTTTAATAACATTTATTAGTGGGTTCTCTAGTGTGTTTTTAGAATATGTATATATCAATTATAAACATTCTTTTTGGCTACAAAATTTATTTTTATCTTTCTTTACAATAATAATAAGTTTATTAACAAAAAATTTAACCATATATTTTGATATCACAAAATCACAAAAAAAAGACGAAACCGTTAAACTGCAAAAGAGCAATCGAGGTGATCACGAAAAGAGAAATGAACAGAATATTAAATCACTTACATATATCCCTTTGGAAAAAACAAATTACCATATTATTAATAAAATAATTTACTATTTTTATAAATATTTTAATTCATTTACCGAATTTATTTATGTTTCTATCCTCATATTTTTAAATGGTATAGGAGGAATCATAACATCTGTATATATAATATACGCTGGAAGTTTTTCAAAATTTTTTATTACACCAATTAGTTTGGTATTCAATATTTATATATCTTCTATATATTTTAAAGATTTTGAATTTACTGTTAATTATTTGGTTTCTTTAGTATTTGTATTTTTTTCTTTGTATCTTTTTTTTAAAGACAGTTTAAAACCAGTAGTTAATAAACCCAAATAAATAACAAAAATAAAAGCATTAATGCAAATACCCATATATGCCTATTTTCTATCATTTTTTTAAAACTCATTCATACGATATATGTATATGTGTGTATCCATTCTCTTTACTGTCTTATTTTTATTTACATTTTTTAACTCATTTAAAATATACCATAATTTTTTGCAGTTTTCTTTACTTTTTTAAAAACATTAAAAAAACTTTAAGTTAAAAACAAGCACACATGATTTGTTAAGAATAAAATGTTTTAACAAAAATATGGGATAGCAATTTTGTAAGTTGCATTCCACCGATAAAAGTCGAAAAAAATAATCAAATGGATATATAAATTTGATGAAAATACTAATTCTCGAAAAAATTAAAATCGCATAAATTTTAATACTCTCTATTTTACTGGTTCATCTTTTTCGAAACTTAAATAATTAAGATACGTCAAAAATAAGAAACCCAAGCATATGCACATAGATATATTACCATGGATTCAAATTCAGAGAAAAACATACAGACTCTTTATTCAGTTGTATTATTATTTTTTTCATCCAACGTGTTCTTACTTGACTTATCTTTATTTTGTCTAATTTTTCCTCGTTTTTTTTTTTTATAATTTAATATATTTCTTCCTATTTTCATTTCATCCCTTCCATTTAGAAAATCATAATTTGCACTTCCTCTCTGATTTTTTTGTTTTTCTTCAGTATCAGATTTTGATTCAGTCATATTTTGATCAGTTGTTGGTGTGAATAACTTTTTAATCGTTTCTTTTTTTTTATTTATTGTATATTTCGAATTTTCTGAATCTTTTGAATTTTTTTCTTTCTCAAATTTATCAAATGCATCTTTATATATAACTGGCAACCATTCCATAGAATAAGCAGAAGAAAAATCTCTTATTTTATCCATATCAAAACCTTTTAATTTCATTCTTTGATCTCTTAATTCATTTCTTTCTTTTAAATATCTATTTAATTCTGCGTCATAAATTTCTTTATGTGTAACATTTTCTCCTTGCTTCCTCAATCCGATTTCAGCTATTTTTCTAAAAATTCGTGGTTTTTGCACTGTCGAATAATATACCATTCTTAAATGTTTTAATTCATCTTCTGTATATTTATTAGCTTTATATATATATTCATGTAATTTTAAATAATTTTTCATAATATCTTGACTTTTCTTTTCTTTTGTGTCTATTAAGTTTGTATATTTTCTTAATATTAGTGATGATTTTATTAAATCTTTTTTATTTACATATTCTTCAAATAGTTTATTTATTCTTTCTTTTTCTTTTGGATCATATTTAATTGGTTCATTTAAATATGGAGTAAGTTTATTGGGATCTATTCGAATCCGACTATTTCTATATATTTTTCTTTCTTTATTTTTTTTAGTGCTTTCATGTTTTCTAAAAGCTTCAGCTAATTTCGTTCCTTTCATAGTTAAGATTTTGGTATATAACAATTGTACTTTTTCAAGTTTAATATGATTTGGATATTTTTTAAATCTTTCTATCAAATCTTTATATTTTTTTGTTTTTTCTATTATTTCATATTCATAAGACATATTTGCATATTTTTTTTCATAATCAGAATCACACACATTATCATAAATATCTATAGGCTCAGATACGGATTCTTTTCCTGTCGAAATAGATGTAGATGTATTTTCTTTATCTTCTCCTTCTGATGCAATTTTTGCACAAAATTCATCTAGCTCATTATAACGATATTTAAAATTTAAATAATCTATATTTTTATCATTACCATGTTGAAAAATGTATGTTTTTATCAGTTTTTTCAAAATATCATCAACATTTTGTTCATTTGGATAAATATATTTTAATTTATTAACAAAAATATATGGTAATGAATTTAAAATTTTAAATGATTCTTCTTTTGTTAATACATTTGGATTTTCTGTTAAAATTTTATAACAAGTATTTATATCATCATGATATAAAAAAAAATAAAATTGTTTTTTCAAAACATATCTATCATAAATTTGCCCATATAAATCGTCTATGCTCTTTATATCTATTTCTGGTTTATCTCTCAATCGAGTTTTATAATTAATATATGTTACATTATATTTTCTTAAAACATTTTCATAATCTGTACTGAATTCTTTTGGATATAATTTTCTATTTACTGTAATTACTGGCATCTTTGCCATTAATTTAAACAAATTTTTCTTTTTTATTGATTCTATTTGGGAATTATCTTCTTTTAGTTCTTTATTTTGCATAAAATAATATAATGTGTTGTTTCGAATTTCATTTTTCTTCTTTTTATTATATAGTTTGCTATTTCTGATTAATCCATTTTCAAAAAAATATATATTATCCTTATATTTTGATTTTAATTTCAATTTATTCTTCACATTTATATCACATAAATAATTTTTAATAAATCCATTAACTCCTTTAATTCGTCTATTTTTGTATTTATTTGGAATATTACAATTATAACTATTTTTATTCAAATGGCTAGCTAATGATACTGAATTCTTTTTAAATTCCTCTCTATATAATATTCTAAAATTTGTTTTTATTTTTTTTATTTCATCTTTATCTCTTAAATATGTTACATACATATAGTATATTAAAATGAAAATGACAAATATTTTCATATTTGTTCATTTTAGTATAGACAAATAAAATGCTATAAAGATGTGTAAAGTGATAAGAACTAGATGCAAAACAAAAAAGGTAATGCGGGTTCAGATTATGCAAATATACCACATGGAATATAACAAAACTTTAAATATCTCAAAAAAAAATTAGTAGGATCCATCATACCATTTTATCAAATCACTGCTATCTTTTATTTTCCAATCTCTAAACAAAAAAAATATTCAATCAATTATAAGTTACCCCCATGAATACCCATTTATTTTATTGCTTATACACATGTATATATATACACTTTTCTTGACCCCCAATATATAACTACAAACCCATCATACCGTTCTTATCTTTTCTTTCTTATATTTTCTTTCTTATATTTTCTTTCTTATATTTTCTTTCTTATATTTTCTTTCTTATATTTTCTTTCTTATATTTTCCTTTTTTATATTTATTAAATAGGAAAAAAAATGTTCATTTTTTATCTGTAAAACTTTCCACCATATTAGTACACTAATTCGAATATAAAATATATATATATATATATATATATATATATATACATAATACATACATATATATACTCTGTTTTATTCGAATCTAAAAAAATGAAAATAGAAAAATATGCATATTTGCATTATGCAAAAAAAACATTTCAAATATTTCCACTGTTTTTTATCAACCATATAACATAAAATATGTTCAAGCTGTATATGGAAATATACCGCCAAATCTATTCATATTTTTTCTCCTTTTTTCATTTTATTCATTTTCAATCACCAAAGAAAATATTGAACAAATTTTACTAATGAGAAATCATGGCCAAAGAATAAGATTAAATAAAAAATGCATCGTTTATAAAAAGTTCGAAAATAAATACGCATATGTGTTTGCGCATATAAATATTATTTCCTTTCCAAGCATCTATTAAAAATAATAATATTATAAGCTACACTACTCGTTGGTAAATAAAATTATCCATTTTTTGTAGATAGTTGTGCATTATTAATATGAAAAAAGAAGAAAAATGGTAAAAAAGTGGAGAAAAAAAATGAAAAAAAAAACGATACACATCCCCAAATGAACCTATGTAAATTCGCACTTGTATTTTTGAAACATGCCTGCTAAGGTAGTATCATCAGATGCCTTTAGCAATGACCGAATAATATTTTTGTATTTAATAATTTTACAAAACTCATCTGTTACATTTTCAAAAAGTAAAGATTTTTCATGTGCTAACTCAATAATTTCTTTGGGCAATCCAGCTAATTTTGCTATATGTATACCAAAAGATTTAGGGCATATTCCTTTTATAAATTTATACAAAAATATAATTTTTTCTTGATCATCGTCAATACTTAAGCTCATATGATAGTTTGAAATGTTTGTGTTATGCTTAACTTCTTCTACTAATAAATGATAATGTGTTGAAAATATACATCTACATTTTATTGTATCTGAAATTTGTTCAAGAGTAGATAATGCAATAGCAGTTCCATCAAATGATGATGTTCCCCTTCCCAATTCATCTAAAATTGCTAAACTATATTTAGTACTTTGTTTTAACAAATTTGATATATCTTCTAGTTCTACAAGAAATGTGCTTTTTCCTTCAAATAAATTATCACTGGATCCTAAACGTGTAAATATTTTATCAACAATTGTCAATTCGCAATATGTTGATGGAACAAACGCTCCGATTTGAGCTAAAATGACTGAAATAGCAGTTTGCCTAAGTAATGTACTTTTACCACCCATGTTAGGCCCTGTTAATAAAAGAGTAGTTTCTTTTTCTTTATCACATCCCATATAAATATTATTTGGAATAAAATTTGGCATTAAAGTAGCAACTACAGGATGAATATTATTTTCAAGAATTAAAAATGGTTTTTTTTCTTTAGATGCATGTTCAGAACCCATTTTTCTATCTTTTTCAATTTCACAATTTAAATCATATCTATAATTAGGATCTTCTGATTTATTATCCATTGTATTTTCACATTCCATAAAATGTAAAATTGGTCGAGTTAAAGGAAAAGAAGTATTTAATGCAACATAAGCAAATGCTTGTAAACAATCCAACTCAGAAATTAATCTACATGCAGATATATATTTTTCATAATGCTCATAAAATAGATGAAATATTTTTTGAAAAAATGGATAAATAGCATCTTTTTTTTCTTGTTCAATATCTTCTAGCATTTCAACTAAATTTTTTATTTCCTCATTTTGTATTCTTATAAATCCTTTTTTTACAGATGTAATTTCAACTTCTTTTAAAAATGATTTAGGTACATTATCAGGGCATTCTATTTCATATTTATATTTTGCATGCACATATTTAAGATTTGGTATTTTAAAATTTTTTTTCATATCAACTAATATATTATTTAATTCTTTTTCTATGTCTTTTTCTTTTTTATTTATTGCATCAATAGCTTCATCACATCCTTCAGCAGGTTTATATTCTTTTTCCCCATCAAAATAAATTTTTTCTAGAAATTCATTAGTTATTTTATCAATTTCAGGATAATTACCTTTTATATTATTTTTAGATATTTTATTATATGTATTTGTAATTTCAAATAAACGAGTAGGTATTAGATCTTCTTCGTTATCAATACTGTTAATTTCAATTAACATATTATCTATTTCTTTAAATGCATTTAAAAATGTGACAAATTCTTTTAATTTTGTATTTACAATATTATCAAAAAAAACAGCCCCTCTTTCACTTTGCGATGCTTGTATACATATTTTATTTAATAACCTTTCTATATCAGGTAATTTCTTTAATTTCAAGCGTATTAAAGATAATATATGATCATTTTTTCTCAAAAATTCAACTACATCTAATCTCTGATTTATTTTATCACAATTTAGTAAAGGACTACATACCCATCTTCTCATATTTCTCGCTCCAAAATTTGTACATGTTTTATTTACATAATCATATAAAGAATTTTTTGTTTCTCCAGATTGAGTTTCTAAAATTTCTAAATGCTTCAATGCTGTTGCATCTAAAACCATATAATTATCCTTTTTAAATAAATCATAAAATTCAATTTTACAAAATTTTAATATTTTTTTATCCAACAAAAGAGAACGTAAATAAACAATAAAACCACCAAATGCGCATATAACACTATTTTGTTCTTTATATGCTTCTAAAGCTTTAGGAATATTTTCAAAATATTTATTTACTTCATCAAGTGAAGCTATTATATTAGGAAAACTATTTACACTAGTTAATTCTGGACATGTTGGAATATTTTTAAAAATAGACAAAACTTCTTTACTTATATTTTTTGAACAATATAATATTTCAGCTGGGCATAGTTGAGCCAACAATGTTCTTAACTCAATTCGAGATTCATCATCATTACAATACCCAACAGATATATAAGATGTGGCTACATCACTTACAACGAATCCGAAATTACATCGATTTTGTGATCCTGTATTATTATCATCTTCTATATCTTCTATATCATCAAAATGAAAGCATATTATATATTTCGTTTCTGCCGATAACATATTGTCATGTAAAATTGTTCCTTTAGTATAAATCTCATTTATTTCTCTTTTTATAGCTTTATCTTTAGGGCCCGAAGATGTCTTATTTCGTTGTTCTAATTCTTTAGGGGTTTCCATTTGTTCTATTACAACAACTTTATGCCCACTATTTATAACTTTTTTCGCATATAAATGTAAAGATTGTTCAGGAAAACCTAAATGAGGTTTTTGTTCACCATTCATCCAATTTAATCCACATATTGTATGCATAATACAAGCATCAATATAAAATATTTCATAAAATCTACCCATTTTAAAAAAAATTATTTTATCAAAATTTTTTGATTTTATTTTCCAAAATTGTTGCATACCAGGAGTATAATGAGCTTGCTTATATTCAATAGCCCATTGATGATCCTGGGGGGGTGTCCAAATTGTTGATGAATCATAGTTTGGATTATCAGGAGGATTTAAATTAATATCCCGAATATATTGTGGTTGTATCCATTTAGGAAATTCAAAAGAATTACAATATAAAAAATATTGTTCTATATATAATCTAAATTTGTCATTATTCAATGTAATAGGTAAATTTAAAAATTTATTACGTAAATAATCCAATTCTTGTGATTTTTTATTGTCTTCAACTTTTTTTCTTTGTACATATTTTATATCTGTATTATTATTATCATCCTCTTTATTACTATTTATTAAAATATCTTCTCCTTTTTTATTTGCATCATATAATAAATTTTTCAATTTATGATCAACTCCTTCATTTTTTACAAAATTTTTTTTTTTTTTTTGATCATTACTATCACTTCCATAATATTCATCATAAGAACTATCCAAAATTATTTTTCTTTTTTTTTTTACAATTATATCTTCTTCAGTGCTAATCTCAGCATTATCCATCATATATCCATTATTTTCATATTTAACAGAATCACTGTTTTTATTATTATTAATTTTTTCACATCCATCAAAATTACTTGTGCTACTAAAAATATCACCCTTTCTATCACTATCCATAGCTTTACTATTTCCAAATGAATTTTCATCTATCTTTGGGCAAACAAAATTATTTAAAATATCAATTTTGCTTTCTTTTTCTTTACTTTCTTTTTCTTCACACGATTTATCATTATTACATTTTATACTGCTTTCCTTTTTTATTTTATTATTTTGTGTTTTAAAAAAACTTAAAATTGAAGCTTGCTTTTTGTTTGAGCAAGCTCCTGTTGTATTCCCCTTGTTCACCTCTCCCATTTGATAAAAAACAAAAAAAAAATTAAAAAAATTTGAAAAAAACGAATTTTTTTTTTTAAATTATTTACACTTTTATACACACTATGTGCATATCTAAATATTCCTTTATCTGTTTCTGAATTTATCACAAAATAAAAATATCCTATCTTTACTCGTTATATATAACCCTATCAATTTTGTCTTATTTATAGGCTTATATAAATATTTTTGATTTTCACTCACAAATATATGTCTCTTTTATTTTTCTCTAAAATCAAACCACAATCACCCACTAAATGCAAACTTTTTTGATATTTTGTATAACTTAAAAATTAAGAAACCTTTTGTCTATATCTCTATTTCCCTATATACTATTTCGCCAACTTTGGCATTCATATATGCATAAAATGGTGTTTCGATATTCATATATTTATCTATTTAATAATACTATTATTTTTTTAATCTCATCCCTTGTTTCGTTTAATATAAATACATGCATACATTCAAAGTATTTTAAAAACCCAAAAAAAAGCGAAATGCATTTATACTTAGTATTATTTCCTAAATAATTTTATGTTTTTTTACATTTCTTTTATTTAAAATTTTATTAATATTTGTCGTTTTACCGATTAATCTTTATTTTATTTGTTTTCTCTTTTTTATATGTCTATCAAACTACTGAAATATGCATAGTCATATAGCATATATACTATGTGGATAAACATAAAAGCATCTACGCAATAATGTCATATTAATACCGAAATGAATAAATTCAAAAAAATATGTATATATATAATACAAATAAAAAATATGTATATATGCACGTTATTTTATATTATTATACTAAAAATATTTCTTTTATTTATCTTTACTATATATATGGTAAAATATGTCTAATATATAGAAACTCACTGGTATGTGTTATGTACATAATATTGTCCATTATATATATTTTTCAATTTGGGGAAATTATACAACTAATAAATTATTATTATTAAAAAAAAAAGAATACATAAATTTGTGTATTAACAAAATGATATACATATATGCGAACCGAGCAACACACACACACACACACACATATATATATATATATATATATTTTCAAGTTTGAAAAAAAATTAAAAAAATGAGACATTTAAAATTTAATATATGTTAATAAATATTACTCATTGTTTATATAACTAGTTCTGTTAATATGAGTTATGTTTACCACTCTCTCTAATTATTTTCAAGTTCATGAATTTTACAATAAGTGTTATTATTTTTTTTATCAATTAATAATATTTAGTATATTTTATATTGATTGACAAAAAAAGAAAAAACATAAATATATACAAATTGTATTCCTTTCTTTGAGAGCTTATAAAATAAAAAATATTTAAACAGACATTTTTTAATTTTAATAAAAATATATTTTTTTATTTTAGGCTAAAAAATGGAAAGCTAGGACACTATTATTATTATGTTTTTTTTTTTAATAAGGTTTTCATTTTATTATGTTTTATTTTTTTTAATAGGTTTCATTTTATTTTATTTTATTTTTTATGAGCTTTCAAAGCCCAATGCAAATAATATGTTAAAATACCATAATCGTGTATATAATATGATAAAGAACTATTATGATTATATCAATTAATTATTAATTTAAATGCATATGAGAATACAATAGTGAAAATTTAAAAATATTCAAAATGCCTTTTTCGTTTTTTTTATAATTTATATCTTATATAATAATTTATTAAAACAAGGGGATGCTTAAAAAAATTATAAAAGAAAAAACAAATTTTTCTTTATATATTTCTTAAAAATAAAAATAAGAATGAAAAAAAATTGTGAACAAAAAATAAGCACACAAAAATACACAATTAAGAGGTTAAGAATTTTTCCCATTTTTTTTATAAACATTTTATATGATAAAGTATATGTAGTAAATAATTAACTCATCATATATATGTATATGAAAATTGAAGAAAATAAAATTATCTTAAAAGGGGTTTATTCAAAATGAGCATAAAATAAATAAATAAATAAAATAACAATAAATAAAATAATAATAAATAAAATATTAGTCTATAATCCATTCGTCGCCTACAATTCTGTCCCATTCACATGAGAGTTGGGATATACCAAATCGAATTATTTACGAATTAATTTTGTTTATAATATCATTCTATTTTATTATTCGCGTATATAATATAGAATTCGAACATATTTGTTCTCATAAAAGCTAACTAATCTTGTAAAAGTATAAAAATATAATTTTTTCTAAATAAATATATTATATATATATATATACATATTGCTGTGTATATACACCTATAAGAGAACAATGATATTCTAAATATATTTCATCTTTCTCTTTTTTTTTTCAAAAAAATATTTTAACAATGGCTACAATTCTTAATATGGATTTCCCTTCTTCAGATGAAAATGATGAAGACTATAATGCTGAAGAAGATTTAAAAGAAGAATTAAAAGAACAAAAAAAAAAAAAAAAAAACTCAAAAAAAATAGGAAATAATATTAAAAAATCTATCATAAAAGAAAAAACAGAAAAAATATATACCGATATTAATAAAGAATATGAAAAATTATATACTCATGAAACTAATGTCACAAACGAAGATTTTCTTCTTCAATTTCATAAGAAATATCCTCAATTTGAAAAAAATAATAATACAACACAAAAATTGTTTAATCATTTGAATAAATATTGCTCAATAGAACAAGATAATTCCAATTTTATGGATATAAAAGATTATAAAAAAATATGTCGAAGCTGTTATGATAATAATAATAATAATAATGACGTCTCAAAGGTGGTAAAAAATGCATTAAATTCATTTTATTCTAACAATTCTGTATATGTAGAAAAAAAATACATGTATGCTGGTAAAATATACAATATTAAAAAAAAAATCGACAAAACTTCCTCTTCATATAAAAGATATTTAAAAACAAAAGACAAAATAAATATTGGCGGAAATTTTGCAAATATCGATGAACTTGTACAGCAAATACAAGAAAGTAAGCAAATTAATACAATTGATAAATCGACAGAAGATTGGAAACATTACAAAATAGCTAACTCTATCGATGAGGAAAAATTAAAAGCCAACCAAAATTATTTAGAAAATAAATTTTTTGCAGAAAATGTTGAAAGAAAAATGTTTGAAAACAAAGCGAAAAGAAAACCATGATAAAACATAAAATAAAAAAAACACACTATGCCATATTTTGTCACATTTATTTTTTTTTAATATAAATCAAGTATAGAAATTCCTATATCCGCCTACTTTCGATGTACTATATATTATTTATGATATCCTGATTATATCAAATTGATATATATGTATGTTATTTTATTTGTTTAATCCATTTGCATATACTGTACATGCATCCTATCATTATGTTATGTTAATACATTGAACAAAGAAATTGTCTGCATATCTTTATATTATTGAGAATAATAACATTCCCACTTTTAATAATGCTTACTTTGTTCACACCCTTTTAGTGTTACAATTATTTTATTACTTTTTTCTGTATATTGTATTTACCTTTCTATGATAATATATTTTTAATTAATTTTCACTGTATTATAATAATTAAAAAAAAAACCTTATCAAATTATTATTTATAGTTTAGCATTTTTTTAACTACCCTTAACATATTTATTGTTTTGTCTAAAGCCACCAAAAATAACTAAAAAAATTATTTTAAAATTATCATTATTATATACACACCTATCAATTTTATTAGTAGTTTATTTAATTTGTTATTGATTTATATTAATATATTTTTTCCAAACTCAAAAAATATAAGTTTACATTATACTATGTATATATGCCTGTTCATATTAATAAATATGTTTATCCATGCACATGGACTAAAACAAAATTCCTTTGAATAATACAATAATAAATATGTAAGCAGATAAATAACTAAAGTCAAATTGATTAAAACATGAAAATTGTAAAAAACGAAAGTGTAAAACATGAAAGTATAAAAAGTGAAAGTATAAAAAATGAAAGTGTAAAAAATGAAAGTATAAAAAGTGAATATGAACGAAACATAATTTTTTGATGCTTATAAATTCCTGAAATGGAATAAACGCGAATGCAGATAAAGTATAGATTAAACTCTATTGAAAATATTTATTCGAGCTTTAAAAAACAAAAAAAAATATAAGAAATCGTTCATGCAATTTGAAGCATAAACCAATGATAAGCATCACAAAAAGGGCTAATAAAATAGGCATATATATATACAAGCTCAATGAGGAATTGAAGTATTTTATTTATTACACAAAATCTTATATAAAAGAAAATGAATTAGAGATGCTGGTCGATTGGAGAATGATATAACAATTTGTTATGAAGCATTTCTTACTATAAAAAAAATTCTAAAATCACCAATCATTTTCTAAAATATATAAATATACGAAAAAAATATAACTTAATCTTAATGCCTATTAAAACTATTTATAATATAACAATATAATGATCTAATAATACTGATATAAATACCTTAACTTATTATGTAAATATAAATTGTCAATACGAAAAATAATTTTTTTCACACACAAATTATGTGCATATATAAATATTTAATTTATTCACACACTACAACTCGATGAAATAATTTAAAATTTTCTTTGATATGCATTTTGACTTTTGTATAATTTTTTGTATTCATGTTGTTGATAGGATAATCTTTCTGAATTATCATAAGCATTATCATCATGTCTTCTGTATATCTTTCTATTTTTATGATTTTTTTTTGGTATAAAAGGCCTAATTGGCAATGTTAAAATAAAAATTATAAGTTGAAATATGGATGAAATAAAAAACCATATCCATCCCAATAAACATGTTATAGTTTTTATGGAATATTTAAATGATATATATATAATATAAAACAATATATATATGTGAATAAAGTTAACAATAGTGAAAAATAATAAAAATATTATTTGATCAAGTAAGTTAGTAGGTATTATTCCCTTTAATTCTGGATTTATAGTATTTATTTTGTTTACTAAATTTTCTGCATTTATATTTAATTTTTGGACAAAATATTCTACATATTTAAAATATCCATCTTTTAATGTTAATAATATTGGAATTATATTCTTAATATGTTTTAAAATTAAATCATAACTAGGCGATAAAATACTATTATTAACTTTATTTTTTAAAAAAAGGTGATAATATTTAGAAATGTAATTATTATATATATTTATAATTATGTTTGTTATATTATTGTTTAGTATAAATTCATAAAATTCATATATCCTACTAATTGCCAAAGTACCATACATTTTTGCATATTTAATCAAGTTATAATATATAATATAAATTTTGTTAAATATTTCAAATAAATATGTATTTTCAATTATTATGATATAAATTGTTTTATATATTTTATAAATTTTATAAAAATATCCCTTAATCATATCATAAGATATTAAATAATTTTCCGCATTTTCATATCCATTATTATAGTAATAATTTTCATATTTTTTATTGCAATTATTTAATTTATATTCAGCATTAGCTATTTTAATTTCTAAGTTACTTATTTTATCTTCAAAGTTTTTTTTTTCGTTTTCCTTTTTATTTAAATTCTCCTTATATTCATTTGTTATATTTTTAATTTCTTCACTATGTTTTAGTTCCTTTTCTTTACACTTTTTAAACAAATTTTCAGTTTTACTCATTTGAGATATGCACAAATTTAATTCATTCTTATTATTTTCTGTATATTTATATAAACTATTTTGAACATTTTTAATTTGAATAGCTAATTCATTTTTTTGATTTTCACATTCTTTTATCTTTCTATGTGCTTCATTAATATTGTTTTCTAAAATCTGTTCTCGATTCATATTATCAATCTCACTATTCCTCTCTACATTATTACCATTTTTTTTGTTATTAACATTTTCACATTTTAAGCTAGTAACTACATATACTAAAGCTATGAAAATCCAGACTTTCCCTAATTTCATTTTAAAAAAAAAAAATCAAATAAAGTAAACTAAAATAAAATCGGCTTGTTATATTTATGTGTATGTACACCCGTGCTATGCAACAGTTTTATTCTTTTGAAAAAAATAAGATAAGTAATGCATTTATCCTATATTATAACTATCGTTTTATTCTTGTATATAATATTTTATGTATATCCACTTGAATAAATATATATAATATATTTTTGTGTTTATGTGTCTTGTTTCACTATAATATAAAAATGCTTTGAATTTCGATATTTAAATATTTTTTGTTCTCGTAATTTTTTGAAATATTTAAAAATGTCCTTTAAATTTTTAAGCATATAAAATAGAGATACCATATAAATATATTTGTTATTTAAGAATTATATGCTTATGTGCTATGGCAAAAACCAACGTGTTTAATGCGTATTTATTTATGTATTTTACCCAGTATTTTATTTTCGGAATATTTTTAAATGTATAAAATATTTAAAATATGAATATTAATTTAATTCTTGGAAAATGAACTTTTCGAAAAAAATAATATAAAATATAATTTTTAATGCAGTAGCATGTTTTTTTATTTATAAAAATATTTCAAATAAAGACTATGTGCTTACTCTACACTCAAAAATAGCAACATATATAATATATATATACATTACCCTCTATATTTTGTATGTTATTGTCGAAATAAAAGCGATTATATTCATTAAATTTGCATTATTTCTATTTTTTGTTCATTCATTTTTTTTAAACATATCTTTATATGCGAATAATGTTGTATTAAAATGATTAAAAGCTTATTTAACCTTTCCAATATAAATTTATTTTGAATATTATGTTTTTTTCGGTTTTTATACGAATATTTCCCACAATTGAAAAATATTTAAAAAAAATTTACTTTCCTATCTATATATGCATATTATAAATATACACGCACATGCATGTGTGCATATAAAATAATAATGAACATATATTTCACACCAGACATATAATTATAAAAAGACATATATATATATATATATATTTAATAAAAATTACTAATTTAAATAAAATAAATAATCAATTAGGATCATGCAGACTTATAAGCAGCTAATCTCATCAAAGGAAAGTAAAAAAAATATTTTTTATTGTATTATTATGTATGAAAAATCATACCAATTACGCATTTTTTATTTCATTTAAAATTATTAAATATAGTACTTGATCAAACTTTCATTTTGTGCGTAAACAAACATCCATAAGCCTTATCTACATAAAACTAAATGGATATATTAAACATATAACAAGTAAATATTCGATAAATATTTTATTCATTTTCATTTTCCCTAAACTTGGTAAACATTTGTTAATTTTTTTTATCAAATATATATATATGTAGCATAAAATGTAGGAATAAGTTTTGCTTAAGTCAAATGTACATTTTTAAAAAATTATTATTTCAAAAAAAAAAATTTATAAGGTTTCAATAAAAAAATTAATAAAATATATAATTGACTTATAAATATATTAATTGCCATTTTTCGATAACATTTATAAAGCTGTATAAAATGTGGGAAAACCATATTAAAATTTTGAAAATATACAAAAGCACAAATATTGCTATCCATATATATATATATGCAATTAAGAAAAAAAAACAATTGATAAAATATGTATACATATGAAATGCATAATCATGTATTTGTATAAATATAAAGCTGTACTCATCAAAAAAAATGACAGAGTTACAACATTTATTATTATTTTCTTTTTAAATAATCCAAAGAATAAAATAAAATGATAGGGCTTTAAATAGTATACATATTGGTATACAACGGGACCATGTTCAATTACATTCTTTCTGATAGAGCAATTTAACAATATAAAATATGTCTTATTTCATTGAGTGGCTTATATTCCTTCCCAATATTATATATATGTATGTATTAATATGACCAATTTTTTATATTTTTCATATAAATCAAATACTAAAATTATCAAGTTATGTTTATATACATATGTACGGATTTCCCTTTTCATATTTTAATATTATTTATCACGTGTTTAATTTATAAATATGCCTATTCACATATTCTTATAAACTACCCCCTGTCTGTTGTACCATTGCATCAATAACATCACCATCTTCAATTCCGAGTTGATCAGGTGTGTTTTCTCCATGTATTCGATCACCGTCATATAAAAATCGGACTATAAATATTGAGAGAAAAAAAAAAAAAAAAAAAAAATATATATATATATATATGTGATAAATCTTAAGAAACCTAAATAGGAGCCAAGTACCCAGATGAAAAACACGAAAAAAAGCGAAGCAAAAAAATATATACATATTCATACACTGTCAATAAAATGGTTATTCTCTTTTTTAAAAAGATGTACCTGCTTCTATTGATTGACCAAGACGATTACAATAAACTTCCATTAATTTTTCCAACTTTGTTTTTCTTTTTATTTTAAAAAAAACCTCTGCTCCATCAGGTGATCGAACTTTAACCTGGATATGTTCGCCTTGACTAGTCCCTGTGCTTCCATTATTATTTGCTGCTGTATTATCATCTGCCATTTTGCTTATATGAATTGGTAATAAATGTTTTGTATATAATTTATTTTTTGAAACTATACTATAAAATATACCTTCTTCAATGGAAAATATACTACATATATGTTATTTTACATGCAAATTAAAGAATATATCTTTTTTTAACATTTAAAAATCAATATAAAATAAATAATAAATAACATTTATTAATAAACAGTTTTTTCATGTGCAAGTTTATTTATAAAAAAATTTATGTTAAGTATCGAAAAATATTTTTTTATTTACTAAAACATTTAAATAATACAAAAAAGAGAATTCAGCTAATTTGCATACTATATATATATTTTTTTTATGTATTATTATTTTACCTAGTATATATATTATATGCTGCATACATGTATATTTTTTTATGTATTATTACTATTATTATTTTACATAGCCATAAATATTATATGCTTGCTTTTATTTTACGTATGTAAAAACTTTTAAATTTTCAAACAAAGCCGCGAATTTTATGAGAGTTTTTCTTTTTTTTTTAACCTTTCATTCACCTTTTCTTAAATTATTTCAAACACCCATTTATATTATAAATATTTTTTTAAACTCCAAAAAAATGAAAGAAAAAAGTGTTTTTTTTAAAGGAAAAAAATACATGTTACAATGGTATTTAATATATGGATATACAAAAAGTACACAAAATTATTATATATGTATAAAAATATGCACAAAGTATTTACATATAGAGTATTAATATTATATTATTTTAGCATATATAGACGAATTCAGATTATTTTGTTTATATCTTTATTCCAATTTTTTATTGTAAAATAATAAGCATTCTTATTAATACTGAATAATTCATGAGAATTATTTTTTTTGAAAATTTATGTAATAGTAGAAAGATATTTATTTTATTGGTTTTTTCTAAATATATAGTTAATTATTTAATACGTTTGTGCTCCCTTATATCTTCCTTTTCATTAATATTCATAATATAAAATTGTGGAAAATTATATTTTTAATAACACTAATCCACATTAATATGGTAGTGTAGTCGGGTTGTTATTTTTGATCATCTTTTAAGGAGCTTGGCTAGCTTCTTTTTCAATCTGTATCAAAAAAAAATATATTATTTTATGAGTATTAAGTATTATGTGAAATTTGTAAAAAAAAAAAAAAAAAAAGAGATTTACAGCTTCTTGGGCCTGTAAATACTGTTCCTTCAAATTTGCCAATTTGTCCACTAGTTTTTTTCTTAAATCCTGAATTATAAAAAAAAAATGTTGTATAAAATCTCTATAGAAATATGTGCTTTGAAAAATTATTTGAATAAAAAATTTCATTATCGCTTCGTTTCGATATTTATATAACTAACAACTAGGTGGGGGCTATATTTGTTATACTCGGCCAGCTCTTCATCAAGTTCTTTTGCCAAAACCGACTTTGGTTTCCTAATAAAGCTAATAAGAAAAATATAAACGATACATAATTTATCCGAATTATTTAATAGTAAAGCAACATATTTTTTTTCAGTTTAACACCTCATTTTGAAACGTTTCAATGTTTACATTTTCGAAACCTTCCTATAGCACTCTTGTTCGTCGGTATTATTCTTTATCTATAAAAAATGAAAACAAATCATGACAATAATACTCCCAAAAAAAATATAAAAACAGAGAAATTACCAAATAAAGGGCATAAACTGTTTATTTTTCTTCTAAATATAAAATACTAATTCATATTTCCCTCATAATAATCAAACTTTATTTTCATATTTAAAAAATTACAGTTTCTATAGATGCTTCACATTTTTTCCTAAAATACAGTTCATTTGCTAAAATGCCCTTTATTCTGTTGTTTTGCTGTAATGTGGCTTCAATTATTCTTGATATGTCCTTCAGCTATAAAAAAAATAATAATTATTAGTAAAAATATGATTAGGCATGCTAATAATAATATATAATATGAAACTATATTACATAGCTATAATCATTTTAAATAGAAAACAAAAAAATGTCTATCCAAGTACATTATAATTTGCTCTTATTAAAATAAAATAAATTAAATATAGACAAAAATATTCGAATTTAAAGAGACTATATTCCCTCATTTTAACAACGTGGGAAAGAAAGCACATTCATGATTAAAAAACTAAATATGGCATACCCTTTTCAAGGAATTTAAATGATTATCATTTATTGTTTCCATTTTTTTATATATACAATTCAATTATAATAATATTTTTATTAATTTTGGCATAAACATATATAAAGCATTTTTATCCACTAAATGTGTATTTTATATATAAATACATTTTTTTTTGTAGATAGATATGCATATAATTATATATATGTATATATGGCATAAAAAAAAAAAAAAAAAAAAATTATGAACAAATTTGGAAACATTTTCAAAATAAAATTAAATAAAATTAAGATATTTGCAATTTTACCCATACTATTTTTGGAAAATAAAAAGTGGGATAATAATATAACTATAAATAAATATGCATGTACATAATACCTGTAAAACTCAAACTAATAAATCCTGCCGTTAAGCTGATTTAACAGCTCGTCTTTTAAAATTCAGTTAAATTATTATTTTTCAAATTTTCCCAAACTTATTAACAAAAAATTTCCATACATTTTCACCCATAACTGTGTGTTTTGCTTTATTTTATTATTTTTTTTAAAATAATGAATCATGCTTCCAGTGACCAAATATATTTCATTCATAACACAACCCTGTATTTGTTTTTGTATGTTTTTGTTCAAATAACTTACTATTTAATATGGCTATTTTTTACTAATAAAAATATTATAAAATTTTTGACAAAATTACAAAACAAAATACTAAAAAAATATTGCCAGTATTTTAAATCTTCTGAATATTTGGACATTTGTAAAAATATAGAAGAATTACAATTGAAGATAAAAAAATGTAATAAATTAATCGATCGAAATAAAAAAGAAAATAGCCATTTAAATAGTTATGATTTATTATTATTAAATGGAAAATATACAAGAAAACTTTTAAAGGACGAACAAAAGTTAAACACTTATATCCAACAACTTCACGAGCAAAATAAAAATAACTATATTGTTTTAACATGGAATGCATTATTGCAATTTTTTTCATCAACTGATAAAATCACCAGTATTCTTAGAAGACAGCTATGTGTATGAACATGGAAAAAAAGGAAAGCATACATTTTTAATATATATATATACCTTTATCCTTATTATTATTTTTTTTTTTTGTACAGATTTCAATTATTTTTCTATCATTTATATTCCTTTTTAATGTCAATTTTGAAATACCGCTTTTCAAGATAAACTTAAATATGTGGTTTAAAAGAAATATTCAAATAGAAGAATCAGGTACTTTCTCTATTTTAATACAATCAATTATATTGTCTAAAAATAAACATATATTAATTTTATTCCTTAGCACTTTTTTGAATGAACAATTAATTACGATACTATTATATATCCTTTTATTATTTTACTTTTTTTTTTTTATAGATAAAAATCCAAATGGATTGTTAAGTTTTATGTATGGATATAATATCGCGAATTTTTTTTTTATGACAATGAAAGAAAATTTTTCTAATATATTTATAAAATTACCAATAGAAAATAAAACAAAAAAAAATTCTATATTGTTTTAAGGGGGGAAAAAAAACAATTTTCTTAAAAAATATAACTAAATAGTTATGTATATCATATTTTGATATGTAAAATAATATTTTTTTTTGTATTTTATTTTCCAACTATTCGATTTTTTAAGTGTGATAGTATTTGCCTTTATCGCAACACCTTTCTTTATTTTGGCAATTTAATCAATTTTCCTTTAAATTTTTTTTATATTTTTTGTATACAGTTTTGAATTTAAAAAAATATGCAATAATTTTTTGATAAATAATTTTAAAAAATAATATTGAAAATTTTTAAAAAAACAATAAAAGCATATAAGCTTGTAAATTTTTATTTTATTTCCTTTGATAAAATGAATCAAACAAATTCCACATTTGTATTTTCCCGTTGTTTTCGTTCTTTCTGTAATGATGAAAAAAATAAAAACAAAATATATCCATATAAATTAGTATATGTATCATAAATAATTAATATAATGAGAGCTTCCTCATAAAAATGAAAAAAATAAGTTTATCGAAAATGCCAAAACTACATATACGTAATTTTACAATTTTTTTTAAATTTTTTGGGCAGTTTCATTCTTACCTGTGCATTTTCTTCGTGAAATATATCCGAAGAAAATTTAATTGCATTATTTTCATCCATTTTAATAATTTCATCACTTTCGAAATTATTCCTAACTAGCGTAACGTCTATATGTTCTTGTTTCTTAGCAATTAATTCTTTATGTATATTTTCAAATTCGGTATTTTTTAATAAAGCTGGATTTTTCTTGATATAATTTAAGGATAAGTTAATTTTTTTATCTGACACTTCTTTTATTCTATTTTTATAAAATAACATTTTTCTTTTTTCTTTAATTTTTTCAATTGTTTTTATAGCATTAATTGTTTTTATATATAAATTTCTATCATATTTTATTGGCTCATTTCGAATTTTTTCAAACTCAAATATTTTATCATCATTAAGTTCTTTGTTTCTTTCTTTACGATATATTTTTGTCCATTTTACTTTACGTGGATTATGTTTTGCCTTAAAATGTTTATGACATTTGCTACGACAAAACCGAAAAACTTTTGCATCATTTCGTATGAAATGTATTCCATGCCCTGTTCATAATAAATGTGCAAAATATATTGTATGAAATATATTGTGATATTATTTTTGTATATTTCCCATTTTTATTATCTCTTTTTCTTACCTGGATATATGTTTCCCGAACAATACCAACATTTTTCTATCCTCATTTTATCATCAAAAAAAATAAAAAAAACAGAAAGAAAATATAAAATAAAAAAAGAAATAATAAATTGCCAAAAGTCCAAATAGAAAATAAAATGTAGTAAACAAACGACAAAATTTGGCAATTATATAAAAAATAAATATGTAACAAAAACAACGAATAAATGTAAAAATTTTTGTTAAAAACACCAAAGCGATAAAATCTATATTTTTTTATACTACATTTTTCGTATTTTTTGCAATAAAATCCGATTTTCAGCTTAAGTCAAAATTTATATTATTTATTTTTTTTTCCACTTTAATTTTTTATAATTTTGTTCAGATTGTTGGCATATATAATAATAATTAGTTATGCACTTTTTTTCTTTTTTAACTATCACTATCTCTATGGCAGTTTTATAACAACATTCTTTCGGAATGTTTTGTCAAGTTTGTATACATTTTATTATATTTATATAAAAATATATATATACAGTTTTTTACTTTTTAATACATATATATTATATACAGTACTTAGAATTTTTATCAACTATAATATTAAAAAAAAAAAAATTACTTTTCCAATTTTTTGAAATATTTATTTTTTCGAAAAAAAAATAAACATATATACAACCCAATGTAGTATATTTTTCCATCTTTGAATTTTTTAATTTAAGATTTTCTATATCTAATATTATGCATATTTTTTCCAACAATTTTTTTTAAAACAAATATTGTGAGTTATAGTATATAAAATAAGGATAAAAATAGCAAAATAGATAAAAAAAATATGTATATTTCACATAACTAATACAACATACGAGCCCATTTAAAAAAAAAAAAAAAAATGGATGAAAACGATGGTCTAAATGATCCCGATTTCTTCTTAAGAGAAGAAAATCATTTAAAAGATGATAATTATGATTATAATAAAAAAAAAGTTAGTATGCTTTTAAACAAAAATAATACATTGGAGAAATATAACGATGAAACGAATAATAATTGTGAAAGGGATGTAGAAAAATATTCTGATAAAAATAACCAAATAGAAGACAATGTGATTAATGAAAGCAATTTAGAAATAATAGAGGATATTCAAAATTATGAAAATGATGATAACAAATTTTCTAATATAAAAAATAAATTAATTCATAAAGATATACCACTTAAAATACATAATATAATATCATCAGCAAATTTGGATGCAGAAATAAATCTACGACTTGTAGCAGTTTCAATTAAAAGCGCAGAATACAACCCTAGTAAAATTAACACGCTTATAATTCGAATAAATAATCCTAAATGCACAGCATTGATTTTTAAAAGTGGGAGAATAATGCTTACTGGCACAAAAAGTAAAACAGATTCTATAAAGGGATGTAAAAAAATTGGTAAAATCATTAAGATAGTTACTAATCAAAATATCAGATTAAAAAATTTTAAAATTGAAAATATAATTGCTAGTGCAAATTGTAATATACCAGTTAGATTAGAGATGCTTGCTCATGATCATAAAGAATATTGCAATTATGAACCCGAGTTATTTGCGGGTTTAGTTTATAGATACAAACCAGCATCAAATTTAAAATCAGTTATTTTGATTTTTGTTTCTGGAAAAATTATTATCACTGGTTGTAAGTCTTTACAAAAACTTAACACTGTTTTTCAAGATATTTACAATGTCCTAGTACAATATAAAAGTTGATATTTTGAACAAAAATAAAAATTATTAACTTTTTTTTTGAGATTTTATTTTTTTCATGTAAAAATAAAGATTTTTTTTTCAGTCCTTTCTTTTAAATTATAATCCTGATATTTTACTATCATATTTGTTTTGTTAATTTTGATAAGTTATGTGCCTCTTTTTTTTTTGGTGCATTTTTTATTTTTTCATAACTCATAAATATTTTAGTCAAATTTTTTTTCTATAAAATTTAATGTGTATATACATACACGAAATTACAATATAAACTTATAAGAGTGGGGTACATGACACGGTCCTGTTATTTATTTGAAACCATCTGCCAATCTAACAAAATGCTCAAAACCAATATAATATACCTTTTTAAGCATATGCTACATATTTTTTTACAAATACAAATTTATAATTATATACTTTTATTTATTAATTGATCATATTGAATATATTCATTATAGCCTTTAGTGAGAGGATCCTTATTTTCGGCATATAATGCAGCTAAATTGTGAATGTTGAAAATGTTTTTAAAGTTGCTTAATTCAATAGACTTATTTTTCTTTGCATTATTAATATTTCTTAAAATATATTTTTGTCGTCTGGCTTTAATTAAAGCAGAGGTAAACCAAACACACCTCAAAATTTTTATCCATTGTTTTACGTTTGGTCTAGAATTCAAATTTGTTAACTCAGCATAACTACATAATAACCTTTCATTAAATCGTATTAAAGAAGGATGAATTTTTTTTAATTTCATTTCATTTAATATACTAAAACTTTCTTCTAAATATTGTCCATCTGATATAATTATTTTTCCATGTAACAAAATACTATATGAAACTTCATCTTTTAATGGATATTTATTTAATATATCATAGTAATATTCGAAATCTTTTTTATTGTTTTTCTTAAGACTTATCCATATTTTTTTATGTATTTTATTTTTATATTTTTGTATATCATGCTCTTCTTTGGAAATTTCCAATGTTTCATTTTTTCGTTCAATATTTCTATTTTCTTTTTCAATATCTTGAGCTATAATTGATTGACTATGCGATATATTTTCAGTTATTATCTCTGTTTGATTTTCTTTTTTTTTATTTTTGTCTTCATTAAAAATGGCTAGTTCACTATACATATTTAATTTATTATTTTGATCATTTAATAATTTCATTTTTCGTTTTACTTTTTCAGATATATAATACTTCTTATTATCACAATCTATATTACTCTCTCTATTCAGGTCATTTTTTCCTTTTTTTAAAACTCGGTTTGGGTAATATTTATTAATTATATCGTTAAAATTATTTTTATTTCCCCTTACTCTTAAAGAGGATGGCTTTAACCCTTTTTCTGCTTTCACCGCAAAATCGCGTTTGCTTATTTGTATAAAATACACATTAAAACGGTTTAAAAAGTGCATATTTTTCACAATTTTCACAGTTTCACAATTTTCACAATTTTCAAAGTTTTCACCAACTTTCTTTACGGCATATTTACCTATACTATTGCTCCATTTTTTAATTGGAAAATAATGTTTGAATTTTGCAGTTTAGCAAATCAAAAAAAAAAAAAAAAAAAATATTCAAGCAGATAGCTAAAAATTTATGCATACAAACACGGTATAATGAAATTTTTATTTTATTCCCATTTCGAAAGCATGCCTATGCTTATTATAAATATATAGAATGTGTATAATTTTTGCGGAATGTTTTTAGCTAGTTGTTTTTCCAAATTTATATACTATTAAAAAAACAAATAAAACAATACGACAAAATCGAATGAAATCTGAATTTTCATTAAGGGCCATTAAACTTTGCCAATATTAAATTGTTCTTCAATTATTTCGAATTTTTTATATTTTAACTACATTAACTATTATAATCATTTCCTTTAATTTTCTTCCCAATCAAAAAAATGCAAAGAGCTTAACAACAAATTTGCTAAAATGTTTTCAGAACGCTCCCTTTTGTTCCTCTATAAAAGTATAGAACAAAAAAAGGAAAATTAAAAATATTTAATGTGATGATATAAATTGAATGAATATAGGCTCATATTTTATAAATTCATAAAACTAAATTTAATGAAAAAAAATTATTTTTCTGGATAAATATATATTGTTGTTTGTCCTTTTATTTTATAATATATTCAAATAGTATTATTTTTTACCAAATCTTGCTTAAATCTCCTCATAGCTTTTTTCTACATAAAAATAATGTCATTTATAACATGAATAAAATTGTACATATAAGATTAGAATAAATAAATAAATAAATAAGTATATAATAATATTGTAATAGAAAAATAGCAAAGTAAATTTTCAGGGATATTCATGCTCTGCTACTTTTACCGCGTATAAATATATTTTTTTAATTTAAAATTCATTTGTTTTCTATTATAATAAATGTATATGCATATTCCTTTACCTCTTTATTATTGAGATGATCTATACAAAAAAAAAATCCAGAAATAAAAAAAGGTGAAAATTCAATAGGACAAAACCATAATAAATAACATATATGAAGTTAGCCAAAATAAATCTCAATTATTTTGTAAAAATAATTTAACCACACATTTCATTTGAAAGAAAATAATACATTAATTGATAAATAAACATATCTATATCCCAATACATATATATAATTTTTTTATAATTATGTGTGCATTTTTTTTTTGTCTAACCCTCTATGATGTCTTGAGTAGAAATCGCTTCGGTTGCAAAGTTAAAAACGGTATAAGGAGGAGTTGCAATATTTAATTCTTTTAACTATTAATATTGAAATATAATTAAGATAATTAGTAATAAAATATAGAACTATAAAAATATTATTAATCACTATATTTAACAAATATGTATAATAAAAAATTATATATATTCTATGATTAAAATTTGATATACTATTAATTTATATATTACCATTATTATAACACTATTTTATAAAACACATAATGCTACACACACATATATACATAAACAAATATTGCAAAATACTATGTCCCCTCTTTTCTTTATCTCTCCAGTTTGATATATTTATATTTATACCTTTGTTTGAACAAAAATAAATGGAGATACTTTACGAATTGAATTCACATTTTTGCATAGAATATATTTGTTTATGACAAAAAAAAGAAAGAATCTCAAAAAAAACGATTTTAATTTGTACATTTTTGTAAAATTGTCTCGCTTATGTTTACCCAAAAATTAAAAAAAAAAATTATAATGATAAAAATAAAAAAGAGTGAAATAAACAGAATAACGCCTCAAAAACAAAAAAAAAAATAATTTAATATATTCCAAATTTTTTTTAAATAATTTTTCAAACAAATTTCATCAACGTTTTTCTTTTTAATTTTTTATAAAAATGTATACAACTGTATGTTGTTTTATGGGACTATTTATAAATACATTATATCTCTTTATTTGTTTATATGGTAATATGCTTAAGCATGTTACATACAAGTGCATTTTATATATGTGTTAATTGTAAATTCACCAAAAAATGTAATAGCATTGCGCGCCCAAACAATGAAAATACAAATCGAATTAATATATGCCAAAGAAAAGGGGGAAATGGTATTTGTAACTAAAGAGGAATACGATAAATAAAAGGTTTAACATGAAATAAAAAATGCGAACTTTCTGATAAAAAAAACACACACATATGTATATATATTTATTTAAAATATTATTATATGTATTTACACTATATTGGGCTATCAATTGTTTTTTCTATACACATTGTTATGCGACCAAAACAATAAAATTTATTAAAATTAATTCACTATCTTTTCAGCCAGTTATAATTATTACAACATATCATTTCGAATACGTTCACATATATATGTACATATATAATCTATACAAATACAATTAAAACAAAAAACTTGCATTTAACCTCATTTTTTGTAGAATTAATGTATTGTTTGCTTAAGATATGGAATATTAACTAAAAAATATAAAAATAAGAATTAAAAAAAGAATATAAATAAAAAAAATACAAAAATAAAAAATTAAAAGAGGAATATAAATAAAAAAGAATAAAATAAAATACAATATACACACACGTTCAAAAATATAAAATGGAATATTTCAAGTTGAATACAAATTAATATATATATATTTATTTAATAGCATTTTATTCACATTTTTATATGTCTGCATATGTGTTTATATTCGTTTTAAATTTTTAATTTAATACAATTATTTATTAAATTTTATTAATTTGTATTAAAAACAAAAAGCGGTAAAGCGCGATAATATTTTTAAATAATCTCTTTTCTTTTTAATATATTACGAAATACACCCACTTTTTCTATATTATTCGATAATATCCCTGTCTACATGCATTTTATTTTATTATTATTTTTTTTTTTACAATTTTTAAATAAAACCATATAAATAATATAGAATCTTCTTTATTTTTAAAATGAATTAATTATAAAGAAATGTCATATTGTAAAAAAAAAGAAAAAGAAAACACCAAAATATGTAGAAAGAATTATATATTTTTAAATCAAATATACGGTTTAACTATTAAAGCTGTATAGCATGTAAAGAATTAAAAAAATAAACAAAATTTAATTTATTTCTTTGGAATATCCATATTAGAATAAATAAAATCCTTCTATAAAATAAGCTAGATTAAAAATATATATACATATGAAAATAAAACTTCACATTTTAAAGCATTAAATTATAAAATAATGTAATATATATATGTCTATACTATTTTTAAACCATAGCTCTAAATTTTGTTAATTTAATTAATATATAATTGAATATTTTTCAAATTTTTTTTCTTATATTCATATAAAGATATATAAGAACGTATAAAACTGCGCTAGGGAATACGTGTTGACATTGATGCAAATCCATATAGACATATACATTGGCATTTGTACAAAATTGTCAATCCTTTTTCAAAGGCAGTCATTAAAATAATGAAATACCAATGGAAATAAGTTGTTTTGTTTTGTTTTGTTTTTTTAAATAACTATAACATGAATAGAAGAAATAATAAACCAATTGAACAAAAAAAAGGGGCACATATATTTAAAAATTTGGATTTAAAAGAAAAGACAGATATTTCAAAAAGTTCAAACAAGCAGGTTAATTCCATAATCCCAAAATTACAAAAAAATAAAAATTCATTGATTAACGCTCCTAATGAAAATGATAAAACTTCTGCTTTTAGTAATAACATATATACTTATAATATTTATGATAAGGAAAGAGATATAAAACCCCCAAGCCAACAAAATATAAATCCAAACCAACAAAATAAAAATACTATTTCCAATGATACATTGAAAAATACAATAAAGTCAAATGGCAAATTAACTAGTGCTTCTAACAAATATACACTAAAAACAAAAAATTTATTAAGCGAAAAAAATATCACAAATAAAGATTCATATATTTCCTCGGGAAATGTGAAAAATAAATATAATCAGGCAGAGAAAAATCAAATAAAAAAAAAAAATATATCCACTATAAATATAAAAGGTGCTAGCCAATATTCAAATAATGCAAATAAAAATATTCAAGGCACAAATTTATTACATCAAAAAAAATCACAAAATACAATAAATGATATTACTTCTACTAATATAACGATTATTCATGAAAATGAAGTAAATAAACCAAATCTCGAAAAAAAAAAAATAATAATCAACCATCCTGTAGAAATATTAGACAAGAATAATGATAAAAACAATTTCGATCCAATAAGAAAAAAAAATAATGATGACAAATACCCTAGTCATTCAACTGTGAATTATAAAATCGAAAAAAAATTATTAAAAGAAAATATTTTTAATAAGAATGTATCTTCTATTATGAAAGAAAAATCAATTAAGATAAAATCCAATATAATCAACAATCCAGAAAATGAGACAGACAAAATAAAAACATCTATATACAAAAAAATTGTAATAAATAACAACATATTGAAAAAAAAACAAGAAACCAATAGTTTAATTACTGATAAAAAAAACAACGATTCACAAAATAATAAAAAATTTAAGAGAATTATTCCATATAACCTTCCTTCTACAAAAAAAAATAAAAATGAAAATATCGAAACATGTATAACTGTGGCATATCCTATATCATCTAATATTATATATAATAATAAGGAAAATATAAAAAAAATAAATGAGATAAATACAAAAATTAATTCATTATCGATTCCCATAAGTTTTAATTCTATAGAAAATTCATTTATTAAAAATGATAAGATGTCTACTAATATAGGTTCAAAACCTGTTTCATTTAATTATAACAATTTAAGTTATATACAAAAAACAGCAATACATCCAAAGGAATCATCTGTTATGAATATAAAAAATGGACAAAAAATTTTGAATAAATCGAATATTAGAAATGTGAATATTAGTGAAAAAATTCAAACAAAATCAACCAATTATTATCCTAGAAATGGAATAAAACCCTTAATAATTAAAAATAAAAATAAGAAGAATGAAAATAGCAAGCATACTGATCAAATAGAAAAAAAAAAAGAGGTAACAGACAAAACAGAAGTTTATATCAATAAAAATACTAAAAATAACGAAAATGATAATCTAAATAAAAAATTTATTTGTAAAATTACAAATAAAAAAAGTTATATATCAGTAAAAAATATAAAAATGGAAAATAATTCAAATATTACAATTAACAATTCTTCTGAAAAAAATAATTTGAATACACATACTAATCAGGAAAACATTTTAAAAATGGACAATAGTGAGCTTGTAAATCAAAAAACGGGTTTTCTTTTTCCTGAAACCATAGAAACACTCAAAGAAATTCACATACATCATAAAATAAATTTGAATAATTCCAAAGATAATAATTTATTTTCCTTACAATATAAAAATAACAATATAATTGAAGGAAATGATGAATTTTGTCATTTACCAAATCAAGGCTTTTATCCAAAAGACAATACAAAAAATAAAAATTTTAATAATTCTAATAATTGTAGATTTATTAATCATAGTATAAATAAAACTAATAATATGCCTGGCAAATTTTCGGATAATGCATTTTATCAGTCTATATCTAATATGCCTCAAATGAAACAGTCATATGATAATATAACGCCAGTAATGAATTCAACAGATGTAAATATTCAAACTAATTTGGGAAAATATTATGACGACAATAAATATATTGAGCATTTTAATAATATTGAAAGTGAGAATTATAACAATAACACCATTGTTGAAAGTAGTGGTATATGTCAAGATGGTGATAAAATACTCATTACTGTTAAACCGATGGATTCTACAGATTCTATTATCACATCTAATATAGAAAATGGTTTTCATGGAATAAATTGCCAAAATTATATATTAAGAAAAAATTTTAACCCTGATTCAAAAGAATATAATTTATTACAAACAAATAAAATGAATAATACAATGTTAAACCCAAAACATGAATCAGTGCAAATCGGATTAAAATTTGATGAAATGAAAAGAAGAAGCTTCGAAAATTTTAATTATAATACACAAGTTGAAAATAACTTATCAAAAAACAACAAAGACATGTTAAGTAAAACTATAGTAAAAAATTATAACACAAAAAAACAAAAATCGAGAAATACCATTGAATTGATTCAAAATGAAGATAAATCAGGACTCTTAAAAAAAAGAAAATTAAGTTATAATGTAGACACACATCAAAATAGTGAACAAAGAACATCCTCATTTTTCAAAAAAACTGCAAATCCTAAACCCACAATTTTATTCAATCCATCTATTCGAAATATTATAGAAAAAGTTGTTGGCAAACATCTGATCCTAAAACAAAATATACTAAATTATAAAAATGCAAACAAAAAGGAAAATACAATAAAGTTAAATAATCAACAATTAAATAATAATAATAATAACTTTAACGTAAAAAATATATATAATCGACTAAAACAAAGAAATACCTTCAATCCATTAAACAATATCAATTTAACTAAATCACCTTTTATCAAAACTCAATACAGTCATATTTCTAATAAGATAAATACAGGTAATAGCTATGCATATAATATATATCAACATTTTTTTAACTAATAAATTGGATAAAAAAAAAATTTTATTATCAATGTACATTATCTTAATATTTCCAAAATGATTAAACTTAATCTGAACAGTATAAATGTTGAAAATAATAATATTCATATTTTTCTTTTTATATAGGAAATGAATTATCACAAAATTCGAAAAATAAAGATAATATGTCAGTGAACATTTTATTAAAAAAATTTCCACCCCAAAAATTTGAAATGTCTCCAAATATAAATAATATTTTAAATATCTGTAATAATCATGATAAAAATAATGTAGACATAAAAAGTGAAACACAAAATAGTTATATAAATAACAATACCATGCCAACAAATTTAAAAAAAACAAATAATATAATATTTAATTCTCAAATAAAATCATGTTATAAAAAAGATTTAAATCATATTAATAATTTTTCAAAAAATAGACAACCACAAACTATAAAATATGAAAACGATGGAAATAATCTGGATAGTTGTATTCCATTTACAGGACAAGAATATCAAAATAAAAAAGAAATAAATAATGTCGATAATAATAAAAATCGTTCACAGCTAAATTATGGATATAGAAAATTAGAAGATGTTTCTTCTATTTTATTAGGTAATGAGCTTATTATCATTTGGTTTTTTCTTTAAATAAATATTTTTTTCTCAAAAAAATAACAAACTTATTATATCTATATATAACCTCCTTTTTTTCGTATATTTCTATTTTCATAAAATTGTTTTTTTTTTATTCCTTGTTAATTTAACACACAGAAACTCGCAAAGATGAAAATAAAATAAATTCAATGGATCCAACTGATGAATATAACAACATAATTAACAAATTTATAAATAATGGGAGCTCACAATATGGTAATACGATTAATAATAGTTTTGGAAACATTGATAGTATTTGTAATTTTTCAAAGTATTCACAAATAAACAAAAAAACTTTTCTTTTATCTGAAGATAAAGAAAGTAAACCAACCCAGTGCACTATGACATGCACAAAAAATGAGGGTGAGCAAAATGAGAGTGAACAAAATGAAAATGAAATATTACACAATAATTCTGAAAAAAGTAATTGTAAAGAAGAAATAAATTGCAATAAAAACCCAAATCAGAATATCGAGGATAAGGCTTTTAATTTATCTGCTATGCTAATAGAAAAAAAATGCAAAGACAAAAAAATTGAAAATATAAAAATGGATAATGATAATAAAATCGATGAAACAAAGCAATTTCAGAATGAACAAATAGATGAACAAAATTTTGAAACATCGAAAAAAAAAATAATAATTTCCCCAAAAAAAGAAAATATCGGATCAAAATGTTATCGAACGAAAACTGATGAAAATAAAAAGACCATCCACGATGATACATATCCCATAAGTGGCTGCCAAAAAAATACAAACGATAAACATTCTAAAAAATACATCAATAATAAAACATATTGTTCTGATTTAAGCCACAATGAAGATATAATTAGTGGAAAAAAAGCTAGTGAAAAAAAAATTAGTGAACATGAAAAAAATGTCGATGCTCAAAGAGAAGGTAAACAAAGGAAAAATTTAGGACCCAATTCATTTCAAATAGTTAAAAATAAAATAATCGAAAAAAATAAAATGAAATGCACAAATAGCATTGATGAAAAAATTGAGATTGTAAAAAAAAACAAAAATATACATACCACCTTACTTAGTATTAAATCCAATAAAAACCAAAACTCAAATTTAAAAAATTTTGACGATAACTGTAATAAATGGGAAACTAAAACGATAGCTTCTCCTGAGCATGTACTAAATAACAATTCAAAACAAAACTTATGGATAGAAAATGATAATATATCCAAACAAAATGTATTACTTGATGAAAATATAAAAGATGAAGAACAAAAAGAAGTACAGCCTATTATATTTAACAAACACGATCATAAAAATATTCAAAACTTTCAAAATAAAAATAGTTTTTTCTTAAATGATCAAATGAATACAACACAAAATGTTATCCATCATTTATCTAATTTAGATAATATCGATTTAAAGAAAAATATAAATAACACAAACGCTAATAATAATGATAACCACAAATATATAGCCACATCTACACAATCCGAATCACAAAATAGTATAACCAAATCACAAATTGAAGATAAAATTTTCAATAATACATGTTTGGAGAATTATGATACTAAAATAAAAATGATAGATCATAAAAAAATATATATTGACATTACTAGTTATCCAGAATTCTTTTCAAATAAAACAAAATTAGATTTTATTTGGAATGATGTAACATCAAATGATAGCAAAGATAAAGATGCTCAAAGGGGTAAGGAGTACACACATACTATAAATCATGAAAATAATAAAAAGTGTGAAAACAAAGAAAATGATAAAAATTCGACTATTTTTCAAAACGAGAAGCATACAGAAGCAATAACATCACAATCTGATGACAATGTAAATGAAAATATTTTTAAAAATAGGAAAAAAAAATGGGGAAAATGTATTATGAGTTCAAACGACAATCTTGATATTTCTCTGAATAATAATGACTATGATGAAAATGAAAAAAATGAAAAAACTGAAGAAGAATACGATTATACTAATGTTAATAATAAAAATTATTTATTTAATTCATTTATTTATGACGTAAATATTAATAATGAGGAATTGAGTAACATTATCAATTGTGAAGAAAATTATTTTGATATAAATAAAGATAATAAACAAATATATAATGATAATAATTTACCAATACAGTTTAGCTCACCAAATTGCATTAAAACAACTAATAAAAGACTATCCTTATTTACACCAACAAATGACGAGAAAACACATCATGAAGCTATTTTGTGTGATAAAGAAAATGATCTAACCCACTTATTTACTTTTAATATTCAAACAGATTCAATACAAGGAAAACCAAATATAGAAGAAAATAATTCTCAAATTTATTTAAGTAATACAAATAAAATTGAATCCAAAATTGATCATAATATTTGTCAAGAACAAACTGAAATCTCAGATAATGATAACACTAACATGATTTATAGGAAATTAAAAAATGTTTTTTTTAACAAAATAAATAAGTATGTGAAAAATGATTCCCCTAAAAATACATCTGTTTATATTGCATCTGATAACAGTCCTTTTGAACATACTATTGAAGAAGTAAAACGAAAAAAAAAAAATCAATCCATTACATCAAATAAGAAATCAAAACCATCAATGATAAGAAAAAATGTTCGAGCAAATTCTGACGAGGATGCAAATACTAACTTATATGAAAAACATTACATAAATAGAAGAAAAAAAAATGAATATGAAAATAATACAAATAGCCAAAAAGAAACTTCCGATATCTATACAAATGACATTATAGATATAAAAATTAAAAAAAATGAAATTCCAGAAAATAGTGAAACAACTAAAACAGA
Organism: Plasmodium berghei ANKA; assembly: GCF_900002375.2. NCBI lineage: Eukaryota > Apicomplexa > Aconoidasida > Haemosporida > Plasmodiidae > Plasmodium > Plasmodium berghei. The sequence continues at coordinate 246,674 of NC_036169.2, forward strand.
CACAGAAATAGTAACCCAATTAAATGATTCAGATCATATTTCAACGATTCCTAATAATCAAGATAGTGATAATTTTTCATTAAAAACTTCAAAAACAGTATCATTATATGATCAAGTAGATGGACATGGTTCTAATTGTACAGAATATAGTTTATGTCATGATACACCAGAAAATTATGCTACTAATAATGGAAAGGAAAATATGGATGAAAAAATCGAAAACGAGTTAATTATCGAAAAAAAGGAAGTACATACAAAATATTTGGAAATAGAAGAATATACAGCTTATACTAAAAACATTTTTGATAACACATTTTTTACAAATATGGATGCACATTCTTATCAAAAATCAATGTACGAAAACAGATGTAACAATAACAATATATGTCAGGAAAATAATATTATAAAAAAAAATTCAATAGATGTAGTATTAAAAGATAACGATATTAATGACAAATCTGAAAAACTAATTATTCAAGAAAAAAATATAACTGAGATGGATACAAAAACAAACTTATTATTAAATAAAATAAAAGATAATAAACTATCAGAAAATCTTATAAAAAATCGTATAGAAGCAGAAAAATTAAATAATGAAATTCCATACATAACTAATATATATAAAGAAATGCATAGATCATCTGTTATGCCATTAAGAATTGAAGCTTTTCATTCATTAGAAGATAAAAGATTAATATATGGAAATCCAGATTGGCAAAAATATTTTTGCCCATTATGTGATCAAAAATATTATCCTCCTAATGTTTATGTAAAAAATTATATGCATTATTTAAATGAACATTGGAACAATAGAAAAAATTTAGGTGGTTATATAATATTTCCTTGTAAATTAGAGCATGATAATAATGAAAAGAACCCATCAGAAACAAAAGTAGATCCAGGAGTTACATCTTACAATGGTTCTAAAAAATGGAAAAAAAAAAAAAAAAAAATGAAAAGAAATACAAGATTATATATTAATCCACATTATCATTGCCCATTATGTTTACATTTGCAATTTAATGATTATGAACTTCTAGTTGAACATTGCACAAAATTTCATAAATCTACAGGAGCTGATCCTACAAGAACACTCCCATCAAATTTTATGCACACACCATTTATTAATAACAATGATCATTATTGTTCTATAAAAAAAAATGAAACAGACACAAGTAGTAATGATATATTAGACTCTGATCAATCAGATAATAAAATCATTTCAGAATCCAAAAAAAAGGGTGATCCCTTATTCCATGATCCACCATCCCAATCAAATCTAACACTTGAATTTAATAATTTAAAAAAAAATAAAATGAAAAATCGAAGAATTAGCAAAGTTGCTTTTTGTGAAGAAATTCAAGTTCGAGAATATGACATTGAATTATCTAAAATAGAAAAATTTGGGGCCAGTATTGGTCCAGTTTTTAATGATGATAAAGAAGATCCATCAAATGTTCGTGTACCTGAAGATTCCCTGAACCATCCATCATTATTAAACGAACCAAACGAATCGATGGAATCATCTAAATTAATAGATGTAATAAAATCTGTAGATGATCCTTTTCCTATTTCAGAAAAATCACTTTCCGAAAATCGTAACAATGATTTTGTAGAAAATTCGACATGTAATAAAAAAGGAAGCGAGGATAAAATTAAAGAATGTGTAATTCCTCAAAATAACAATCAAAATGATTCAACAAATTTAGAAAAATATGTAAAGTTAGATACGAAAACTAAAAATGATGATAAAATTGACATAGATGTATATGATGATTGTCCAACTTCTATTATATTAAATAATAATAATAATAAATCACATACTTATAAAAAAAATAGAGAACTTTCTAAAAATGATGAACATACTGGATATACAAATAATACCCAACCCAAATCTATACATTTGGAAAATGATGATGATAATAATAATTATACTCATATTTCTAATAACAAAAATAATATACTAAAAATCGGATCAACTATGATGGAAAATCATGCTAAAAATAATTGTTTATTTCGGGATGATTCTAAAATTTTGTTTTTAGATAAAAATGAATCTAATCATTATAATGATGAATGTGTTTTAAATTCAACAGCAGATGAATCAACAAATGAAACAGATGATCAACAATATTCAAATCAAAATGATGACAATAAAACTTTTACTAATATAAATCCTTTTCGTCAAAAAAATAAAAACAAACAAAATTTACCCAACAATATATCGAACAATTCACTTTCTAGTTTATTATCCTTAGAGTGCATATCTGATTCAAAAATTAATGATATTATTCCAGATTCTAAAGATGAATATGAAAAAATATTACAAATAAAAGAACAACATTTTAATGAAATTTTATTAGAAAATATAAAAGAGAATCAAAAAGAACATACATTTAATCAAAATGATAATAAACAAGTTGGTCAATTTATAAAAAAACGTATTGGTAATATACACAAAAATATTATATCAAAATATAAACGAAAAATTAAAATGTCTACTATACAAGATCCAAAACAACGAGAAATAAAAGAAACAAACTCTTATTTAAAAAATAAATATTATGAAAATATTTATATCCCTCCAAAAAATATCAACTTAACTCTGAATAACAAAATAGAAAACATACCGCTCAAAAAGGTTATACGTACCAAAAAAAAGGAAAAAATTACAACGCAACGAATTAATTGTAGAAAAAGTTCTAGAAATAAAAATAAAATTACACAATAACACAATCATATACATATATACTTTTATTATATCACATTTATGTTGTTATTGTATCATATGTGAACGATTTGGTCGGGAAAAAAAAACAGAATTACGAAAATTATTATTCATTTAGTTTTATTATATAAATTTTAGTCATATTGTAATTTTATCATCAAAATACTCATTTTAACTGTTATGGATATATGTCACTTTTATCTCTACTTTCAATCGTTTTAATTACATTTTTATATTATTATTATCATTAATTTTTTTAATTAAATTCGAAGAATAATTCAAAATGCTCATACTTTGAAAATGTATATTCTTCGCTTTTTAAATATGGCATAGCCATATATATTTTTTTTGTTATACATTTTTGTTTAATGTTTTTAATTTAATAAAAATAACGCATAAAATAAAAAAAAATACTATATTCATCCTTTTAATTATTTTAACAGTTTATCATAAATTTAGTTAGTTAATTACTTTGGTTCTCTAAATGGTCTTATCCATGTTTTCCCTTTGTAGCCCATGCTGCTTTTGCAGCCCTATAAAAAAACATAAATTAAAATGTTTAAATTAAAAAATAATACAATTATATAGAAAAATGAACACACATTTTACAACATTGTGGAAAACAATTTCTGTTCAATAATACTAACCGAAAAGTGAGAGCATGTTTTTCAGATAATGTTTGATCGCATTCATTATATCCCCCAGAAAGAAGAGTAACTATTGGGATTTTATTTTTAAACGCCATTTGATAAGTTATATAATCTCTAGTGTATATTCCATGATCAGATATTAAAAGCAAACCTAAATCATCATCTTTGCTTATATCTACACCAGCCAAATAAAAAATTATAGAGTGTTTTTGAGGTTTAATATTATTTAAAAGATTTTGATATATTTTTAAATATTCATTATCTTCCATATATGGATTTAATTCGATATCAATAGTTGATTTTTTTTTTAAAAATGGATAATTATCTTTACAATGTAAACTTATTGTTTTAACATTTTTGTGATTTTGAAATATTTCTGCTGTTCCATCACCTTGATGCACATCAACGTCTAATATAATAACACTTTTAACAATTTTATAAAATAATAAAAAATCAACAGCTATGGCTATATCATTAAATATACAAAACCCATCCCCTTTATCTCTTTTTGAATGGTGATTCCCTCCCCCTATATGCATACACATAGAATGTTTTAAAGCCATTAATGAACTTAATACTGTTCCATTTATTTCAATTAAATATCTGACTATTAAATCAGAGAATAAATTTAATTCATATAAATTTATTTCTTCATTGTTTTTTATTATATTAAACATTTTATTTATAAAATCTGTACTATGAATAGTAAATAAAGACTTTTTTATTTTACTAACATCACATGATGGAATAATATAATTATTTTCATATATACATTCTCCTCTTTTATTTAAATAATTAAATATATTTTCATATTTATTAATCTTAAATCGGTGTGTATGTCTGTTTGAGTATTTCACTTTTCTTTCAGCATTTGAATATATTGGATGAAAAACATAAGGTGGATTTTTTGAATTATTACAATACTTTTTTTGATTTTTAAAAATATTTTCATATAGTTTTTCATTAAAACTATTTTCACATATTTTAAATATCTCTTTTTGGATATCTAAAAATAAAAATTCATTATCACAACTAACATCATTTGGATAGTCCCATATTTGTTCATCCATTTCTTCATTTCTTTTGTTGCATAGAGGATAATATTTTTTATTTATTTCATTTTTCATACATTTGTGTGCAAGTTTTTCTGTATGCAAATCGATTAAATTTTCAATTTTATTATTTTCTACATTTTGACATATTCTACTATTGTAATTTTTTTTTGGTTGTTCACCGACAATAACATTAATGAAACTATTAATTTCTGTTATTCTTTTATTTGAATATTTTTGTTTTAATTCCAAAGTTATCCAAACAAATTCAAATAACATAAATGAGATGACAAAGTAAAACAAATACATTTTGGTATATCAACCTTATATAACAACATTGAAAAAAAACGATCAATAAATTCCAAATAACCCCAATCCCCATATAACAAAACTAAGCTTGAAATAATAAATAAGTAAATAAAAATATATCTATCCATATACATATCCCGATATTTATTTTAAAATCAATGGTATTATGGACAAATATTTAATAACAATTTTCATGGCGATTTATATTTTCACCTTTTTGAAATAGCATAACTAAGGAGGTATATATTTGTGTGCAATTTAATGAGCACACACACAACAACAATTTTTAATAAAACTATAAATATGTCATAATATATATTATGATATATGTCTCATCACATTTCGTTACTACTTTCTAAACTTAAACAAGTATACCTCATTGTTAAAAAAAAATAATTAAAATATAATAGCAACAATAATGGTAATTTATCAGAGCAAAAAAAGAGAAAAATATTTCCTTAAAAACGTATGAGACCATATACAATAGATTTTAAACATTCTCAATTTACACACATATATTATTATTTGACTAAATTATTGTTTATGTCCAAATTTTCATATTATTTTTTCATAAGTATATTTCTCTTTAAATTTGATATAAGGATGATATTGCTTTGGCTTGTTTTTCATTTTTATATACTTTTATCCATATTTATTTTTTTTTAATAAATTTATTTTCACAGAAAAAATAAGCCAAATATGAATACCATGCACATATTTTTTTTAAATTATAAAATGATTTATCAACATATACTATATATTTCATCACCTTTATTTATATTTCTCTTTTTTAATACAATACTAAATAAATTGTTGCTTGTAAAAATATAATTCTAAAATAATTCGTAAATAAAATATGAAAATAAGGCAATATTTTTGTAAAATATCATAACCTTCTAAATATATATGCTAAGAGTGGAAACAAATTTTATTACAAATAATTTATTTTCAATTTCTCTCCTCAAATTTGTCCATTTTATTGGTTTGGGTATAATATTCCTAATTTATAAAAATAATTTTTTTTTTTAACTTTTCAAATCAAACTTAAACAAATGTACGTTTTGCCTGATCATTGGCAATCAATAACTTAAAAAAAATCGTCTAATATAAAAATTAAAACGTTATAATTATCGAAAAATAAATTGAATTAAAAGTGTACATACATTGGTATGTATGTGCCATGGTCATATATTTCAACATCCTTAAGATGAAACAACCCAAAATTATTATATGACTTATTTCAACAAAAAAAAAAATTGAAAACCTATATTTATATTCCGCAAAATTATACTGACATATTGTTTGTTTTTTCTAAAGAAATGAATAAATATGAATCAATAAAAAATCATATAATACATAATATACATAAGAAAGTTACAAAAGGAAAGAAACATGAAAATACTTTCACCCATAAATCTAGTAATAATACATGTAACATAAATGATGGGGCATTTGTAGATCTTCGAGAAAATCATAGCAGTAGTGAAGGTAAAAAAAGTGAAAATGAAAAAGACAATGATGATATAGAGATAAAAACTTGTAATATAGAAAATGAAGAGAGTAACATGGATAATCAATATTTAACTCATTATAATGATGGATATTTAAGAAGTTTTCTTAAAAGTGCAGTTGTTAGCCCATGCTTAAATATTCTTTTGGGGACTAAAGTAATTTCGTTTTTAAACGAAAAAGAAAGAAACAGAGTTTCAATGGCATGTAAACTTTTATTTTTTGAAGTTCATTCAATAAACAATCTAAAACAATTATATAAAAATAAATTCATAAAAAATATACAAAGAAAATTTATTTGGAAAGCTATATTGTTAGCCGAAAATATATATATGAATGAAAATCAATATAATGAATATCAAAAAAAAAAAAGTTGTTATGATAATATAATTGAAAAAGATATTAATAGAACGTTTCCAAATAATCCATATTTTATAAATAGAAAAGAAGATATGCAAAATAAATTATCAAATATATTAAAAATATGCTCATTATATTTTAAAGATATAGGTTATTGTCAAGGTATGAATTATGTTGCTGCAACATTGTTATTAGTTTTTCAAAATAATTTAGACGCAATACGTTGTTTTATTGCATTGTTAAAAGGGTTTAATTTAAAAGGCATGTTTATATATAAATTTCCACAATTAAAAAAAATTATATATCAATTAAATATATTAATAAAAGCTTATATGCCTAAATTGTTTTATTATTTTAAAAGAAAAAAAATAAAAATTGATTTCTTTTGTATAAATTGGTTTATGACATTATTTTCTCAAGACTTAAGTTTTGAAAATACATTAAAATTATGGGATATGTTTTTTTTATTTGGCATTAAAATTTTAATTAAATTTAGTCTATCTATTTTATATCATCATCACCAAAAAATTATGACCATGTCATATGATCAAGCTTTAATTTTTCTTAAATCCATTACTAAATTATCCTTTACTAATTATCTTTTTGAAGAACAAAACTTTTTTAAATATATAAATAAATTTAAAGTAACTAATCGGATGTTAAGACATATTATATTATTCAAAAAAAATAATGAAAAGGTGGAAATACATGTTGACAAAAAAAATATTGGCAAAGTCAAGTGGTCTTTTTTGATAAAACGAAATTCAAAAGAACTTAAAAATAAAAATTTTAATAATAACACACACATAAAAAAAATATCAATTTTTGATAAGTTGATCGATAATATAGTATATAAAGCTTCCTCTATAATGATACCAAGAAATCCTTCTAACCTAATTTATAACGATCAACAAAATAGACAATATAAACATACCAGCCTAGGCGCAAACTTGTATACTGATAACTTTAAAATACCCAACCTAAATTATGAAAATAAATTTCCTGAACATACATATTCAAATGAAATTTTAGCTAATAATAATTGCCTTGGAATTAATTTTAATACTAATTTATTTTTCGGTACTACTCAAAAACCTAAAACCGAGCAAGTTGATCACGACGATAAGAGAGAATATATTGTGTCTGACCAACACTCTTTAATGGAATCAAATATGTATTTTGACTTTAATTTGACAAAATAAATTGTTTGGCATATGTACAACTATAGCTAGTAATAGAAGAAAGTTGTATACTAAAAAAAAAAATTTTTTTTTTTGAAAAATGCAGCCCAAATCTATTCAATCGTCTTTGGCCAATTATGCTACTAATATTCCCAATCGAAATATCTCAAATAAGTATAATTCAAAGATTGTAATGGCTATGAATGTAACAAATAATATTTTATTCGATCATGAAAAATATATGTTACTTGCATATGCATAATCAAGATAATGCTCTACCAATTCTGATCATTATTATCAATTTAGGAATACATCATACAAATGTAGTACATGCACAAATGCATAAACGAATATGACGCATAAACATGACCATATCTGTTTGTTCCATTTATATAGTAGCATAACACACTATTTAATTTCTAATTTACTTTAATTTATTTCATTTCGACATTTAATTGCCTTCTTTTAAGGTTTTACGACTTTTTCCTCATATTTAAACACAATAGTATATATTTTATTGTTATATTTTTGTTTATAAATTCACCATTATTTCATTTATGGATTTTGTGCATGTATACTATATATGTTTATCAACGTTTAAAAATATATATTTATTCCTTCCTTTTTTTCGATTATTAATTTATTTTTTTATTTAAAAATATAATAATTTTTTTTTTCTATATATACCTATGATTGGTGCCGTTTTCTTTTGTTTGTATATTTCATTTAATTTTATCTTTTATATATTAATGAATAAACAAGTAAACATTATTTTAATGAAAAAATTGCATATCCATTTGATCATAGAAATAAAAATAAAAAAAAAAGAGATTGCAAATAATAAGGGAATTATATAAAGAGGGAAGGAAAAATGTTTCAACCTCTCAAAAAATAAAAAACTATTATAAAAAAGTAAATGAATAAATTTTTTGTATGTAAAATTTATTCACAACAAAAAGAAAAATAATTATATTAGTTTAATAGTATATTAACAATTTATATATATATTGTGATTTGTCATGGTGTGAGTTCCATATAGGTACATATATATATGTAACATATACCGAATTATCTAACCTTTTTTATTTTTTGCTGTTTTTACGAATGTTAATAATATAAAGCATTTCAAAATGTCTAGTCGATTATTAAAAAAGTTCTTAAAAGAACAAAATAGAGATGAAATAAATAAAATAAATCAATCTGTGGAAGCAGAATCATTACCTCTAAATCCTGCTCCTAAAAAAAAAAAACAAATTTTCAAATATTTAGAAGAATCACAAAGTGATGAAAATACAAGTGGAAATATAACTCATGTGGATGAAGATGACAAAACAACAATTTCTAGCAAAAATGCACAAAATCAAAATAAACAAAAAAAAGGGGGATTAAGCAAAAAAGAGACCGAACAACATACAAAACAAGAAACAGAAGAAAACAAAAAGAAAAAAAAGAAAAAAAAAAAGAAAAAAAATAAAGACGACGAAATTGAAGACTTATTAAATAAAATTGGTGAAGAACAAGAACGAAATATAAAAAAAAAACAAAATGAAAGCAATAATAATAGCAATATCAATAGTGGCGAATTCTCGAAGGAATATCATGAGCAAAGGGAAAAGGTCCAGCTTTGGGCATGTACACATGAAAAATATAAATATTGCTTAAAATTAGAAAAAAATAATTTTGATGTAAATGTAGAATTAAAAAGAATATTTGGTAAAGATTTTGTTAAAGAAAACAAATTTGTTAAAAAAAGTAAAATAAAATATTTGAAAAATTGGCTAGTTCAAGATTATAGTATAAAAACAATACAAGCACCATTAACTATGAAATATTTTGACAACGAATTTAAAATTGAAAAAGAAAAATTATATTTAGAAGCAGAAAATTTATTCTATTTATTATTAGATACACATGATATACAATCAATGAATGATTTGATAAAAAAATATCCATTTCATATAGATACACTATTAATATTAGGTGAATATTATAATGAAGCAAATAATTATGAAGTAGCTAATCAGTATATTAAAATGGCTTTATTATTATTACAAAACATTTTTCATATGAATTTTAATATAGATTATATAAATAATAATCATAAAATATATGTTAATCCACAACTATATGATAATAAAGTTTTATTTAAAACCTTATATATGCATATGCAATCTCTTGAATATGAAGGTTGTACTATAACGTCGTTAGAAATTGCAAAACTTTTGTGTAAAATTGATTTATGCAATGATTTATGTGGTATACTTTTAAGAATTGATGGAATTATGCTAAAAGGAAATGTTTTTGAATTTTTGGTTTTTTTTTCATTTAATTTTATCCTTCAAAATATTCATTATGTTATGCCACTATCTAGAACTAACGAAATTATATCAGATTTTTTTTTTAACGAAAATAATTTCAAAAATGAAGTTATTGCTAAAAAAGATGATGAAAAAATAATAAATACATCAACAATTGAGAAAACGAGCAATAATGTTAAAAATGACAAAAATTGTACTACGGAAAAATTAAATCCAAATGAAGAATTCTCCCATAATATTCCTACTACCCATCAAAATACTAATGAACTATCAAAAATACGAGAAAATATTTTAAAAATGGAATGCGAAGAAAGCATTTCCTCATTAAAACGACAGGATGAAGATATTCTCAATGATGAAAAAATAGTTTATGAACAGTTCAGTCAAAATAATGATTTTACTAAAAAAATACCTGAACAAGATAGAAATAATGACAAATTGGATTATTTACAAAACACACACACAAAAAAAAAATACGATTTTCAAAATTATGAAATTAGACTTCACTTTATTTTACCAAATTTCGCCTTTTCTATACCATTATGTTTATATCTAAAAAATAACACTAATGTGAATTACAATGAAATTAATGAAATTAAAAAAAGTGATATATTATCTTCTTTTTCTTATGAAGAATGTAAATTTTTAATTCCACATTTTAATATAAATTTTAATTGTTACTGGGGTAATAATCATGTTAGCAACTTATGTGACAAAAAAAATATATCATATTCTTTATCATATTCTTCTCATCTGTTCTTAATTAGGGCATTATTATTTTACCCCGATTTTGTTCAAATATTTGTAAAATATAATAATTTTAATACATCAAAAATTGTTAAAAATACTATATATGATATATCCTTTAAGCATATATTGTCACATCCGCCATTTTCAGACAATACTTTATTTAGTAATAAAGAAGAGTATGAAATCGTACAAAAAATAATATTAGCTTATCTGGAAAAAAATAATATATATTATAAATCTGAAAAAATGATTACCTGGATACATGTGTGCAGTGCATTTGTACACGAAATGTATAAGGATGAATTGGGTAATTTTTCGTTGTATTTTTTATGAACAGTCATAATTTTACAAAATTGTACATTTGTTATTATTTTTTTTTTATTTCATATCAATATATATGCCTTATTCGTTTCCCTTTTTATATCTTTTTTTTTATAACACAGTGGCCGAGGAACTCGATGAAGCACGAAAACAATGGCGCAGACGAATTCCACTTTTAGATATAAATAAATATAAAGGAATACGAGTGAGCGAATTTAAATCCAGAAATTATTTATTACCCGATTTCATGATGGAGAAAACTGTATCACATCCAGCTCCTGTCCCCAACACAACATCACAATATTATGTTTCACTAGATAGCAATGTGCTTGTAGCTTTTTTTCAATGTTTACTTCCTTGGTATCAAGTAGATTATTATGGTTAAATAATTAAATATATTTTATTTTTTTTAAAATTAAATTTCAAAAAAAGGTGAATAAATATGTATTGAAACTTTCGTGGATATAAGTTCATAAGCTTACATATATCACGAAAAATATTAACAAAATTCCTCATAAATGTACAATGTTATTTTTTTAACTATTTTTTTTTTATTATTTTACATAATTATCTAATTTCTTCTTCATATTAACATATTTGGTTATCCCTTTATCCTAATGCAGGCACGCATTCAAGGCCTGTGTATTTGGGAACAATATTGGAAACAGTGATAGAAGGAACTAAGCGTTTTTTAAATATTTAATAATTTGTTTAATTAGTCTATACATAATTTAAATTGTAAAATTATACAATAATATAAAATACCGATACCTTCTTTAATTCTATATATGACATTTGCATATGTAAATGTTTATATGGCTGCACGATTATAGCGCAAAAACAATTAAGTGAATTTTTTAATAATTCACAAATCGAAGATAATAAGTTTTTCGTAGAAAATAAAATTAAACAATATAATAATTCAAGATGGTATAAGAAAATAAGAAAGATGAAAACATCAAAATTAGAAAAATATCCAATAGTAAAACTGAGACTAGAACAATACAAACAAATTATATAATTCAATAAAAATAGAGAACGGAAGTAAATAATTAAAAATGCACACATATTTATCAGTGCATGTATTTAATATAAATAATTGAAGATTCCAATTAACTTATTTTTATTATCTTAAAATGCGCCAGCATAGTATATACTTCAATGTACTCTCATACAACATAATAAAAATGATATATATTACCAACATGTTTATATTTTAATATGGTACTTCCATTCTACTTTTGTTTGCTGACTTGAAACAATAATTTAGATAAACAATTCCAAATATATGAATAAAAAGAATAGAAATAAATATATCCGAAATTTTATGTTTATTCCTTGCAATAATAATCAAATGCTTCTTGATTGCTAAAACACCAATATAATTTTCCATTTTTTGTTAAAGGAATTTTTTTAACAATATCACAACAAAAACAAGAATGAACTCCACTAAATTTAATTTGCCCCATTGGTGTATAAGATCGATAAGCACTTTCATCTAGTAAGTATATAAATAAGATGATCCATAATATAATTAAAATGGACGCAGATGTGATACGTACAATCCACTCTCTTGGTTTCATTTTACATGATGGCCTTCCTTCATCATTTATTCTGTTCTTCATAATAGACATAATAGTATGTAATGCATCTGTTTTATGTACTTTATTAGCTATTTGTTTTTTTCGATAATTTTCACCTTTTATTTTTTTTTCTCGAGCCTTTTCTTCAATTAATTGTTTTGTTTTATTCGATAAAAACCATGAAAAGGGTGGAGATGTTAACATCCGTTCTCCTAATGTGCATTTGTCAGCTGATGATACTGTAGTTATTGTAGCAAAACCATAAAGGATCCCTCCTAAGCACCCACCAATATGTGCATAATTATCTGTATACCCAAACATACCAATAAAAATACCAAATATAACAACTAATATCATAAATATAATCACACAACATGGTCTAGGTATAGTTTTCCAATATTCTACATAATAAGCAAATAATGCTCCTATTAATCCATATAAAGAACCTGATGATCCAATCGTAACACCACATGGGTCACAAACAGCTGATAATAAATTTCCTGTTATTCCAGATATAAAAAATAAGAATAGTGTTCTTAAAAATCCCCAATCTGGTTCAATCATCCATAATATTTGAATTTGGCATATAACATTAAATACTATATGCATTAAACCACCATGTAAATACATAGACCAAAATAAACGATATATTTCTCCATAATTTCTAATGTAATTTGTATTTAATCCTCCTAATTGATTATATACACGATTATTTACTGAATCCCATGTAGCATATCCTCGACCATCTGGATTATCTTCTACTTTATTTTTTGGCCATCCATTATCAGATGTTTGTGTTCCTATAAAATGCCTATCTAAAGCTGATTCTTCTAAATTATATTCACATGCGCCATATCCTAAAAATACAAAAAATGGCTCTCTATTTGATTCTACAGCTTCTGTATATATTGGGTATAAAACTTTAGATATACATCTACCATTAAATGTATTATAATTAAATATCATTTCGGAAAAAAATACCCAAAATAAAATTGCTGTAGTTGATATACATACTACTAATCTCCCAACTAATGGATTATTATTTAATCTCGGATCTTTTACTTTTTTTTTTGCATTTACATTTTTCCTTCTATATTTCCCAAGTATAGGTGAAGAAAACGGATTCAAGGGAGCTCTCCTACCAACAGCTCCAGATGGCAATGTATGCAATTCACTTTCGTTATTAACTAATATTCTTATTTCATCTAATCGACCTTTGTCCATTTTCAATTCTTTTCCATATCCAGTATTATTAACATTGTTATTTTTAATATCATTTTTAATATCATTTATCGTACCGTTTTTCGTGCTATTTTTACTCGTATTAGTGGGCATTTTTTTTTGAATCACCCCAATCCCTTTTTCAATAATATTTGGATTTTCTGGAACTTCCTTTTTCAAAGCATCTTTACTATTTTTAGAATCGCCAACTATATTAGCTTTTTTTATTTGATTTCCTTTGTTTATCCATGGAGGTGATTTGACACCCCTTTTGGCTGTATCTTCTACTGATTCACACAAAGATTCATTATTTTTACTATTAATTATAGCCTTTTTCGGTTTATTTGTTTCCATGTGATCATTCAAGAGAGTTGGAACATTATATCATAAAGACAAATAAATGTTTGCGTTCGGAACCTGTTACACTCTTAATATGTGTACAAGTAGTTATATACACACACGTATATATATATATATATATGTGTACACTTTTTTTTATTATCAATGTATTTGCTTTGCCTAATCTACCTTAATTTTTATTACCAAAATTGTGCGTATATTTGATCCCTCATTTCACTATTGTGATAAATCAGAGGGTAAATATATATATATATATAATGAGATAAAAATTAGCCCAAAACAAGTCAAAATAGATATATTCAGAATGAAAATTGTAAAATTACAATAATAATATTCCGAATTATGTTAACAATAAATTACTTAAAATTGTGTAAATGTTAGACCTAAGTGATTGACATGAATAAGCCAACAAAATGGGGATATATATAAAAAGGAAATAAGGAAAAAAAATATATTAAATATATTACATTGCACAAAAAAAACAAAGACGAACTGTGATCATGTACACTCTCTCATGAATACATAAAAAAAATAATTATTCCTTAATAAGTGAGATACATAATTAAGAGTATGCATTTTTGGAAAATTAATTTTAATTATTTTTTCTTATTATTTGGATTTTTATAAAATTTTAAAGATCGATTTTCAAAAAAAATAATTACAAAAAATGTGCACATTACTTATACATGCAAGTGTTACTTAGCATGTTTATAAATTAACTTGAATAATAAGTAACATTATTGTACGTAAAAATTGAGTATAATTTTTTTTGCAATGATTATGATTATATTAATAAATAAATATAATTATATATACAATACTTTATATTGTTACCATTGCTATATATGCAAAACATAAAAATTATACTTAAAAAAAAATAAGACCAAACATTAGATTATAATGGGGATTTTTATTTTTACAAAATATAAGGCTTTTAAACTATTCCTTAAGTAACATTTATGTGTGTGTGTATATATATATATATATATATATATATATATTGCACATTTTCACATATCAATTACGTTGCAATATTTTTATTGTTTTCCTTAAAAATAAAAAAGACGCATAAATATCGCTCTTATTCCATTTAACACATAAATATATAAAATTATATCCCCTCTTGTAATTTAATTATTATTTTGAAAATTATTTCTGTTAAAATTCGCATTGTATATTGCCAAATTATTTACAAGGAAAGCTATAATAAAAATATGGGCCTTAACAAGTTGTTTATTTTATCCTATTTGTAAAGATGCCCCCAAAATATACATACATGTATACAATTAATATATAACTTATATATTTATTTTACCTTGCATACATATTTTAAAAAAAATATTTCCTACTTGTATAATTTTCCTATGCCCATACACACAATTTTAAGATTGTGATTCAGAAAATTTGGAATCCAAAAATAATATTCTGTTGTATAATTGATGGCTATATTTATATAAATTCAAATTGATGGTGTATATATCTTTATTCCCTATAAAAATGACAAAATTAAAAAAAAAGTAAGAAATGTATTTAAACTGCTATGATAAAATATCCTAAATATAATATCATATATTTTATACTCGGCCAAAGAATAATTTTTTCATGATCTTGAACAGTGTTAAAAGTATAGATTACATGAAAATTGTTATATTTTAATGTTGGAAAAAAAAACTCGCAAAAGTCTCTAAAAATAAGAAATAAAAACAAATATTAAATAAATTTACATATCTGTATATCCATACAAAGATTCATCATTCATATCAAAATCACATACTCTCTTATTTCTATATATGAGCATAATATATTACTTTACTACATCATTTCCTATGGTAGTATAAAATTCCATTCTTTCTATCGACTTTAATTCGACTTTTGAGCAGAGAATAATTTTATTTATTCTGTTAATACTCATCTTAAAATGTAAAAAATATATATTCCCCTTTGACTAAGTCATATGCACATTTACTAGTTCTTCATTATTAATTTTGTATTTCATTTTTCTTTTTTTTCTGAATTTCACATAATATTTGTGTGCTATTATATTTTATGGATTTTTATTTCAAATTAAACAAATTCTAAGTATGTATTAAAATAGTAACGCTCAAAATAATAAATTCACTAAAATCTCAAATATATATATATATATATATATATATATATGCATATGTCGTATCATTTATAAATATGAAAACATAATAGTACAAACAATAATTCCTATTTAATATATTTTTTTTCAATTATATCCATATAACACATATTTTTACCCCCCTCTATATATATAACAAAAATATTAATATTAAACTATCTTCACATTTTCTTGTTTTATAAAATAGCAGCATATAATATCCATTTTGATACTCTACATATATAAATATATGACCAAATATGTACAAATTTTATTTATTTCCATACTACACTCCTTTTTTACAATCATTAACAAATATGTCGAAACCAACACATAAAATAGCTACTTATGTATTGGTCAGAAATACAATATCTAATAATACATCAATCATATTTATAGCATTCAAATAGAAAAACAAACAAGTTACAAACTTTCGTAATTCCACATACTTTCCCCCTTTTTAAAGAACAATAATAACTTATTAATTTTATTTCCTTTAGCAGTTTTTTTTTTAAATTATAAAAAGATAAAGTTAAAAAGCACACATGAAAGGATTTCAAAAAAAATAAAATGATAGCAATGGTATAAAAATTGTAAAAGATTTATAAATAATAATTTAATTTACTAATGTAAAAAATGCATGAAAAAAAAAATATATATACATATATATATATTATTCTAAATAAAAGATGATTGCCCCCCCCGCTTCTTATGTGGGTTCCCTTGTAGTATGCGTATATATGGATATAATTAGTAGGAATGATGTGCTGATCATTTTATACATTGTTTTAAATTTCGGTTTCTTTTTCATGTCTTTGTTTGATTTTTTTTTTCTGTATTACCCACTATGATTTTCAATGACTATAGTAAGTTTCAATGTCAGCTTATTCTAAAGTTTGTGATATTTTTCGAGGATATTTAAGAAAGAATTTAAAAAAAGTTTGTTTATTCATCACCGGTATTTGCTGTGAGGGTTTTATTCGCATCTTTCTTAGATTTTGCTTTTTTTTCTTCTTTTTGTTTCTTTCTTTTTACAGATGTTGCAATTGCATTATAATATGCATTGTTTACTTTTTGTAATTCTTTCTTTTCTATTTTTTTCTTAGTTTTCTTTTCTTTTTTATCTTTTGCATTTTCAGAAATACTTTTCTTCATTCTTCGTACCGCTAATGATCTTAACAATTTATATGCTGGGTTAAGTCTGCATCTAACAGCAAAGTTTGTTAATGAGTTTTTGTTTTGGGTTCTCTTTTTGCATGGGTTCTTTTTATCTAATAAGCTAGCTTGAACTTGGTCACTGTTAATTATTCTGTATATGTCAGCATTATTAACAATGGGTTTAGGTAATATATAGTGTTTTTTAGTAACGTATTTTTGAAAACTTTTTCCATAAATAACATCTAATTTTTTAAAGGCATCTTCACTCCATATACATAATCTACCAATAGAACCACCTGGAGCTAATTTTAATAAATTTAATTTTGTAACATTACATAAATCCACACCTGGAATATTTCTAAAAGCTTTTTTAATTCCTGAATCCTTGTTATAAATAATAAGTGGTCCATTACTTATTTTGTATTTTCGATTTCTCATTTTTCCTTTTCCTGCTCTTATTTTTTTAGATTTAATTAATCTGTTAACTTCATCCCTTAATCCTAAACTTATTAAAAATTTAAGAGCATCTTTTGTTTTTTGTATACTTTCTATATCATTACTAGCAACTAAAGGAACCTCTTTTAAATTTGATATTCTATGACCCCTTGCCAAAACTAATGAACTAATACCACTAGCAGCAATAGAAGAACAAACAGCATATCTTTTTTCCTTTAAATTTACTTTTCTTCCCCATCTTCTCCATATTTTTGTAGGGTTAAACATACCACCACCTCTACACATATTACCAAAAGCAGCTTGTCCCGCTCGATGTGTACCCCCACCTGGAACTCTTGGAATTCTAGCTACTGCCCTTCCTGTACCCCATGATTCTGCTGATGTTTCATACCCTGCTCCTAATTTTACAGCATATGGATGCCTTGTATTTTTCGATATATTGGTAAAAATATATTCTATTAAATCATTCCTTATTGGGGTTTGAAAAACAACAGGAATTTCAACTTCCCCAACTACTTTCTTCCCATTGATACTATAAACATTTGCAAGTGGTCTTATAGTTGCCATTTATTTCGATCTTAAATTTAATAAATTAAGTTTTAAAAGCTGGGGAAAAATATCTGAAAAAAAAAAAAAAATATTCCAATTTTTAAAACTGAAAAATATACTATGATTATTTATTTTTGGTAAATCCACATAAATCGTATCACTTTATATGTACTGGTATGCAAAATAATATGGATAAGGGAAAAAGAAAATGTGAATAATGCTATATCGAGACTAAAATAGTAAATTTTATTTTATTATATATTCTTTATATTAAACAAGCTATAGCTCTTTTGTTCGCTCATAATACATCCCCTTTATTTTTTCAATAAGCATTTATTCATATAAATATATATAATATACATATATATATATTTTTTTTTTTTATTTCACTCTTTTAAGTATTACAACAAAATTAAATAAAAACAAGCATAATCGATTTGAAAATATTTATAAACAATTCATAATATATATTATTCTCATTTCTACATTGTTAAAAACTTCGAAAAAAATCTATGCATGTTATAAATACTTACCTTTTCTTTTTTATTTCTCAAAAGGAGTTTATTGTGTTTATAAAGTTTCAATTATAACAATATTATTTCCT
The DNA here is from genome assembly GCF_900002375.2 of Plasmodium berghei ANKA. Classification (NCBI taxonomy): domain Eukaryota; phylum Apicomplexa; class Aconoidasida; order Haemosporida; family Plasmodiidae; genus Plasmodium; species Plasmodium berghei. The sequence continues at coordinate 265,908 of NC_036169.2, forward strand.
TTTTTTTTTACAAATTTAGAAAGCATATTTTAAATAAAAAAAAAAAACTTAATAACTATTTATATTCCTGCATAATAATATTGTAAATATATATATAATTTAAGAAATATATTTTTTTATATAAATACTACAGTTTAAAAATACCACATTATTTTTTAATTAATTTGTTCCTTTATTTTACGATAATATTTTGTATATACATACGAATATACGCACTAATCTTTGTATGTTTAATTGTCAATAAAATAAAAAAAAAATAATATATATTATCCAATTATATATTATTATATAAATATGAATGTATTTCATCCATACCAATAAACAAGTCGTTATTTATTGTAAGGAAAATATTTTAAGCACTTTTTTTATATGAATATAATTTATTCTTATTTTTCCAATATAAACTTTGTACGAAAAAAAATGAAAAGTATATATGCACAAAAATAAATGAAAATATAAACCAATATCTTATTTTATATTTTCTCCCTTTTATTATTTGAAGGGGATTAAAAGGGTTTTTTATTTTCTACAGTTTCTCAAAAACATTCCCCGTTTCCTTCCCCTAATACTAAAGCCCTTTCTTTATTTTATGCATATATGAAAAATTACATATATATTTATTATAATATTTTATTTTCAAAAAGTAAAATAAAAAGAGCTTTAATATTTTTTTATAATGAATTTCCTCTATTTTAATTTTACTGAGATTTATGAAAAAAATATATAATAATTATTTTATTTATATATATATGCCTTAAATAATATGCCATTTTATTATGTGTATTGAAATTGCTGTTAAATTATATTTAATTATTATATTAGGCAAAAATTTTACAACAATATTAACACCTAAATTTTTTAAAAAATAAATGAATTAAACCCAGCCCTAAAAATATATATTTCCATTTTACTCTCAATTTTATATTACCTATTTTCCGAGAAATAAAACATCCTTTCTTTTTAATTATTTTGTTTTCTTTTTTTTTAATTTTAAAATGTACTTTTCTCCTATTTATAACCTTTCTAACAACCTTTCAAGCCTTTATGCTATATATTTAATAAAAATGGAAAAAAAATGATATTTCTTTTTCAGTTTTGCTTTTAAAGTTGCACAAAACAATCAAGGAAAGTAAAAAAAAAATTAATGAACATGTACATTTTAGGAAGTATATATGTTCATGCATTTTTTTTCTTTTTGTGATGTAACTTCCTTGATGGATAACTATATGTGTTGTAAACTGTCCATACTCATCATATAAAATAAATAAAACATATAAAATATATAAAACAAATGAAATAAATGAAATAGATAAAACAAATGAAATAAATAAAACAAATGAAATAGATAAAACAAATGAAATAGATAAAACAAATGAAATAAATAAAACAAATGAAATAAATAAAACAAATGAAATAAATAAAACAAATGAAATAAATAAAACAAATGAAATAAATAAAACAAATGAAATAGATAAAACAAATGAAATATATAAAACAAATGAAATAAATAAAAAAAATGAAATAAAACTGGAAACATATACACTTATTGTATAAGGCTATGCATTAAAAATTATTTTTGATTCAAGTCCCATTTTTTCTATAGCTAAATTAACAAGCAAATAAACATTCAAATACCCTCCCCATTTAACTTTATCTTTCAATTTATTTGTTTGTATTATTGCATTTTGAATTAACTCGATAATTTCATTATTATTAAAATTTGGATTTATTGAAAATAACAATGAAATAACCCCTGTAACAACAGCAGCTGAAAAAGATGAACCGCCACTTGTAGCATATTGATTATTAATATGAGTCGATAAAATATCATTTCCTTGGGCTCCAAAATTAACATATTTGTTACTATAACATGAATCTTTGGATAATACAATATCATTATTTGAATCTTTAGTGATATTAGAAACAACTAATAAATTTGTTAGATTTGGTAAATAAGCAGATGGATATAATTTCATTAAGTTTGTATTACATTCTGTATATCCATTTATTTGAACACTATCTTTTTCTTTATTATTATTTGTTTTTATTTTGTTATCTTTATATCCTTCATCATTTTTTTGTACACAATTTCCTGAAGATGTAATAACTAAAATTTCTTTTTTTTCCAACTCTTTTAATGCATAATATAAATGAATATAATTTTTTTTAGTAGAAAAACTTGCATTAATAATTTTTGCATTTTTTTCTGTACAATAATTAAAACATTCTAATATATCACTTATATTACCAACGTTATTATTATTTAAAGCTTTACAAATTATTAATTTTGCCATATTATTTATTCCTTGTATTCCTTCTTTGTCATTTATATCAATATTGTTTCCATTTCCAGCAATAATTCCAGATATAAATGTACCATGCCCATGTCCATCTATTGGGTTAGAAATATCAGAAAAATCATATTTATTATTTTGTTTTTTTTTTTGGCGATAATTTCCTTCAGTAGATTTCATATCAATTATAGACTCTTTTAAATTTTGATGATTATAATCTATTCCTGTGTCTATAATACAAACATTAACATTATTTTTTTCATATAGATTAGACAATTGCGTTCCTTTAACTAGTTCACATATATCATTATGTTCTTCGATAATATTTGTTTTTTTATATTTTTTAAAGTCTATATAAGGCTTTTTAAACATAGATGAATTATTTATTTGAAAGTTTTTTTTTTTTTCATCAGGATGTAAAGAATAATAATTTTTGGGGGGGTAGTTCTTTAAAAATGTATTATAGTAAATTGGCTTAACCTTATAATCAGCTTCGATATTAATTTGTTTATTATTTTTTAAAGCATATAAACAAAACTTTATTAACAATTCATTCTTATTTGAATCCATATCATAAAGATATAAATTCACATGCTCTAATTTTTTTATTTTACCACAATAATTAAGCAAGTCAATAAATCGTTTATTCATAAAACTGGAATGATTTAAAGTATTATTTTTAAAACTTATAATTAATCTATGAATTTTTGGAGATATTTTAAATTTTTTTTTCTTTGCATTTTTATAATATTTTTTCATAATTATTTCATAATTAATATCATCATTGTCGGAAAGTATGTCATATATATTTATCTTCATATTTTTATTTATTTCCAATTCTTTATTATTTATTTGATTTAATATTCTTATTTTTGCCTTATTCCTTCCCCATTCTATTTCATTTTTTTTGCTAATTTCAATAATATTTGGTGAACTATTATAAATTACATTCATATCAATAAACTGAATTATATTCCAAACATGATATATTAAAGACCATATATGCATATATCGCAAATATTTAATTCCCATTTCTTTCATAATATAATATAAACATTTATTCCATTCTAATTCTAAGCTTCATATATACACAATTAATATATCTTGAAAAGGGAATATATAATTTACCAAACTATTTACCAATTCACGTCCTAATCAATTAAATGGATAATATATTTGTGTGTTGTGTGTGTTCACTATATATGATATTTTTGAAGGATATTTCAATTAAAAAAATGAACTATAAAATTAATAAAATATTGATAATATCATTATAAATATTTATAATTTTTAAAAATTTAATTAAATTATTTTTCGAATTTTTATTCTACCAAATATTGTAATTACACAGGTACAAATAGAAGATTTATTCTAAGGTTTTATCATTCCATTTTATGGACAATGAAAAATAAAGTCATCAAAAGTGGTAAAAATAATAAATTACTACTAATTTATATTTAAAAGAAAAACATCATCTTAATAAGAAGTATATAGAATGTATATAATTGGAATTGCACTATTTATAAAAATAAAATAAGTAAATAAACAAATATATGCCAACCAAATAAATGTGTATATTAAATCTCTATCGAAATTGTGTATTGTGTGAAAAATATATACTCCAAAAAAAAAATTTATTATATGTACATGTTCACAATAAAAAATTATACTATGCATTCATTGTACTTGTTTTAATTTTTTTTAATATAATTAATAAAAATTAATTGTAAAATAATTTTTTTTCTAATGTAAATGGAAAAAAAGAAAAACATTTAATTACATTCTTAAAAAGTTGAAAAAGTTGTTCACTATATTTAATTTTTACATAACATTCCATATGAATTATCTATTTTCAAATCCCTTATATATATATTATATAAAAAAAAAAATAAATGTTTTCCGAACTAGGAAATTCATTATTATATAATTTATATACATTATTCGTATATTAAAATGACAATCTTACCAACTTTGTTATGATTATTCTATGTTTGGGCTTTAAAAATGTACATAATATTTGTTTATATGATTCTACTAATTTTGAGGTATAACTCTTTATATTTATAAAATTTTTTAAAAACAAAAAAATAAATTAATTATTCATTTTCTATACAATATATGTATAATTTTGTAAAAAATTTTGGTTATAAAAAAAAATTCCCTTAATAATGTCACTCTAGACACCCTCAAATAAAAAGTTTGAACACTTTATTGATTTTCATTCTTTTCCCTTTTAAATATAATAATTTATATTTTTTATAAGTCCGAAAAAACATACGAAACAAAATAAAACTTAGTAAAAAGACATTAATTAAAAGCATAAGCATGTACAACACGGTTAAACACAAAAATACCCCCCCCCAAAAAAAAAGAAACGAATAAAATGAACAAATATTATATTCTCTTTGAATTAAACCCCATCTTAAAGTTTATTTAAGGAAAACAAAGTATCACTTCATCCTATCCAAATATATATATATATATATACATACATACCATCTCTATATGTATACATTACTAAATGTGCTTATTGCTTTCATTTTATCTAGAATATTTTCTTGGAATTATTTTTGGAGTTTTTTGTGAATTATTATGTGATTTCATTTCATTTCTTTTTAATACACTATTATTATATTTATTTTTTTTTTCTCTCATAATCCTTTTATTTTTCTCATTGATATGTCTTTTAGTCCTTCTATTTAAATATCTTTTATTTTTTAAATTACGATCAAAATTTTTTTTTTTCTGCATATTTCGATTCTTTATATATCTACCTCGTTTATTATCTTCATATATTCTTCTTACTCTCCCATTTCTATTATCATAATTATTTCCCTTTAATCGTTTTTTTCGATCTTGATATATATCATCTACATGCATATCCATCCATTTAAATGGCTGACTTTCTTCTTCACTATCACTCAAATATAATCCCTCATTATTTTTTCTCCAAGTATTTAAAATTCCGAATTCTTTATTTATATTCTTATTATTATTATTATCACGAATTTTATTATACTCGGGATTTAAATCTTTTCCTCTATAATCTTCAAAATCATTATCATATAATTCTTCTATATTGTTTGCATTTTCTGAATAATTTATACCATCGTTTAACATCTGAATATTATGCATATTTTGTCTATCTCTTAAATTGTCTTCAGAAATTATAGGATATCTATTATCATTTCTATTTATCTCAAATTGAGTTCTATGATTTTGATAATTTGCCTCTTCTAAATTGTCTAAATATTTTGATTTTATTTTATCATCATAATTCATTTGCATAAAAGAGCTATTAGTTGGATTGTTACTTTCAAAAACATAAATATCGTTTTCTTTAACACTATATAAATCTTTGTAAGTCTCATATTTAAGTCCTTTTTCATCATTTAATAACTGATCACTCTTATTATTGCTGTGGGAATACTCACTATACACATCCAACCCATTCGAAGTACTCACTATATCTTCATCAGAACCACCTTCGTCACAATATATATCAATAGAGGAATCTTTCTGTGGTTCTATATCGGCATCTTTCTGATCCTCTAAAAGAAATATTTTATTCGTGGACTCATTCGGTGTTACATCTTTATATTTTCGAACAAAACCAGAAGAATTTATTCCCCTATTTAATAAAATATGAATAAATTTATTTATGTCAAAATTACCTTCAAAAATGTTTTCTGTTTTTAATTGTGCCGTTTCTTTTGATGGTATTGAATAGCTTAATATATTTCGTAGCTCTTTAATAGACATATTTGGATATATATTTAGAATGATTGTTATTATATTTATAAAAAATGCTGAACTGTATTTAATTTCATAATATAATATATCATGATCATCTCTTTTTTTTAAACTACTATTTATACTATCCAAAAGAAAAACATTATTTTTTCGGTATTTTAAATATTCATTTTTTTGAATTTGAAAATTAGAAGCAATATCAGCGTCATCAGAAGACATATCCGAATAATCCAGTGATCCAATAAAAAAAACATTTTCAAATTTTTCAAAAAATGAAGATGGATATATTACAGAATTATCTTCATAAGGCTTTTCATTAAATAGTTTTTCCGATGGTAAAATTACAAATATTTCTGAATTTTTTAAATCGTCCATAATTTGTATTAATTGTTCATTTTGTTCATTTATATTATAATCCATATGAATTATTTTTACATTTTTTGTTTTACAATATTCTAAGCATTTAATTACAGGAATTATATTCAAACTATTTTTTTTTTCCTTACTATTATTAAATGCTTTGCATATTTCTACATCTATACCACTCCTTTGTAAATCCACATTTTTGTCATATTTTTTTTCTATCAATTTTAATGAATCGCCTTGGATTGTCGATTTATCTTCATATTTTCCATGCCCATTATGATTCTCCAAAAATGTAGACTCACATTCAGAATAATTATCTTCGTCACAATTTTCGCTATTTATTCCAAAATTAAATGAATCAGGTTTTTTATAATTTATATTAACTGAATGATATGTATAACTATTATATGTGCTAATATCATGATTTAAAAAGTAGTTAATTAACGCATCCTTAATATTCAATCCAGTGTCTATTAAGCATACTGAGGTTATATTAATTGGTAAACCATTGTTTCTCATAAATTCAAAAATATCATTTATTTTATTAAAATTGTCATATTTTCCATAGTTCATGGATTTGTTTATACGATTTTTCTTATTTCCATAAAAAAAATTCAAAATAAATTTATACACCCTTTGAAACATATTATCATCAACGCTTTGTGTATCTCTATTTTCTTTAATTTCAGCATCCTTATCACTTTTCAAGTTTGTTTGAACAAAGTTGAGATTCTTAAGAGTTATATCTTCGCGTCTAAAAATATCTTTGGATACAAAATTATTCAAATATTCATAAAGAATTCTATTACTAATAGCATGGAATTTTTTTTTGGTGCATATATAAGGAAACTTTTCCTTAACTAATAAAATAATAAGATTATAAAATATCGCTACAACCGCGATATATTTTAGTTTTCCATTTAAAAGGACCATTATTCTAATAAATGTTTATATTAATTATTTAAAAAAAAAAAAATTATCCCATTAATCCTTTGGAAAAAGTTAAATATTGCATATGCTCAAGTTTTATTTTTTACAAAAACTTACAGTTTTTGAATATATAGAAATAAAAAATTGGCCATATTATATATTTATGGAAATATTACATAATAAGACAAAATGTAAACAATGATTATCATTTTCTTTTTTTTTTCATAAGAATAATATACCTTTAACCTTATTATAACTAATACATTTTTTGTTTGGACAATTTTACAACGTTGTAACATAAAATTTTTATATATAGCCAAAATTTTCATTACATTTTGGCTGTTTTTTTTTGTTAATAAAAAAAATGACCATATATGAAAAAAAATACATATATATATATATATATATATATATATATATATATATATATATATATATAACTAGCTAAAGTAAATAATTTAGCTAGCTCAAACTACTAGACGCTTAAATTTTATTTCTTTCATATTCTTATATATAAAAAGATTCCTTTTAATTTGTATGTATATCACTGTGATGTTTTATGGAAAGATATGATGTCTCACTATATATAATTTACTGTTCATCGATATAGACATATATATGCACAATGAATAAGAGAAATTTTAATTTAACTCAAACCATGAAATAAAGAAAAGCTAGCTTTTTACAATTAAGAAAAATGCACCAAACAAAAAGATTTATATTTATAAAAAATAGTTGTATACACACACATATACATATATAAAGATAAATTGATATTAATTTTTTTTAATATATTTTGTTATATTGCATTAATAGCAAAAAAAATTAAAATAAATTAATATTAAAAAGTTGTATATAAGCATAATTCTCGAAATATACAATTTATAAGAAATAAATTGTCGATACTTTTTTATGTTTCTGAAACTTGTAAACCTATAAAATCCCGGCTCTCTGATCAAATTCTATGCATACACCATTGTCTATAAGCACTTTTAAAATTCTCTTTAAATATTTTATATTTGTATTTTCATTAATAGTAAAAATAACAGTTTTGAGATAATTCAAATAGATATAACTACCAGACTTTTTGACAATTATTGATAAGTCTTGATCATATATAATTTTATCAAAAATATTTTTTATATTATTTTTTTTTGAAGTTATTAGTAAAATATAAGAAGGTAAATCCTTAATACTGATATTGCTATTAATTATATCTAAAATTATACTATTTACACATGTATCACCATATTGTGTGTTTTCTCCTTTTGCCTCTCCTCTGCGGTCAGACACATTATTAGTTGGATTTATAAAATTAAAATTAAACTGTAAACTGTTCATAAAAAAAAATAAGGATATTAGGAATAAAAAAAAATAACGAAACTGGCACTTCATAATATAAAATGGATATTTAAAGATTATCGAAATAAAAGTGTATTGTTTTTTTTTATAAAATATCTGTCAATGTGCATTTATTGTTATGCATATATTTATTTATACATGCATATACTCGGGTGTGATAGTCATTTTTTTATTTAAATAAATTTAGTGAGCTTAATTTTTATCCTAATTTATATTCGCATTCTAGTTTTACACTTTTAAACATTGCACTTATCAAATTTGATGGATGTAGGTACAAAAGTCATATACATATTTTTTTTTTCATTTTTTCAATAATAAAAATAGAGTTTTAAAAAATAACACCCAAATTAGGAAATGTCCACAATATAGAATATATATGCATACACTTTTAACTACAGAAAACATATAACGATTTTAATTAAAATAAAAAATTCGTACATATAATTAATATGAATATACTATGTGTACATTATATTCGTACATAAGGGAGCATGAAAGACATTAAAATTTTCGAGCATGCAAACACACACTTTTTTAATTTTACTAATTTTTTAGCCTTTTGGAAAAGTTATACTCATATTCATATTTATTTCATTTTATTAAAAATAATAATATAACACTTTCTATCATATTATTTGTGAAAATAAATAGGATATTCAATAGGTCATGCCCAAAAGAGATGGTATTGATATGAAAGTAAAAGGAGGGGATTATTTTTGAAGTAATAAACTTTTCCAATTAACACCAAGAAAAACAATAATATACACCAAATGAAATATATGTCGGTGTAATGCACCAAAATTAGAAAAGATAATAAACTATTTTATAATTTTTCAAAGTTAAATTATCTACATAAAATTTGAAACAAGTATAATTTAAATAATACATATTATACCATGTAAAATTAATACAGAAAAGTGATATATATATTATATGAACTTAAATAGACTATTAAAAACTAATTACAATATGCGATATATGTGAGCACATACTATTAAATCGTTTTCATACATGAAAAAAAAAAGTTAAAAAAAATACATAAATAAGCAAATGCGTATATAAATGAAAAATAAAATTTTTTAATTTGTTTTTTCCACATTTATGTGACTCGATTTCCAACAGATATACTATATTCTTCATGTCGAGTTCGCACTAAATAATATTTTGTGGACATTTTGGCTTTCCTCTTCCGAGTTACTGAGTATCTATTCTTTGAATTTTCTAATTTGGTAATTTTATAACTTATTAATTTTATAACTTTTAATTTCCCAAACCTTTTAATTTCTTTTTTTACTTTTCCACATGCGAATTCCTTGAAATCTTATGTACGAGTTCTTTGAAGATATAGCATTTTTTACGGCATTTAATATATCTATATAACCACCCCATGCAATTTTATTTTTATGAGAAGATAATTTTACAACTGAATTTTTTAAAATATTTACAACTTGTTTATACGTTAAATCTGGATTAATTGATAAAATAATCGAAGCAATTCCAGCAACATGAGGAGCAGCCATAGATGTTCCGCTTAATTCCATATATGAGCCACGACTAGCAGTAGAATAAATATTTGCGCCTGGTGCTGAAACTTGACAATAAATATCACTATAAAAAGAGTTTATAGAAATATCATACTCACCATTTATTTTCTTTTTTAAGTTTGCAACAACAACCATATTGTCATATTGTGTTGAAAGTACTGATGGATATTTAGAATTAACAGATAAATCACATCTAGTTATATCTGGAATAGAAGATGGGGGATGTGAACAGTTACTTGAAGAAACAACAAATAAAATTCCCAATCGTGCTAAATATTCTATAGTTGAACTAAATATAGTACTATATTCATCAAAAGAAAAACTTCCATTAATAATATTAACCTTCTTATTAATACAATAATCAATACATTTAAATATATTACCTAATCTACCTAATTTTTTATCATCTAAAGCTTTACAAATAACTAGTTTGGAACTTGGATTTACTCCAACTACTCCAATAGAATTATTTCCAATTGCTGAAATTATTCCTGAAACATGAGATCCATGATTATGATCATCCCATGGATCTCCTGTGTTATTTACATAATTCACACCATATATATCATCAATTATTCCATTATTATCGTCATCTATACCTTCTTTTCCATTTAATTCATTTAAATTTACATATATATTACCTTTTAAATCTGGATGATTATAATCTATACCACTATCTATTACACATATTTTTGTAGTTTCAACTGAATTAGTTGTTATCATTTCTTGAGCATCATCTAAACGAGCTAAATCTAAACCCCATTGCAAATTTCTGTATTCATCATTAAAAAACGATTTTTTATATGAATTTTTCGATTTTTTTAAATTATTATTTAATTTTTCATATGTTTTATTTTCTACTTCTAACATATTTGATTGCATCTTTTTAAAATTTATAGATGTATCTCCTCTTTTTACTGCATCTTTTATTATGTCTACATATATAGAATCAGCTCCTACTAATTCATCAGATTCTACATGAGCTCCTTTTTTTTTTAATAATGTTATATAGGCCTCTAATTCTTTATCTGTCATATCTGAATTTAATTCTATTATCATGGATTTTAAATTTTTTAAATTTACAATTTCTCCTTTACTTTGAATAAATGACATAAAATCTTCTTGAATAAGTGATTCTTCAAAAAATGATGGACTAGTTGCATGATTTTCACTAACAATTAACCTTAAAGATTTTTTTTTTTTTTCATCTAATAAATATCTTTCTAATATTTTTTTTTTAGAATTTTTTGCTTCTTCTTCAGCTTTTTTCTTTTCCATTTCTATTTTATTTAATTCTTCTTTTGGCGCATCTTCATCTGGATTATATGCATCTGCATCTGCTTTAACATCATCAATTGTCATGTTACTATTTTCTAAAATTGCATCAACCTTTTCTAAAAACCGCAAATCTTCTATTATTTTGTGTACATCTTTTTCTTTATTTTCTTTTTCTTTACTCATTAAATCATTATGTGCTGGTATTGTACGCAAAACCAAGCTTATGATACAAGCATAGATAAAAACTGTTCGCATTTTTGAAAATTCTATTTTTTGTTTGTACGAGAAATAGCTGTTTGTTTAAAAGACAAATCTAGCTAAATTTTACGGAAAAATTATGACCAATACAGGCAAATTTGGGGCTATTTGAAATGAAAAAAAAAATATATATATCAAGTGACAAATTTGTCTTAAAAATAATTAAACAGCAATAAGTAGTAAGGAAAATGAATATATTAAAAAAGAGCATATACTATTAATTGAAAATAAATGTATATCTAATTTAATTAGTTTATAAAAATCGAATTTTAAATATTTTATTATGTATTTTTTTTTCAATTTTGGTATGAAAAAAATATAATAATAAAACAAAAGATAAAAAATTTGTAGAGTTATTTACTATCTATAATGTGAAATTTCACAATTGTGATGTGGCATAAACTCTTTTACACATAATTATTCAAAAAAAATGTCTTCACAATATTGTCTTTATTATTTGTAGAGAAAATTAACTCATAATTAACAACTGCTTACAATATATAAATATGAATAAATATATTGAATTTAATTTTTTATAAATAATATAATTTTTATTCATGTATAAAATTAAAATAATTGAGATCGTCAAAAAAGTTCTTTTGGTTTTTAAATATCATAATTCTAATAAAAAATAGACCTATTAAATATTAAGTTCAAAGAATAAAGAGAAGATAAACAAATTTATTACAATTTTATAAAAATCATTTTCTTTTCAATATAATTTTATTTATATTTTTTAATCCACTTAATTTGATTTAATTTTTTTTTTAGTTTATTTATTTTGTTTGCTTTTTGCTACGAAACACTTGGAACATTGGAAATTTTTTATTTCACGTGCTCTATAAAAAAAAAAAAATAATAAGTAACAAATAAATAAATGCACTTTTTGCATTTATACCCCTCTTTAATATATTTTGTTTGTTTTTTTAGAGTGCTTTATTTTTTCCTTTTATGGATATTGTATTACTCATAAATTTAAAAATAAAACAAATTTGTCTTAATATGCTGAATTAATTTATCAACAATTTAATGTCTAAACTCTAGTGCACATATTACTGTATAACTTTAAGATATTATTATAACGGTATGTGGGTATAAAATGGGAAATTTTTATAAAAAAAAATAATTCTTTTTTATTTTTCTTAAAACGAATGTTTATATTTTCTTCGATTTAATGTGTGTTATATAAGTGATTATTCTTTAAGCAACCTTCTATTGCTTTTTTCAATTTTTTTTTTAATTTTCTATTTATTTTATTTTCCCATCAAGAGTGACCAAATATGTATATATATACATATGCACATTTTTACCGCCCTAAATTTTTTTTACACAAATTAGTGGCAAACAATATTTAAAACCAATTTTATTGCTAAATATTTGTGTGAATTTAAATAAAATTCTCAAAATAGGGAGATTCTTTTTTCTCTTTTTATTCGATTTTTTACCCCTTTTTGTTGTAATTTTTTCCTTTAAAAAAACAAATTTAATTTTCATAATGCATCATTTATTTTTACTCTGAAAAAATAACATAAAATATTTCAAAGTTATAAAAAATTTTATTTTTAAAAATAGAGAAAATCACAATTAATTCACAGTCTATTTTCGTTGACTAATAGAAATATATTTTAAAACTATAGTATTATTAATATTTTTTTTGTCTTTTTTACAATTTAATTGTAATAAAGCAAGGAAGTAATCAATTTATTATCGTAAATTAAAATGTGAACAATTTTTTCATACAATTTAGTTAACATTATATAAAAAAATACAATTAAAAAAAGGCAAATAAAACAATATAGTATATGAAATACTCATAACACACGCATATATATATATGTACACTAAGTAGATAAACGCTATATATTCATAGATTTTCAAGATTACCAATTTAATATTTGGTGATTTATTTAAAGGAGTTATGCTATATACAGTTATAAAAATGGTATAAAAAATGAGAAGACGAACAAATTGAAAGTTCTAAAAAAAAAATATCATAAAACAAAAAATATTGGGGAAAAATATTTTTCATTCCCATAAAGGTACAAAATGTACATAACAAAATTATGGGAAATTCTTCATTTAATTTTTTTAAAATTAAAAAAATAAAGCAACATCACTTATATTATTCGTTTTTTTTGCTATGCCTTGTATTGTGCTTATATTTTTATAATCTGGTAATTTTGCTAATTTTTCCCACTTTATTTTTTTTTTCCTTTTTTCCACTTTTTCTTTAATATAAAGCCAATAATTTTGTTAATTGAATAAAACTATTTTTGATACAAAGAAAATATATGAAAGCAACAAAAGTAATTAACTTGACTATTAACGGTTTATATATTTTGTACAATATGTACACATTATAATGTGATGTACGCAAATAGCATATTTTTAAATTCGTGCACATATAATTTTATTATCGTGCTTCATAAATAACATATAACATAGTATATTTATTATTAGCATATTTACTAAATAATATTTATTAAAACCATTTATTTATTTATTTGAAAAATTTTCCCTAAATTAAAATATCGTAAGGATTAATGTATGTATTATATTCTATATGTAATTGTACAAATATCAAAACAAAGTAACAATTGAAAAAAATGGTGTACAAAATTGTACAAAAAAATGAGCAAAATTTATAAAATATAAAAAAAACATAAAATACATAAATAAGCATTTAAAATAGGTAAAATGAATGAAATAAAAAAAACAAAAAAACTTATATCTTCATAGTAATTAAAATTATAATACCATAAACATATATGCATGTTTGTATATATTTTTTAAATTAACAAATTGTTTTCCAATATATTAAATAAACTATATTCCATGTTATATCCACATATATTATATATATACAAGATACTTCCAAAAAAATTGGATAACAGTAACAATATAATATGTCACTGTATGAAATCTAATTCGTCAAATTGTAACTATTATTAGGAATAAAATTTGTTGAGAATTTTTTCAGTACATAATATATTTCTAAAAAATTTGATTAAAATTTTTTTTGTTTTTTATCATCCTTGGTATTTTTTTTTTGCTTTTTTACATTTTTTGACCTAATTTAATCCATTTTTTTATTTGACTTGGAGCATTTTGGATACTTTAAAAATATGATGAATGACAATGGTTTGAATAATAGCCATAAAATGAACAACACAAACAATTCTACTATTGGGAGTAATAGAAATGCTATGTTTCAAAATCGTGGAGGAGTTAATCAAAACTCTGCAAATCCAAATATTTCAATTGGAACATCAAATAATATCCACCATATAGCAACACAAGGAAATACAAATAATAATATGGTTGGGCAAGGAATTAACAATTATAATGTCAGTGGTATTAACATCCATAATATGGGGAACAATGTTGGGATGAGCAATTCAAAAATGAATAATAATAACAATAATAATAATAATATTAATAATGTAAATAATGGAGAAATTGGAATGACAAATAATTTTAACAATGCTCATGTAAATCCAGGATCTTCTATTCGTGTTGCACCAAATGATGATGAAGAAAAAAAAAAAATATATCAATTAATATTTGATTTATGTTTTTCTGAAAAAAGAGAAAGTGCATTATTAGAACTATCACGAAAAAGGGAAAAATATAATGACATTGCACCAGTATTATGGAATTCTTTTGGAACTATAACGACCTTATTGCAAGAAATTGTGTCGATATATCCACAATTATCGCCACCTTTGTTAACAACATCTTCATCAAATCGAGTTTGTAATTCATTGGCTTTGTTACAATGTGTTGCTTCACATCCAGAAACAAAACAACATTTTTTAAATGCACATATCCCACTATTTTTATATCCATTTTTAAATGCAGAATCAAAGAATAGACCGTTTGAATATTTACGTCTAACGTCTCTTGGGGTTATTGGTGCATTAGTTAAAGTCGATAATCCAGATGTAATAAATTTTTTATTACAAACTGAAATTATACCCTTATGTTTACGAATCATGGAAACTGGAAGTGAGTTATCTAAAACTGTTGCTACATTTATTGTTCAAAAAATTTTAATAGATGAATTAGGATTAAATTATATATGCGCAACACCCGAAAGATTTTATGCTGTTTCAACAGTTTTATCAAATATGGTTAATGCATTAATTGAAAATCCATCATCAAGATTGTTGAAACATATAGTTCGTTGTTATTTAAGACTATCTGAAAATCCAAGAGCTTTAGAAGCATTAAAATGTTGTTTACCCGATTCTTTGAAACATATAAATAAAGCTTTTATTCCATGTCTTAAAGAAGATCCATATACAAAAAAATGGTTAATTCAATTACTTTATAATATTAACAATGCTGAACAAACACAAAATGTTCCAAATCATCTTAATGCACTAAATAATATTCATATTCATCATGTCGCCCCACAAACTATCTCGACCCCTCACCCTGTAAATCCAAATAACCATATTAATACGTTACCAAAAAATAACTATAATAATATTCCACAAAATATGAATGATACTATAATTCAAGAAAATAATAACAATATCAAAAATAATAATTCAGGAAATAAAAATAATCCCAATAATTATAAGGATCAAAATAATACATCTAATGCCGGTGCAAATTCGAATAACAATATTAATAATAATAATAACAATATTAATAATAATAACAATATTAATAATAATAATAACAATATTAATAATAATAACAATATTAATAATAATAACAATATTAATAATAACAACAATAACAATATTAATAATAATAATAACAATATTAATAATAATAATAATAATAACAATAATAATAATATTTCTAACGTAGCTAATAAGTCAAATCATTCAAAATCAGAACCAAGCAATATAACATCCACTATGCTTTCAAATAATAATCAACATAATACAAATTCACAAAATGTTTCTACACCCAATATTAATAACCCCAAAACGAGTTCTACAAATAATGATAATATAACAAAAAATATTGCCATGTCAGGCAATAATAATAGTAGTTCAATTAATGTTGGTAATAATAATATTGAAGTTTTTAATACATCTAACAATGCAGAGATAGAAACAGTTCCAACAAATACATCTAGTAACACATCCTCTACTTCTGCTAATGTAGATACTACTGTGGCTACTAACAATAGTAAATAATATTTTTTTAATTAATATTTGTAAAAAAATATATATCATCGTACAATAAATATAAAATTGCTTTAAATTTTATTTATATTAAAATGATTTTATTACATATATAGTGAAATATTACTGTTTTGGATGTATGCATGTATTTATGTTTACGTTTTTTTTTTATTTCATATTTTTTTTGTGCAATGTGTTGTCATTTTATATTTTTTCACTTTCAAACATACTTGAATCTTTTCCTTTATATAATATCAAATGAAGAGTATCAAATGTAATTTTGATGAGCCTCAATTTTTTTTTTTTCAACCCTCTTGTTTATTTTTATTTCCAATTTTAATATATGGATGTTTATTCAAAAAATATTTTTTTTTCACAAATATTAAGTAATATAGTATATTTGAATTGTTTTACTTATTATCCATATTTATGTGTGTATATATAATTGCCCAAATATACGAGACTATAAAATAGGTAATTTATTTTTTCGTTGTTATATCTATTATTTTAAATGAATATATAAATTAAAAAATATATGTAACGTACATATTTTAACTATAGTATGTTATTTAGGTTCGCCATATATATAGCCTTACAATATAATATTATGTACAATTTTTCTGTACAGCTAGCTAAAAAATTAATGAAACTGAATGGCTATATACACATATGGTGATATGTTCATTAACTTAACACATTGTGTAGTTATGGTAAAATTAAATGAAATAAAAAAAAAGGAGTAGACAAATATAAGGTTTACACAAAACATGGAGTATAACTATTAGTAGCCATCCAAATTATGAATATCATTATATAATGTGAATGAACACATAAGTTGCATAAAGATATGTACATGAATAAATGAATATATATATATATATATATATTCATAACTATGTCTTGGGAAATTGCATGAATAAATTAAATCATATTACTATAGAGGTAAGCATTTCTTCAATTATAGGGTCGATTTCTTTATTGTTTACTATTGCATCACATAAAACTAAAGCTGTTTCAATATCTAAAACTTTTGCTGCAAAAATAATTAAATGAAAATCAGAGCATCGTGAATTTCCATTAACACCTCTATTTAATTTACTGCTTGAAAAATATTCTTTAACATCATAAACAGTTTGAGGTTTATTTCGATTTTCCCGTGAAAAATGATAATTTTTAAAAATAGAACGTACTATTTTGGGTGCCGAATCATTAACACGTATTATAAACCAATCTGTGTCAAATTTATTAGTTTCTTTTCCACCTTCTAGAATTTGAGGTAATAGTTCATATTTATTTGGGGTTCTTAATTTTATATGTGATGGATCATCTTGTATTTCATCAATTAAATTATCTCTTATCAAGCTCATTCCTAAATCAGATACCATAAAAGCATTTGTAATAGGTTCATTATTTAATGAAGGGTCTGGTGATATTGTACATGTAATAAAATTTGATATACTATAATTAGTATAATGTGTATTTTTTTTTAAATTAGATAACTGTAATTTGGCTATATTTACTAATTCTTCTGAAGTTAAATACTCTTTTCTTGGCAAATGAGTAAAAATAATTCCAATTTTTTCTAATCCTAATTTTTCTGCAATTAAATCTACATTATTCATGAAATAATCAGGTAATAGTCTTACTTTATCACCTTCACAAAATTGAGGTGGTTCATATATACATTCACAAACAGCTCTTATTCCTAAATTATAATGACTATCTTCTTTATAATATCCATACATCCATCCAACTCTTTGCTCAATCATATGATTTTCATAACACCAATAATTGACAAAGTTTTTTATTTCTTCAATATTCATTAATTCTAAATGATCTACATGTCTATATTCTTGATGCTTTAATGTCACACTTAATGGTATTTTATTTAATTGACCTTTTACTAAATATACAGATTTATATTCATTATTTAATGGTAAATCTGTTGTATTATATTCTCTTAATTTTAGAAAATAATCGAACGATTTAAAATTTGGTTCATTTTTTTTATTTTCATTATTTTCTTTTTTTAGTTTATCTTCTCCATAATTAAAATTTTTATTATATCCAGATTTATTATCATTTTCATTTTTCAGTTGATTTGCATTAGAATTATAATTATTATTAATAGATTCTTTTACTACATTGTTGTTATATGTCATGTTTTTTTTCTCTAAATTTTCTTCATGATTTTTATTGTTAGAATTACTATTATTTGTACTTTTTTTATATATAGGTTTTATTTCACTTTTTAATTCTATAATACATCCATTTTTCATATTATACTCATCAATAGTTATCCAATCATTATTTAAAGCTTCATTTGAATAACCAAATAAATATATTTGCTGTTTTTCAACTGGTACATTTAAAATCTCATTAATTTTATTTTTTAAATCAATTATTTTTTTATCTTTTTCGATTTCAATTCTATATATTCCTGTCACACATCGCAACCTCACAATTATTTTGCTCATTTTTTGATTTCGTGCAATACCAGCTTTTATCTATATTACTATTTATACTTTATTTCACTTTTTTTTTTTTTTAATTCCTTAAGAAAAATGAGAAATTCATTTCATAGGCATACATATAATATGTATGGGTTTATTTATTTGTTTAAATTAAGGATGAAAAAAAAAGCTAGACCAAAAAAAATATAAAAAAATATATAAAATAAAAAAAAATAAAATAAAGTAATAATAATATAACAAAGTGAAATACCAGCAATAGTTGCGGTAGTAATAATTTATATAGTATAGTGCACAAAATCTATGAATTAATTTTTTCAATCAAATATATGCTTATATTTTTTTTTCCATAAAATAATTTAGGATACGAATATTATCTTTTTATCGATAACTCACATTTAGATCTATGTCATATATATACCTTATTTATGTATTCATAAAATTGTAATAATAATTTATAAGTAAACATAAAATGTCCATTTTTTTTTGTTTCTCTTAACCACAATGTTACTATTCAAGTATGCTTATTTTTCCCACATGCATTATTATATTTATTATTATTTTTTTTTTTTTTATTAACCCTTAAATAGTACACTAGTATTAAATTAAAAAAAATCAAACTATAAAATTAAAAAAAACCAAAAAAACAAAATAAAATACATATCATACGCTTAGCAATTTATGAACATTCCAATGGTGTAAAATGAATGATAAGTATGGATGAAGTTATGGTTTGTGTTTTATTTTCCACCATTTTAATTAGAATATATATCCTTATTTTGGTATTTTTATAATTCAATATTTTTTATTTTACGATTTTCCTGACCATACCATCCTCATAATGCAGGTTTAATTATTTTGTGTTATTTATACATTACTAGCTATTGATTTTATTCCAAGAAAAAATAGAATTTCTCAAATTTTATAAACTATATTAATTATTATGTACAAATATTATTTAATTTATCTTAAAGGTGTATTTTATTGTTGTACTTAATCATGTTTTTTAATTGCTAATTTTAAGACAAATAAAAAATGAGGTACATATATCATGTGCATATTATTCCCCTTTTTTGAAAGTGTATACTTACTTTGGTATTTTTTTTAATTTCACACACATATTCATGTGTTAAGTCATAAAAACGAGAGAAAAAAGAAATATAATATTTTTTATAAAGGAGTATATATACGCATTTCCTAATTAGCACATATATATACATATTAACATTGTAGTGTAGGAACAAAGGTAGCTATTTTTTTTTATATAATTATATTTATGAACTGTTCATGCGAAAATAGTAAATGTTACAGCTTTTTTCTTAAATTGGCATTCCATAGAATGTATGCATATATATATATATATATATATAGAATATTTTTTAATGCTTATATTTTTCAAATATATACCATCTTCATATAATATAACAATTATTTGTTTAAAAATTAACCTATATCTCCAAACATAAGAATTTTTAGTTATATAAAACATGTGCATAATGAAATTCATAGAAGACGAATTATGTACTAAATCAATATATGAATATTTCAAAAAATTTTTAACTTTTTGCACATACGTTTATCATATAAAATTTTATACATTCACAAAAACAGCTTTATAAACAACTGGCTACATAATACATATAGAAAGGAATTAGCATTGAGAGCACTTAAAGTTATTGTTCGAATATAATTATAAATACCCTTAATTACCTTTTTTTTAACAATTTTTATTTTTTTCTTCATTACCCAACCTTTTTCTTTATTTTATATATATATAGATATATATATTATACACATAAAAAAGTATATAAATATCCTTCATGGTTTATTTTGCCGAAAAAAATGCTATTCATAAAAAATAAAAGAGGTAAAATAAAAGGCCAAAGGAATGGCATTAAAATAAAATAAAAAAATATGTATATACTTTTACAAATTCTTTTAATTTTACGGAATTTACAAAATTTATTAAATGCAAAAAGGAAAAATAAATGCTAAAAATTCATATAAAAGCAATTAAATAAAGTAAAATAAAAAAAAAAAGTAAATTTTTTTTTTTACTTTTTTAATTCTTTATCAAGTATCTATAAAACAAATATCGATGTATCTATCATTGCAAATAATGTAATATTTTGTATGCTGAATATGTCATTTTCGTTAAATTTTTGTTATATGGTAAATGCATTTATAGTTATATATAATTTTATAATTTATACACTATAAGTATATTATAAGCACATTATTTCATGAATATTTTTTTTTATAAATATATTTTGGTTCCCTTTTTCAATTAATTAAAAAAAAATAGGATTTCATAAACGATTTTAAATCCTTTGATTTTTTTTAAATATCTAAAAATTAACAAAATAAAATCCTTACATAATATATATTAAGAGAGTTACATCACATAAAAAAAAATATATTACTATATATATATATTTTTGTAAATAATATTTTTATTTTTCTTAAATTTTATGTATCCCAATTATATCAACAGATTCCATCAAATTATGAAAAATTATTATATTATAGTAATTTAGGAATAAAAAAAAAAAAAAAAAAAAACGAAAGGGGGAAAGCCACCAGATTTATGGAAATGTATTTTGCCATTCATTTAAAAAAATAATCATTTGATTTAATTTATTAGTACTTTTATGTTAAAATTAAAAACGCAAATGGGAAAAAATTAAAATTTCCCAAATATTTTAAATAAATATATAACATAGTATATTATTGTATATGCTATTCATTTAATTTATATGTCAGTGCCTGCGGTAATTCTATTTGTATTTAGTTTAATTTAATTTAATATATGCACATATATAATGCTTAACATTTAAAAAAAATTTACTTTAATAATATAACACGCACTTTAATATTTATTCTTAAGATATAATCATTTTGCATCATCATCTTTATTTAAAAATAATTTTATTTTGTACCAAGTTTCGTTATTTTTTAATTTTAATTTTTTATTAACATTTTTTTTTTCCCTTAACTGTATACACAAGACATATGCATTTTATGCATGTGCTACAGAAGTATATATATAGATGAGTATATAATGCAAATGCTTATTCTGGAAACGTTTAGCATGCATTTATATATATATGTATATATGGTTCCATATATGCTTATAGGCATATATGTTATCATTAGTTTGTTTTGTAACTATTTTTTTATGTTGATTTGAGTTTTTTTTATATATATATATATAACTGTAATTTATTCAGTACATTGTCAAAGTATAAATTCTATAATGCTTTGAAATAAAATAAAATAAAATAAATATATACTCGATACATACAATCTAATATAAAAGTGCAAACAAATGGTCGAGGTATTTCCTTTCCTAGTTTTATTCCTTCGATATATAAATATAGAATAGCAAAATAGTCACAAAAGCAATGATAAAAAAAATAAGAAAGAAGGATCAACATGCTTTTGAATGCATTGAAATGGACCAAATAAATAAATTAACTGATAAAGCAATAGAAAGCAATTCAGAAAACGATAATATAAATGTAAATAAATTAAGTCATTATTCTTCAATAGATATAAATAAAAAGTCATTTATTGATGATGAAAAAAATGTATGTAATAAAATATATGAAACTATGAATAACCAAAATAATGAAAATTTAAAAAATCGAGATGTTAATTGGTTTGAAAATAATGATATCGAAGAAGATAAGTTTAATTCTATTAATAGTGAGGATGATTTTCGTCAAATGGTAATAGGAATGAAACGAAATGAAAAAAATGATAAATTGTTGAATTTAGATAAAATTCTCGAAAATGATTCAAACCAGACACTTGCACCTTTTAACGAATGCATTGAACATATCGAATATGACGAAGATTTCCATAAAAAATGTGCAAACAATTTTCGTGAACATACTGTTGACTTAATAAATGACACTCACGAAAAGGATGAAA
The DNA here is from genome assembly GCF_900002375.2 of Plasmodium berghei ANKA. Lineage (NCBI taxonomy): Eukaryota > Apicomplexa > Aconoidasida > Haemosporida > Plasmodiidae > Plasmodium > Plasmodium berghei. The sequence goes on from NC_036169.2 coordinate 289,247, forward strand.
AAAATAGTGGGAAAAATGAACAACTTGATCTAAAACAAACATACACAAATTGTGGCAAAAATGAGCAAAACAATCTTGTTATTGATAATAATAATGATAATAATAAATTTTATAAAGTAAATAGTGATCCAGATATCATGGACTCAAGTGATATAGATCTTCAAAATGTTTTAAAAAAAAATAAAACTCGTGATATTTTCCAATTTAAGAAAAAAGGAGAGGGGGGAAATATTCTAACCCAAACCTGCACTTCCGATTTCAAAGATATTACAAATATAACAATTCCATTTTCTAACATAAAAAAAGAAAATGGAAAAAATTATAACCAGAATGGCAATGACGAGAAGATTGCCGATCATCCTACCCGTCTGAGCAATCAAAGTGCCAATGCACTACAAAATAACAATTTGAATAAAAAAGAAAATATTTCTCAAAAGTTGAATTATCTAAAGCCTGAAAGTTTAACTCCAAACAACGAGACAACAAATTATATGGATGAAGTTATTAGAAAAATGACGGAAATTGTTGATAAAAAAAAAATGAATTCAAAAAATGAAATGATAACTGAAATGGACGGTGATAATAAGCCAGAGTCAAACAAATTGCAAATATTAGATAAACATAAAATTAAAAGAAATGATTTAAAGCATTCTCTTAAAAAATACCATTCTAATAATGTTATGCCACGAAGGCAATCATCAAATGATATATATACTTTTGAACATTTTTCAAATAAAAAATTTCATAGCACTAATAATATAGAAGATATCAGTGATTCCATGTTTGATTATTCTCCTGAAATATTAAATCGTAAGGGAATTGAAATATCAGAAAAAAAAGAGGGAGAAGTGAAAAATGGAAAAGATCTAGTAGATGATAATATTAAAAATGACATAATTTCAGAAACTGTTGCATTTGAAAAAAATTTTAAAAATTTAATAACTGATGAACATTTTTCTTTAACTCCTGCTAATAGGAATGAAGAAAATAGTCTGAATTTGTATGGCAGTATTTCAGATATGTCTACCAGAAATGAATCAAAAATGAAAATGAATAATAGAAATGAATTTTTTAAAGACAATACTATCCGTAGTTTTATAAACCAAGCAAGGGAATCATTTGGAATAAAAGAAGGGAATAAGAATACCGAAATAAATAAAGAAATAATAGAATTAATAGAACATGATAAAAAAAAACAAAATAATAATAATGAAGAAATTAAAAATCCAATAGAATCTTCTCCTGTTGTTGAAGTTAACAATCATGTAGAAAGGGTTCACACAACAGGAGTTGTTGATTTATATGAAAATAATTTTAAAACAATATCACAAAGGCCATTAAGCATTGATCAAATTAAAAATATGAATAATTTTCAAAATTTAGAAAAAAATAATTATGAATTTATTAAAAACATTGAAAATGAAAATAAAGAAACTGAGGTAATTAGCGGCCCAGTTAATCGATTAACTAGTAAAGGTGGAAATATAATAAGAAATTTATTGAGAGTTGGAAATAAAACCGATAAAAATATTATTTTAAATATTCATAACAAAAGTAGTATTGAAAAAAAATTTATGACAAATTCAACAGATATAAATATTCTTCAAATTAATAATAAAACGAATAATACATCTATTTGTAAAGATGAACAAGTAGATGCAACAGGTGAAACTGAAAAATATACAACATCACTTGTTAATGATAATAAAATAAAAAGAAGAATAATTGATTGCAAAAATGATAAATTAAAATGGGGAGCAACACAAGTAATTATCGATATAGATGATACTATTAGATCAAGTGGTGGTTATAAACTTTTTAATTATGCATTAGGTGGTGTGGATGCACAATATCATAGAGGGGAAACATATCCAGGTTCTTTTCAATTCATATTTGAATTAGCAATGAATAAATTACCACCAGAATGTAAACCTTTGTTATTATCTGTTTTAACTGCTCGAATACCCCAAGTCCCAATAACTGAAAATTCATTTTTAAATATAAAATTTAATGAAGTAGCAGAAAGAAGAGGAATTAAAAATTGGGGTATTGATTGTGATAATAAAACTTTATATTCTACTTTAAAAGAATGGGTATGGAATGAAACCAGAGGAGAAAAAAAATTTATTAATTTTAAACAATTACATAAACATGTTGTACATCAAAATTCCCTTGTTCGATATATATGGATTGGAGATACAGGTGATATGGATAAACAAGCTGGTGAAATGATGATTAAAACTTTTCCACAAAGAATGAAAGCTGTTTTTTTACATCATGTAAAAGGAAAAGATGATGAAACATTATTACCAAATGATTATTTTATTAAATCGGTTCCTGTATTCTTTTTTCGAACTTATATTGGAGCTGCCACAAAAGCCTATGCATATAATTTGATAGATAAAAAAGGCTTAACTCGAGTTCTTGTTCAAGCAGTTTTAGATTTAGAAAAAAGCCGAACACCTTCTAGTTCATCTAAATGGGAAGACTTAATCAAAGACATCTTATTAAGTGATGCAATTGATGAACTTGATAAATATAATGCAGAGACAGTTAATAAAACAAAGAAAATTATATCATATCGTATGAAGGAAATCTCAGAAAGAAAATTGCATTCTACCAGTTAAACATATTTTATATTCCTTGACTAGTAAAAAACATGTATATATAATACATGTGTACATACATATATGTTTTTGCTTATTTTTCACAGGCGTATTGTATAAAATGCATGCGCTTTATTGTATCCATCATTTTTTTGTATTTTCCATTAATTTTACTATTTGTGTGTACATAAAACATAAACAAAACTTATATCTGCTTGTATGCGTGAGTATACCGATATATGCGTATGCAAGTTTTATCTTTTAAATCAATCGAAAATAAAAATAAAAATTAAAATAAAGTATGCCTTCTTCCTGAAATACGCAACACATATCTATACCAAAAAAGACTGGGGTTAACTGGTCATGTAAATTCTGTTTTCATTGATAAAAAATAATAAATTTGGGAAAAACGAAATGGGAAACATATTTTGACGTAAAAAAATATAGTTTTGTGCCTCTTGACAACGCAATTTAATTTTATAGCTGGAAATTATTACCTTGAATTTTATCACTATTATTTTATCTTTTAACGAAAATAATCATCTTTCCTATCTTAAATTCTCTTTGTACATTTTATGAAAAATTAGCTTATTTATTTTTATCATTTAATATATATCATTCATTTATGAAAAAGTAATAGCATATTTATAAAACAATTTTCAGCTAGCCAAAATTATAAAAAAAATTATGTATTTTTTTTTTTTCACCCTCACAAATTGTCATAAATATATGCACCATACATATACATATGGATTAGAATTTTTTATTATTCTAAGAATTTATTGTATGAATTTCTAAATTTTCAAATAATATTTCATCAAATATTATTAAAATAATTTTTGCAAACAACTAAAAGTATTAATTTACAAATCCTAAGTATATATTTACAATTTTTTTTAGTATAAGAAATGAATATATACTTCCTTTTTTGTTCATGTATTAAGAATATATAGAGAAATGAAACGTATTGTAAAAACAGAAGAAATATTTATGTTAATTAAAATGTAAGCATATTAACAAAAAATAAAGAAGAAAAAAAAACGTTTTATTTACTACACTACTTGGCTATTTTGTATAACATATGTTATTCTTCATTATTTTTTTTTGTAGCGAAAATATATCAGATATAAATGCTGTAAATCATGTGAAATTAGCATTTAAACATATTATCCTGGATTTATTCGGATTATCAATGCTACTAAAAGTGGATTACAAATTATTGAAGTTTGCCAATGCCAGTAACTTTTTTGTTTTGAAAACAAACATACGGTAAAACTTTTATTATTTATATACTTCGATTTATTTGCACACTTATCCACACATACATATTATAGTCTATTTTGTAAATACACTTTTTTTGTAGATTTTTGAACCTTTTTCTCTACATAATACAACCAAACAATACACAAAAATACGAATTTAACCTAAAACTTTTTAAAATTTCAAATTTATTAACAAATTTAACAACCATACCAAGCATCTCTTTAAACATATGCGAAGAAACGAAACACTGATATTTGTGGAATTACTCCCTTTTTACAATTAATAACTAATTTATAATTATATACATGTTTATATATATAATACAACATATGCACAAAGAAAATTATTCTTATTTTTTTTTCTAAATAAAAGCATTTCTTATTTCATATTATGTTTTTGTATATTACCAATTTATTAAGAAAACATTAAATAATATATACATATTGATATATCAAATAATTATATAGATATATCAATGCATAAAAGAAAGTTTTTGTGGTGTTATTTTTAAAAGAAAATGTAATAATTTACTAAAAAAATAAAAATAAATATTTTACTAAAAATAAAAACAAAACCATTACTAGTTGTTCTACTTGATCTATAGTAAGATGCAATTGAAACTTCTTCATTATTTTTTACAAATGTTCTTGAATATTTAAAATCATTATTATTTTGAGCTTTGTTCATATAAACGTTCATCATTAAAACATCTGATCCATCAGCTGATTGACATATACAAGAAAAATATTTTTGATCATTATTCACAGGCAACTTTGTAAATATAGAGGATTTATCTCCATGTGTAATCAGTTCATTATTAAAAAGAGTTGATGAGTTAACAACTTTATAATTATTTTCATCCCATACTTTATTATAATAATGATTATTTAATTCGTTTTCATTATTAACAATATCCTCATTTTTAACATATACATTAGTAAAACAGTTGTTAGGTTTTATGCTATAATTAAGGGGACATAATAATACAAGATCTTCTCCACTTTTTGTATATGCATCACATACTTTGTTTACTCTATAGTTTACAGCACCATCTATAGTTATAGCTGCAGATGTTCTGTAGTCATAATTAAAATCACATCCTGATGCTTTTTTTGAACGCCTTGGAATATATACTTTTAATACTTTTCTAACAACTTTATTTTCTTTTTCCATATAACAATAACAAGAAAAATTTCTACTATGTACAACAATAGGTGGAATAGTAAATTCAGATTTATGAACATTATTTTCTGAAATGCTTTTTATATTATACGCACCACGAACATAATCTTGTATTCTATATATAGTATTCATTACTGATATATATTCAAAACATATTAAGTTTTCATTAAAATTATCTTGTTCTTGTTGATTTATTCCTTCTAGTTCCTTATTTGTATAAGGACATGTAAATTCGACTGTTTCCCCTGGTGATGCATTTAATGTAATAATATTTTTCACTAAATTGGCTAAATCAACTGATTTTTTGCTTGTAATTCCATTTAAGCAAAGTATCACAATTACTAATATACTTGTTATTATATTTTTTACATGAATCATCTTGCTCATCTTCACTAAATTTTATGCATGCCAGCAAATCAGTACAAATAATTATTTATATTTATATGGATATATATTAAATACACTCTATTTGTTTTTGGAAAAAATATAAAAATGTGAAAAAAATATGGTTGCTTAGGAGAATGAACAGAAAAATAAAAGATCGCGATTAAAGTGGATCGAGACAAATTAAAATGCAATAAATGTGTTCACTAAAATTTAACAAAATGAAGGATATATTTTTAAATTTTGCAAAAATTAAAGCGCAAATGAAAATTTGGGGTATGCATTTTGTAACGAAATTTTTATTTAAAGCATTTACAAAAAAAAAGTCAATGCTTTCAAATATTTCAAAAGAAAAAAATGTTAAAAATGTAAAAAATGAGAAAAATCCAGAAAATGTGTAAAAATTCTTAATTAATTTAAGCCAATGTAAAAATAATTTCAAAGAAATATATAAGTAAAACAAATTAATATATGAAATAAATCAGCATAAACGGAAATTCACACATTGCGTACCATTATTTTTTATCAATAAGTATAAATACACAAAAAACAAAGCATACATATGATAAGATATCGAAACTATTTTTTTAATTTGATGTTTATTTAAAGTATTCTTTAAAAAGAAAATCTTTAACACCATTTTTATTTTTTTCATAAAAACATACAATGAACTAAATATTAAATTAACACCACACACTCATTTTACAAATATTATCTTTTTAAAGACATTGTTTATTACATCATATATATATATATATATATATATATATATATATATATAATATTAATATCAAAAATTTTATACTAATTTAAGAATTACAATTTACCAATAATCTTCATTTTAATGTTTCTTCAAATTTTCTCCCATAAAAAAAATGTGTGCATGCCCAAATGAGATAGCTAATGCATTTTTTTTTTATAATATCGTATAAATCTTGCATAAATAGCTAGATTTTTTTTTATAATATCGTATAAATCTTGCATAAATAGCTAGTTTTTTTTTTTATAATATCGTATAAATCTTGCATAAATAGCTAGATTTTTTTTTTATAATATCGTATAAATCTTGCATAAATAGCTAGATTTTTTTTTTGTTCCATATGTTTTAAAATATGTAAAAATAAACTAGTTGTAAATATTATATAAAAAGGGGAAAAATTAAATCGTATAAATATGTAATATGCATACGAGCAACTATTGTATGTAACACTTTATATTGATTTAAGTTTTTTTCGCACAACTAATATGCGCATGCACTTATATTATTATTTGATCAAGATATACACATGCATTTTTATAACTCGTAAAATATGAAAATTGTTTTGTCTATTTAGTTGCATTTCTTCAAATATTATAGTGATTAATTATTATTTATTTTTGTTTACTCGGACGAACAGCATTTCGAAATTAATAGTTGGATAAAATACGCGCCTTTAGCTAATATCGCCAATATGTATGCATATATATGGGCAACTACTACAAATGCAAAATAATAGCCCCAATACATGTGTGCAAGCACATTGTATGATTAAGCAAAACAACTCGAAACTGTTCAGTCTTCGCTTGCCAAAACAAAATGCACCATGATATCCCTTATAATGATAAACAAAAACATGAACAAAAATATAATAGGGAAAATATGAATATAAACCAAAAAAATGAACTGCTAGAAATCGTTAACGAAATTCCAAAGCTATATGAAGATAAGAAGAATGAAATAATCTCATCTTTAATATATAGTTATATTCACAAATACCCAAAGTCGATAGAATCATATGAAAGATTTATAAATTTTTATATTCAAATAAAAAATTATAAGAGTGCATTAAATTTGTTATATGCTGTAATATATTTGGATAAAGACAACAAAAAATTTATTGAATTAATGAAAAAATGTGAAGAAAAATTAGTTTCAAAAATATGTAAAATTCCAGCAATATATAAAAGTCAGATATCTTACCCTGAAAAAATGGGATTATATAGAGATAGACAACATATAATAAACAGCCTAAATAATGAAACGATAGCTATGTATGGACAAAATGGTCCACATCATTATATGAACGACAATACTACCGAACCTGTGTTAAGTGAAGACATATTCAACAATAAAATACATATAGTTAAACAAGGAAAGCATTATATTGCTTTGGCTAAGCATAATGTTGAACCTGGAGAAATAATATTTCAAGAAAAACCTTATATGTTAACACAACATGTTTTTTCAAATAACTATACATATTCAACATGCTACCATTGCTTAAAGGAAAGAAATGTTAGTGAGAAAAGTTATGCATGCCCAATAAACCCACATGATTGTCCATATATTTTTTGTAATTGGAAATGCTTAATAAATAATATAAAGGTTCATGAAATTGAATGTTCGATATTACCAATAATTTATGCAGCCTCTAAAGAATCAGGAATAATGTATTATACAGTACTCCATATATTTAGAGTTTTAATAAAAACAAGAATTGAAAGAAATTATAATAATAGAAAATATAATATATTAAATGATATATTTAGTGTTTATTCATATTATAATGTAGTTAAAGAAAATCAAAAAAATATATTTAAATCATTTAATATTTTAGCAAATAGAATAGTACTAGAATTCCCATCTTCATTTTATTTATATCTAAAGCAAAATGAACTCGTTGAGTTCATGTTAATTATATGGCAATATTCTCCATTTATAAAATATTATTCACCATCGTCAATTTTACAAAATATAAATCCTGAAATAACGTTTGGTTTGGTTTATTCACCAATTTTATCAAAATTACATCATAGTTGTATACCAACTTGTAGCTACTACTATGATGAAAATGGGATGTTAACTATTCGAGCAATTTGTAAAATACCTGAAGGTGGGAAATTATGCATTAATATATTACCTGATCAATATTTACCTCTTAAAATTAGAAAAAGTTTTAAAGGCATACCAAGGGTTTTTGCCTGTGATTGTATTAGATGCTCAGACCCAACAGAAAATAATCTACATTTAAGAAGCATGAAATGCCCTAAATGTGTAATTGGATACATCTATCCTATAAAAACAGAAGCATTAGTTGAAGCATTAAAACTTCATTGGTATGATCAAGAAATGAATAATACTATATCAAACGATAGTGAAAATCCTAATGAATTAGATATTATACATAATGAAGAAAATATGATATTTCAAAAAAATATAAGTCTTAATTCCTTTTTAAAATTTTCTAAACAAAGTGAAGGAAATATAAATGGTAGTAATTCAGCATATGATAACAAAAATGGTAAAAATATATCTCAAAATAAAGCAAAAGATATGAAAAATAGTTCCGAAATAAATAAAAAATCGATAGGACAATCAAGTAGTAAAAATTCACACACACACTATTTAAATGAAGAGAAAAAAAAAAAAATATGTTCCAATTTAGAAAAAGAAATTGAAAGATGGATATGCTCAAATTGTGGAAATTTATCACTAAAGGGTAATAAAAAATGTGTTAAATTAGAGAACAAAATATATTTGTTATATAATGAAGCAGAAAATAATTATATTAAAGGAAATGTAATTACGGCTAGAAATCAACTACTAAAACTTTCCAACGAATTTTTTAATATTTTTCATCCAAATCATTATATAATATTTAATGTTAATGTATTATTAGCAGGACTATTAAGACATGATCCAAATAAACAAGTTTTTGATTCTTTAATTTTTTTTAGAAAAGCAATTATAGCAGCAGATAATGTATTACCTCCGTGTTCATTAGAAAAAATTCATTTATATGCATGCTTGGCGCATTACACATTTAACTGTTCTAATATTTCAAAATTATATAATAAAGGTTTTGGATGGTCTAGCAAATTCATTTTTGATCCTATGTATGCATCTATATGGAACTCATATACTATTACAGGATATAAATCAACATTAACTATTTTACTTTTACAAAAATTAAGGACATACAGTATATCTATGAATAAATTTACTCCTCATATGGATATAGAACTTCATATAAACAGAAAAGATGAATTTTCTGATTTTTATCGTAAAGTTACACGTAACAAAAATGAATCATTTAAACAGATTAAACAGGTTGCGAAAAATGATCCGTTTTATCCAATATATATGGCTTGTCAATGTATGGATATAAATTTTGAGGAAAATAAATACTTTGTTAATATATTTAAATCTTTTAAAAATATTTACTATTTAGGAAATGGTTTAAATGCATTATGTTTAGCATCTGCCTTTGGGAATGTCAATCTTGTTAAAGTATTATTAAAATTAAATTATTCTCTTTTTTTTAAAAATGAATTAAATATTAATGCACTTTTGCACATGGCTAGCTCCTATTTACCAGACGAACAAGATGCATATCACTCAAATTATTATTACACGTTACTAAAAGAAATAGAATTACAACATGTTGAATTAGAACTTTTTGAAAAGGATTATTTTGGGGACATAAATACTGCTTCTAATGATCCATATAATCAGAATTTTGAAAAAAAACATAATTACATGAATCCATATAATTTTAAAAACAATATAGAAAATCCAGTTCCATTTGATCTACTACTGGATGACGAATTTGTATATGGAGAAAAAAGCAAGGATATGGATAACCGTCAGAAAAATATTCTAATTTTATTTATAAGTCATTTGTATAATGTTCAAAAAAAAAAAAAAAAAATATATAAAAGGAACCTAAAATTTAACAAAAAAATTATGGCCAACCAAGCATATAATTTTATATCCAAAAGCGAAGCAAGTAATACTAGCAGTAGCGATAAGGAAAGTGAAAGTGATGTTAGTTCGATAAAAATTGATGAATATCACAATAAATATAATCATTTGAGAGTAATAAAGAATCATGAAGATGCGAGTTCAGATATCAATAGACGTAGCAACGACATATATAGACGAAAAAGTGCTCGAAAAAAGAAAATGAAAAATCTAAGTTATAACGGTAATAAAGTTTTAACAAATTTGTCTGAAGAGGAAAATATTGGCGATTTGAACAACAGCAAATCACATAGAAACAATGATGATAGTGATAATAATAATATTAATAATAATAGTAAATTCAATAGGTCTTTGAAGAGTCTCGAAAATATTGATGAATTGAGTATAAATGGGAAAAAAAAGAAACAAAATTCTGAAAAAAAATTTAAAAATGAGATAAATGAATATAGCGGAAGTAGTAATAGTTCAACATTTGATAAAAATTCTAGCATAAATAGTCAAAACGGTTTTGAAAAACATTATTATGATGAATATAATATAGATATAGAATCTACTTCTGAAACCTCAGAATATGTGTTAAATAATAAAATGAATAATTATTTTTGTGAAAAATTGCTAATACAATCAGTTTCACATAAGCTGTTAGGCTTTAATAATGCGTTACATTATGCATGTATAAGGGGAAAAAGAGAGTTAGCTAAACAACTTTTAATAAGTGGAGTTCCTGTGATGCTATTGAATGGAGAAGGTAATACGCCGTTACATATGAGTGCATTTAGTGGTCATAATGAAATTGTTAAAACATTAATTGAATTTAAAACTGATGTAAATTCTGTAAACACAAACGGAGAAACGCCACTGATGTTAGCAACTTATCAATTACATTTTAATGTGATAAAAACTTTAATTGAACACAATGCAAGTGTAGTTGTAAATGGTGTAGATATTGATACTCCAAATAATAAAGCTATAAATAATTATTCCATTAGTAATAGTATTGCTAGAAATAATAATAACACAATATTACATTGTTTAGTATATGGTATATTAAAAACTCATAAAATTTTTTATAAAAACAAATTAGATATGGATGATACAGCTACAGTTGTTAGCCACGGATTTAGTGAATTAACTTCTTCGAAATATTTAACACAAACATCAACTTATTTAAATATTAATCATACAATTTCAAATATTCCTATTATTGAACAGTTATCTCATGATTTTTTTCTTTTACCTTTTAAATTATTGCACAGAATAAAAAAAGCTATTATTATAATAAAATATTTAATGATACATTGTCCTATTTATTTATATGAAATTAAAAATTCTAATGGTTACAACCCTTTTGAATTGTTAAAGGCTATTTGGAAAAAATTATGTGAAAGAAGAATAGAAATATTAGGTGTTTCAGATTTAAGAATGTCATCTTTTAGTGATAACCAAAAAAATATTGTTTTTCAAGGATGGTCTCTCATAACTTCATTAATCAATATACTCTTGTCTATTCTTCGGACAGATACATCTGTTTTGACTTCGATTTATAAAAATTTCATATGCATTAAGGATCCAAATAATTCTACAATACAATTAAAAGAAATTGAAAAAAAATCTAAAAATAGCGAGGAACAATCGAAAGAAACTACAAACAAAAATGAGGCAATTTTAAAAAAAACATCACTAATTATGAACAAGTCAGGCGAAAATGAAAAAAAAAATGACGCGAAACCAAAGGTTTCAAAAAAAGTATTTCTTAAGAAAATTAAACCGCCTTTAATAAAGAATAAAAGCTAGTGGTTGTAATTAATAAATTTGAAAGTTCTTTCATATATTCATATTTTCACGTTTTTTAATTGATATTTAAAACTAATTAGCATATTAAAATATTATCATACTTATTTGTTATTTTTTGTGCAATTTTTTTCTTAAAGAAAATATAAATTTTTTTTGTTTCTTTATTTGTTTAAAAAAAAATTATAAATAATAAAAAACAAAATAAAAAATTTCAAAGAATAGTTACAAGTATGCACACAAAAAAAAGTGCAAATTTGTGTTATATTCGAAGTTTTTCCAAGTTTTTTTTATTTTCTTCTTGAAATTGTCTTATTTATTTTTCATTTCGATTGTTTTCTCCTTTTCTTCAATTTCTGTAACTCTTGTTAGAATGTCTTCAGTTTTTCCACTTGTGACAAAGTGGATAAACATTTTTGCCATCAATACAAACCAATAAGAATTCATTAATAAAATAACAAGTAATAAAAAAGTGATCCATATGAATGTTTCGACACGAATTAGTGAGCTGAATACATTATAATTTTTGTGAATTGGCAAAATACAATTTTTTGCAAATATGTATAATCGTAAATATCCCCAACTCAAAAATAAAATGCAAAATGATGAAACGGTTATAAATTTGTACCTTGTATCAACAAATACTCGGCACCTATAAAAGAAAGATAAAAACAACGGGAATGAAACAGATAGAAAAAGTTACATAAGTAAGACGTGCATGTAATATATTCTTTTTATTTTTTAAATAATTTTTGTGCTTACGCTGAAGAAAATATCTCACATATATCATGGCATAACATAATAATGGCTCCAACTCTTATGAGGTTATGACCATATGAAAAATAAACTAATATCATTGCACAAAAGTGTTGCAAAAAATTTTCATAAAAATCTGGTAATTTTTCAGACTTTAATAATGAATATACAGATGTTAATAAATATCCACCATTCAAAAAGTAGTATATATGAATTAAGTTTGATGTTTTTTGATTTGGATATTCTAAAAAAAAAAAATATATATGGTTTGAAATTCATTTGTTTTATTTTTATATATATTATAGTTATAATTTATTTTTAAATTTAACCTACAAAATAGGCACTTGTTTTTCCTTGCCCTCCCATTTCTGCTGGAAAATATATTTGATCTTTCAGAGAAATAAATCCAAATACACTTATTAGAGAAAAATATATCAAATTAAAAAACATGACGTTAAACCTTCCAAGTTTAATTCGTCGAATATAAGGGCTCCATTTTCTTTGTTACAAAAAACCAAGTAAAATAAAAAAATAAATACAAGAAATGGAAAGTATGAACTATATATATATTATATGTACATGTAAATAAAAGGAATGAATTATTTTATATGTGTTGCAGCATACCTCTTCGGAATAAGACATTCTCCAATCAAAGTAGAAATTTTATTTAATATCAATTTTACTATAAATGTTACACACCCACTTAATACAAAAAAAACAAAATACCGGGGTTTTGGGGAAACATTTGTATTTGTAGAAAATATCTTAATGTCTTCTTTTAAATTATATAAACAAAAAAATGCATACAATCTATGAAATTCTTCTTTGATAAAAAATAAAATGTTTCCATTACGTATTTTTTTTATCAATTCATATAAGGGCCATATTTCCTGAATTGTAAATATTATTGTAATTAATAATAATATTTTGAAAATTGTATCAAGTTTCATTCTTAATATACAAATGAAAAAAATAAAAAAAATGAACAAAATGAAAGCATAAATTATGTAAGACAAAAGGCTATAATACACCAACACATAATTATAGCCAAATAAATTTTTTTTTCCTTTGATATATTTTTTTTTTAATTAAAAAAAAGTTTATTATAAAGAAAACAAAATTATAGAATAAAAATAGTGAAATACAAAATTATATTATTTTAAGGATATGGTTAATTTATATGCTGTTATATTTTGATAAAAAAAATAAATAATTCAAACTATTTTTTTACAAAATGGGTCGGATATGTATGCAAGCAAATAAGCGTTTTAATTTATGATATGCATATTTAGGAAACTTTGAAAATCATAGCCATGATTTTTATTTTTTCATAATGTCATAAAATAAATAAATTATATTGAATTATACTGAATTATATTTTTTATATTATACAAAATTGACAATAATATATATAACAAGTTTTAACTTTCAAACACATTCGTTTATAATAAATATTACAGCTTATTACACAATAGTTTTAATGAATACAAATGCACAAAGTTTTGAAATAATAAATCCATTTTATAGTATATAGATATGTTTATATAATTTTTTATAAACGCTGCGATCTTTTATAATAAACACCTTAATATTAGAATAATCAACATATAGTAGTCACAAAGTATATACGCAATAAATAAAAAAAGAGATAAAAACAAAACAAAACGAAATTATAATTTAATTCTGCTATTATGTGCATTAATAAAAAGGGAAACAAATGCTGCATAGTTATTAGTTTCTATTGTTGATCATATTTTTCACAATTTTCTTTTTTCCGAGAAATATATATGTAAAAATTTTTGTGGTTTTATTTTTTTTAATTTATTCCATCAACATACAAAACATCATTGTATATCAAAATGTCAAATCCTTATATATTTTTTTTTCAAATTAAAAAAAATAAACTTAAGACATCTTTTGAATAGATCAAAAATGTTTATTACAAATAAAATCCATTTTTAACTAACCATATCTATAATTATAAATGAAAATAAGCTGTTTTTCAAGTTAACATTTTTTTTTATACATTCCTAATAGTATCTTTATAATTCTCATAATATATGCTCTTGTATTTTACTATTCATTTAATCATATATGTAAAAATAAGTCTGTAAATATTTTATTGTTTTTCGAGAAATAATTTACTAAAAATATACAAACTTTCTTATAAAATATATACATAAAAATAACTTATGAAAAGTATTTTATTTTTCTCATTATAATGGGTAACAAAAAAAAACTAAATTGTAAAACCATAGAAAGCTAAAAAATGAGAAAAAATAAAAATATGTTTATCATTAAATGTCTAACTAGCTTATTATATATCCATAAGTTAATTTTTTTTAACTTAAATAAAATTAATAAATACATATAATTATTAATATGTTTGTTTTTGTAGACATTTTCTTTAAAAAAATACATAATTTAAAGAAATAATTTTTTAATAAGTTTCACAAACAAAATTAAAAATCGCTATAAGTATGAATATATTTGCTTATTTTTTTTATTAAAAAATTATATTATTGCATAACACCCGGATTTGTATTACAATTTTTTTTATTTCATTTTTATATAGCCTTATATTATTTTAAAATTTTTTAAATAATATACAATAAGATATATTTATAAAAAGATGCTTCCTTATAACCAACCGTAATATATAAGCCATATGTATAGTTTGACTATTGCCACTATGATTTTTTTGCTTATTTTTAAAAGTAATTGTTTTCATAAAATGTGTATAAAAAAATATATTTAATTAATGCTCATAAAACTTTTAAAGAATAAAGAACATATATAAGATTAAAAAAAATAAGTTTATTATTCTACGTCCAAAAAAATAGAAAAAAAAATAAACTCTATAATTTTATTTTAAATCATTTTTTATATTATAAATATGTGCTTTATAAAATTTTTTAATTTGTTTGATATATTTTTATATTTTTATTTATCATATTTTGGGCCCATATAGTTGTTTTAATATTCTTTTTTATTTTTATATAATATTTTTGGGGGCGTTCTTTTAGAGGGTCAATTAAATAGGCGACAAATTATAAATATGTGGAATATGAATATAATATATATAATATATAAATAATCCGTAATAATAAATAATATATATATATATATTGCATGCATATCCTAATAAATACAAACATATGAATTCTTATCAATCTTTGAAATATTTTAAGTAGTATTTCTTAGCATGCCTATAAAAAAGCATGTTATAAAAAAATTCATATAAATAATCGAATAAAATATTTTAATTATTTATATGAATTTTTCTTTTTTTTTTACAAATCTGTAGCTCATTAATAAATATAAATATTTATATATACTAATCTCTCGAAAGTATTATGCCTAACTTGTGATAAATAATTAAAACCATAGGCTTTTATTTTTATTAAATTATTTTAGGATGAAATATATATAGAAAATATATCTTCATCTGTTTTTTTTTTATTTTTTACAATTTTATATTATTTTTTTTTAATTAAATTTTTATTTTTTAAACAATCTTATCATATATCCAGAAGAATAACCAGATTAACAACACAGATACCAACATATCACGGACATAATTCAATATATTAGCTATTCAGATATAATATATATATGTATATGTTATACATATCTGTATATATTTATATATAATTATCAAATATCTGGTTGTATGCTCTCTAAAATCATTATCGTTACATAATGAAGGAAAATGACAAAAATGAATATGGAACTTTTCCAATAACTATAAATGAAAATTATGGAGATAAAATTGGCGATTTACAATATAAAAATTTTTACAATTCTTTATATGAAAAGGTTAAATTAGCACTTTTATTTATAACATGGTACACATTAAATGTTTTTTATAATGTTGATAATAAAAAAATATTAAATATTACAAAATTACCATGGACAGCTAGTTGTGCTCAGTTATTTATTGGATGGATATTTATATCAGCATATTGGGGTACTGGGTATAAAAAAATTCCAAAAATATTTTCTTATGAGTTATTTTTAAAAAATATAATAATTCAGAGTATATGTCATAATATGGTTCATTTTGGAGCAGTTATATCAATGTCATCAACATCAGTTTCATTTACACATGTTGTTAAAGCATGTGAACCTGTATTTACAGCCATATTATCTATAGTATTATTAAAACATTATTTAAAATTTAGTAAATATGTGTGCCTTATAATTATTGTTGGTGGTGTTATATGTGCTAGTGTTAAAGAAATTCATTTTACTATGTTTGCTTTTGTTTGTGCACTAATATCAAATCTCGGATCCTCTTTAAGATCGATTTATGCAAAAAAAATGATGATAAATAAATCGTCAATTGGAGAAAATTTAACAGGATCAAATATTTATGCTTTTATAACTATTTTTTCTGCACTAATATCTTTGCCATTTGTTTTAATATTTGAAGGAAAACAAGCTTATAAATTTATAACAGAATTTGAAACCACACAATCAAACTATACATTAAATGAAGTATATATACGATTAGTTTTAAGTGGTGTATGGTATTATCTAAATAATGAAGTTGCATTCATGTGCTTAGAACGAGTTAACCAAGTTACACATGCTGTTGCTAATTCATTAAAAAGAATTGTTATAATAGTTTCCTCAATTATTATATTCAAAACACAAATAACTTTCCTCGGGGCGGCTGGTTCAGCTGTTACAATTATCGGGGCATTTCTTTATTCTATTATTTAAAGTATTTTTCAGAAATAGTGCAAAATTAACAAACTTGTTAAAATCTACACAGTTTCCGAAATGGATACACTTTTTATAATATTTTTTAAATAAAAAGTTTTATCATGAGTTTAAACTCTTCCCCATCAAATTGTATAACTAATTTAGTATATATTTGCAGATTGAAGAAATTATATGTTTTTTTTTTGTGTCAATAGATCCTTTATTGTATTTTTACAAATATATAAAACTTCAGAGCGGATATAAATATACGCATTTACGAGGTAATAAAAGGAAAATAAATAAATATATTTCATGGGGAATATATATTTTTTTTTTTTTGAGAAAAACTACCACAATAATGCAAATGCATTCATTGTCTATATTTTTTTAATATACAAATCCAAAAAACGAGAAATAATAAAAAATATATGTATGGATGCGTATACCCATGCACGATTGCATATAAACACTTTAAAAAAAAACAGACATATGCATACATATTACATATGATATATCATTATACTTTGAATTTTTAAAGTTTTATAATTGCATTTTGTTGAAAATTTTAAAAGGTTATATTTGAAGTTTTCCTTTTTTTTTTTAAGTCTATCATATGAATATGCACTAGTCATATATTTTACTATTGGCATATATAAATATTTATTTCCTTTTTATATTTTGTAAACTGTAAAATTATGTTATTGTTTTTTATTCTCAAAATTTTTTTTAAAAAAAGGAAAACTATAAATATATAAAAACACTTTATACGCATATTAAAATTTTGATAATATTTTTTTTTCAAAAATTATTTTACATACATTTTTATTTATCATTTTTGTATGTACATATGCAAATAATATTTGCACAATTATATGTACGTACATGTAGGGAAAATAAAAACTGGGATATCGAAACAAAAAATATTTGATGCTTTTTTAATTTTCGCAAAGACATACTGATAAATACATGGTGAAAATATTGTCTTTTTCCTTATCCAAATCATATCATATAAATTATAATAATAATTATTATTATTGTTATATTCTACATATTATTACCATTGCTTTTTTCATGTCCGTTTTATTTCCGCATGAAAAATATGCCATATTAAACACACAGAAATAAAGCATACACAATAAAATATATATATTAAGTACGCTTTTAAATATGTATAGGGACAAATACCAGCCCAAAATATTGTCACTCTTGTTAAGCGCGGGGTAATTTAATATTATAACGGTAGCAGTATATGTAGTTATTATTGTGGTGATATTCTAGGCATTACTTTTTATTGATAACTGTAATTTTCGTAATAAATAAAAAGGTTATGTAGAAAAAATTGAACTAGTTAAAACAAGCATTAAAAAACAAACAAAAATATGTACCTTATAATAGTTTTAGTGCAAAAAAAATGTGCACACATGTTGTATAACTCTTTTCACATTAACAAGTTAATAAAATTATGCAATTTTGCCTAACTTGTTAATAAAAAATGAATAAAAAGTCATTAGCATAATATTTTTTTCGGGGTTTTCCATTATAAAATGTGTCTTTCCTTTTATAATCAGCTCTAAGCCCTTAGAAATATGGAAAATGAGAACAAAAAAAGGGTGTGTTAGAAAAGTTTTAGATGATTCAATAAAACTAAGTTCTATAGAAATACTCTCTGAAAATACGTCTGATTCATACATATACACAGCACCAGGAAAATACAATTCGCTAGCTATTAGTTTACCTATTTTGGTTTTAATTGTTAAAAATGTAATATTTATTTGTTCGCACTTGTTTGCAATTTTCCTTTATTTTTTGCATATAATATATGCTATGAAAATTTTGTTACATAATTATCACCAAGTTACTATATGTGGATATGAAATATATGTACATGCATAAATATACCTGAACAAAATAATTCAAATTTTGAAAATTTTTCTACTTAGATGAATAAATATTTCTCATTTAGAATAAGTATAATGGACAACAAAAGGTGTCGAAGAACTTTTCGAATTTCGAATTTCCAGGTGAAAAAAAATAAACTAGTGAACAATCAATACTAGACAGTAATTATAATTCAAAATATATACACATTATTGTATTCAAATTAGTATAATATGCATATGTACATATACATATTATTTTTCAAACTATTACATATCCTCCTTATTTAATTTATTAAAAAAAAAAACTTAGACTGTTACAAGGATTTCAAATAAATGGTGTACTATGCCTATGGTATTAAATGAAGGTTGGAATATTCTTCAAATAAATTTAAGTGATTATACAGAAAAAGCATTCAAAACAAAATATGTTGAAACAATAGAATTACAAATTAATGCAAGCATAAGGATTCGATGTATATATTTTTGTGATCGAATTTATAAAAATGAAGAATTAAAGGATGAATTTAAAATATTTTCAAAAAAAAAAGAAAAAATTGTGTATATTCCCCCTCAAAATTTAATAAAAACACTAAAAAAAAACACTATCAAAAATGCAGTCAAAGAAAAAATATCAAAAAAAGAAAACGAACAAGAATATAAAGACGAAAATAATACATCAAAACCCGGTAAAACAAAAGAAACATCTTTAAATTGTGCAGAAGAGGGAGCTTCAATTATTAATGTACCTCAAACAATGATGGAAATAAATCCAACTGAAAACAAAAATAAAGAAAGCGAATCAGATTTTAAAAGAGAGGATGATCAAAATATGCAAAAAAATTTAGAAAAAGAAAACAAAACTCATGATTATATGGATATGACTGAAGGATTAGAAAATTATACTGATAAAGTTGAAGATATAGATATGATTATTAAAAATGATGAAGATGGCCATTCTTTATCAAAAATAATTGAGCCATTTGATGATGAAGAAAATAACAACACTTTGGACCCAAACAAAACATTATTAGTAGAAGGGAATGATAATGAAGCAGATATTAATAATTTGACGGAAATTAAAAACATAGAAATGGATTTGAACAATGTCTTATACGATGATACGAATTATGACACTTACAATAATGACGACAATTAGAGTTTCCATATAAAATGGAAAAAAAAAATAATAAAGCAAATAATAAAACAAATAAAGTAGTCAAATCCCCCCTATGTGTAAATTCCTTTTTCTGCTTTTAAATTCAAAAGTATACATATTTTTTCTATATTTTACCATATCATTTTTGTGATGAAATATACACCACTTTTAAAGTCTTAATTAAATACCAAAAAACAAAAACATAAAAAAACAAACAAAACAAAATATGTATATGCACACCATTTGCCGCGCCCAACCAATCACGATTATGCTCTATCAGTAATTAATTGGGGTATGGAAAAATGGTGAATTAAACTAAAATTTTTGACAAAAAAAATTAATAAATCGGAAAAAACCCTAACAAATATTTTCACAGTATATTGTAATCAATATAAATCTGTGATAAGGTCATGTAAAAGGTGGACAAAGCTAAACCCATTTATTAAGCACAAATAGGTTTTATTATAGTTGAAAAGAGGATATGATAGAAATGGAGAACCGTTATACATAGTATATATATCTGTACTTATAAACATATGATTGCTAATTGTGCTTCGGTTTTTATCTTTATTTAATATAAGATTTAATTTGATTATATTATCTAAACATAAATGTATTTCAATGGTTAAATAATCCAATACCGGTTTTAACAATTTGTTAATATTTGTAATTAATGAATTATTTATTAACATTTTGATAGGATAACTACGTACAGTAGATATATCATATGGTGCGTTATTTGATTTAGCTAGCTTTAAAATATTTTTTTCTTTTTTTAATTTAATAAAATATAAGTTTTTCTTAAAATTAATAGCATTTACTAATATTGGTTTTTCTATTAAAAGTTTTGAAACAAAAATAAGAGCATTTTTTAGCATATTCATATTTTTTTTCATATTGTATTTATAATTTAAAATTAATTGTTCAATTTCTTCTTGCTGTTCATATAATTTTTTTAAATAATTCATATGTTTTTTTTTTTTTAAAATATTTATAGCTAGCTGGATAGCTATATTTCTCCATTTGATTTTAAAAAAAGAATTCTTATCATAAGTATTTTGGATCATAGCTAAATATTCTTGATCATATCTTGATTTTTCAATTTTATCATATTTAAATTTTTTAATGTATAAATTAGGAGGGAAATCTTCAAAAAAATCGACATATATCATTTCATCAGACACAAATATATCAATAACTTTTTTAATAAAATGCACCAAATTTATTTCATCTTGTTCATGTAATGAAACATAATATGCTTTAAGTTCCTTTAATTTTAATAATAAATTATTAGTATCATCACAATCTTCAAAAAGTGGACAATTTTTAAAACACTCTGATATGATATATATATTATCTTTTTTACAATTATAACTATGTATAAAAGAAAATATATATTCGTTATTTTCAATAGACACACTTTTTCGATATGCCATATATTGAGGCATTGGTATTCTTGTAAATTGACATATGCTCATATTTTTTTCTGTCACCAAAAATCGAATATTTATTTTAAAATTATATATTAATTTACATTTTATAAAAAATTCTATTTCAATTTCATCAAAGATTAATTTTTTTTTTTTTTTTTTTTTTCCATTATGGTTACTATTTTGTGTGTTATTATTTATGCCCTTAACATATTTTATTTCATTTTTCGTATTTGTATGTTGATTATAATTATTTATGTTTTTGTTTATTTCGATGATTCGTTGTTTATCTTCCTTTTCTATATTGTCTTTTCCCTTTTTTTGTTTTCTTATAAGATTATATAATAAGCTTTTTTTTTCTTTTATTTTGTTTGTCAATGGTGCATTACTTTTAATTGGGTCGGATAACAATGTTTCACATTCTTTTTCTAAAGGAATATTATGGCTTTTCTCATTATTCATTTCATTTTGTCCATCTTTATTATCAGGATTTTTTTCAATTGATCTGCATGTTTTGAGTCCATTAACTAATATATTATCTTTCTTATATTTGTAAAATAAATTAATAATTTTAATAACTGGGTCGTCAAAAGATAATGCTATATAATTTTGGAAACGGAAAAATAAATTAAAAATATGACATAATTGGAATAATTTTAATTGAACATAATATGGTTTCGTATCCAAATGGTAATGAAATAAATCAATATATAAATTAGCATATATATCACATTTTGTATTTTGTATAAAATTATTTAAAATGTGTGTAAACGAATTAAATGTGTTTTCAAATATATATTTTACAGAAATAAAATAGTTTTTTAAATTATAACTATTCAAAGATTCAAATTTATTTAAATATAAAATTTGTATAAAATCGCATATTCGATCACATGTTTTTACAATGTATATAGGAATAGAAGGATAATAATATTTTTCTGATATTTTTTGAATATTACTTAATATTGGTAATATAATTGCCATAAGCGTTAAATTAAAAAAAGGTAAATATACAACCATATTGTCATTTACAAAATAAATTTTATTTTTTTGTTTATTATTTTCTTCTTTATTTATATTTTTCTCATATATACAAATATATTTAAATAAATATTTTATAATAATTTTAAATATTTCTGGGAAATCGATTTTTTCAAATATTTTACATAATTCTTTAAATACATGTACAAAATCTATTTCCACAAAAATATTTTTTTTATCTGATTTTATTTCATTTACTTCCTCATCAGATGCATATTGTCTTTTCTCGGTTCTAAAATTATCTTTTACATTTTTTTCGATCACAACATTATTATTCATTATTGGTTTCATATTATTAACAAAATCATAATTATATATTTTTTTGTTATTTTCATCATTATTCTTTCCTTTTATAAATTTTAAAAATTTCTGATTTTTTTCTTCATCCTCTATTTCAACAAACGTTTTAATAGAATTTCTTGGCTTATTCTCTATATTATTTTCATTTTTTAATTCTATATGTTCTTCAGTTTTGTTTTCCATATTTATTATGACATTATTATGAATATAATTTGGGTTTTCTAAATTTGTATCACTTTGGTTATATGGATCTAAATGGTCAGAATTTATTTCATTAGATTCTCTTTTTATGTTACCTAGAAAGGAAACCTTTGTCAATTCATAGTTGTGTAAATTGTTTGGAGAATTTCTTTTTCTAGACATAACATCTAGTAATTTCACAAAAGAATTTTTATTGTTCATATTTGCTATAGAATTTGAAAATTTTGACAAAATTTCATTCTTCATAAATAACATTCTAATTAATACAAAAAAAATCGAAGTTTCTATTTTGTATAATGATTCAATATGTAAGCAATTTTTCATTTCTTCAATTCCAAGTTTTATTAAAAAAATTGTAAAAATATTAAGTGTTCTTTTATTTCTTAAATCATAATATAAATCAAATATAAACGAACATAAAATGTTTGTACTATTTTTATAAAATTTATGTTTTTTTTTTATATCTGAAACTGTATATATTTTTTTTCTTTCGTCAAATGTGTCATAATCGTATCCATGTTTCAGTGTATTCATTGTGTTTAAATTATAATCAACTTTTACTGAATAATCAAAATTTGTATCATCCTTATATTTTTCTAATATATTACATTTATGTTTTTCAAACACAATTTTTTTCAAATTTTTAATATTTTTATAATTATGTATAAGACACATAATAATTAAATATAGTGGTTGCTGTTGTAAAATATAAATAAGAGTTTCCACATGTTTTCTATTTACATCAAAAATGTGTGTATTGTTTGTGTACATAATATTTGGTAATGCTTCTTTCATATAAGAAATATGAGATAAAATATAATTTTGTAAATTAATATATAAATCATTATATTTTTTTTCACATTTTTGTAAGCTTAACAAAAATTTCACATGTTTAGTATATAAATATATTAAATCCTTTTCATAATTTTTTATATAATTTAAGCTATTATTATATTCTTCACTTTTTAATAAAATTTGTATATATTCCCAATTTATTATATTTTCTAAATTTTGAACTTGAAATATAAATCGCTCAATTTGTTCTTCATAATAATTATTACATATTAAATAATTCTTGAAACGCTCTTTATTTGTTATTTGTTTTTTCACCATATTTATTTCATTCCAGTTTGTATAAATATTATATTTTTGTGAAAATATATATTCATTGTCTATTATTCCCCCTTCGATATTATCTACATCAATTTCATTTTCTTCATATTCATACCCAACCCATGTTTTTATAATATTTATCGGATTTTTAATATATACTAAATTTTTTAACCCTATACCCAAATGTCCATTTTTCGAATATCCCCATCCATATATATCATTATTAGCTAGTTGAGCAAAACTTACATTTTTAAAAGAATAAATTTTTTCAACATTATGCTTTAAAAAATAAGGAACTAAAACTGGGGTTTGTATATATGTTTCTTTTTGGTTATTATTCAAAATTTGAAAATAACTATTATCACCTAATCCAAATATTTTATTATCATAAGTTAGAAAAAGAACATGTTGATATTTTCCAACCATTATCTTTACATTACTTATTTGATTATATAATGTGAATTTTTTATGAAATATATTATTTTTTACAAATTCACCACATATATATATAAATCCATCAATTCCTAATATTATACTATATGTAGATCCAGCTAATATATCTTTGATATATATTTCTTCATTTAATTTAACACGTTTAGGATAACTTAAAATCGAAATATGTTCGCTAATTTTTTTTTCCATTTTTTCATCTTTTTTATTTTGTATTTCATTTGATATACCTAAACGTCCATTATTTGTATTACCACATACATATAATTCATTATTTCCAGTTAAAAATAAACTATGGCTAGTTCCTAAAGAACATTTATATATTTTTTTTATTAAATTAATTTTTCTTGGCAATAATATAAACCCTTGTATATACTCATTACCTAATCCAACTTTACCACTTTCGGCATTACCCCATATATATAAATCGCCACATTCAATGTTTTCTTCATTTTCATTATTAGAATAAAAATGATTATTAACAATACATGCACTATGATCATATCCTGCATATATTTTAATAACACTACTTAATGATTTTACATGTATAGGTTCATAAAAATCTGTTGTAACACCAAGTCCTAATTGACTTTTATTATTTTTACCCCATCCGTATACATACCCTAAATCGTTTAAAGCCAATACATAATCATTTCCACAAACTATTTTAGCTATTTTATTTACACATACATTTATATTTATAGGAATAAAATATTTTTTATTTAAATTATATTCTCCTGTCCCTAATTCTCCATTTTTATTCCATCCCGATCCATATACTTTTCCATTTTCTATTAAAAATATACTAAAATAATCATTTCCATCTATTATCTTTACTTTAGATTTTATTTTTAATCCAATATTATCGATTTCTCCAAATAAAGATCCTATATATTCATTATCTTTATTTTGAAATAAATCTTTTGCTATAGCTATTTCATTCGTAATTGTTTTATTTAAATTATAAAAGTCTGTAATTACATCTTTTATATATATTTTTCCTCTTAATTCTTTTATATATATTACTTGCATATTTTTATCTTTTTTATAAAAAGTGTTAATGTATAAGTTATTATTTTCCGTTTTTTTTCCATTTAATTTGCGGATATAACTATTGCACGAATTTTCCAAGTTATCAATATGTTTATAACCATAATTTTCAAATTCATTCTTTTTTTTTCGTTCCTCAATAATATGCTCAATAACATTATCATCTGATTCTGAACTACTATCAATATTATCTAATATGATTTCATTACTATTTATATTTTTATAATAGTTATTCCCAAACATTATTAAATCACCAACTAATGTTATACCAAATTGTAAATAAGTAGATGCATATACATAAATGCATTTGTAGTTTGTATTTATTAGCTTAGGTGTTTTACAAATGTAAATATTATTATTACCATTTTTTGAAATATTAAATGTTCCCCATATATAAACATCACCATTAATATTTAAAGCTATTGAATTAAAACATGATGAACTAATCATAAATATTTTTTTATTAAAATTGAAAAATTCAATTTTTTGTGGATATAGCAAATCACTATCATTGCCATGTCCCAACTTATAAAATTTTCCACTACCCCATGTATAAACATTATAATCTATATCTATACAACTAGAATGTGATACGCTTGCACATACAAATATTATTTTTTTTTTTTTTTTCAATTTATTAATTATTTGTGGTGTATTATAACTTTTTATATTTCCTAATCCCAATCGCCCATTACCTCCAAAACCCCAACTATATACATCTCCATTTATCGTACATGCTAAACTATGTTTACTTCCCGCAGAACAATGAATAACACTATTTTTAAAATAATCATAATTATTTTCTTTTGAATTATTGTAAAATTTATATTGATATGGATTATTATCATTTTTGCTTTTTATCGACCATTTTTCTAAATATATTCGAGTTGGTTCGTATACATTTGTATATGTTCCATTTCCAACACATCCAAAGCTGTTTGATCCCCATCCATATAAAACACCGTTTGTTGAAATTGCCAATGTGTGCATATCTCCACATGAAATATATTTTATTTTTGTATATTTGGGGAATAGTATTTTTATAGGAAATGGTGTAAACCAATCAGCTTTTTCTTCTTTTATTTTATCATTTCGATTTATTCCTTCATTTTTATTTTCATTAATTTTAATACTTCGATTCATATCGTTATCCATAAGATTTGTTGAATTACTATTTTGCGAACTTTTACTTAGCTCAATATGAGCATCCTCTTTTTTATTCTCATAATCTTCACTTTTCTTATCGCTTGAAATTCGATCATAATCGAAACTCATCAAACTGTTGATACTGCTAATGGATGATTCTACTTCTGCACTAACTCCAAAAGTATTGAGAATATGTCTGTTAATATATTTTCCTTTTTTTCCTTCTTTTCTTTCTTCATTTTTCTGATTTATTTCAGACTTTGAATCATCTATAATTTTCCTATCTTTTTTATAACCTAACAAACCATTGTTTCCTTTGCCAAATGAATAAACAAAACATCCTTCATCACTTAAATTTTCTTTAACTAAAACATATGTTGAGTAATGTGTACAACAAACTGAGCAAGCTATAAAATTTTCAAAAAAATTAACAACAGTTGGTTTTTCACAGTATCGTATATGTATACCAACTCCTAATTGATTGCTACTATTCCCACCCCAACAATAGACACTTGGCTTTTTCTTTGAATATCCAATACATGCGTAATGATCTAACCCCGCACTTATTTTTGGATATAAGCTAAATATATATTTATTGACTTCATTAATATCCTCTTCATTTTTATAGTCCATTTTATAAGGTATTATTTTTCACGCAAAAAAAAAAAATTTTAATTATGTGTTGTCTTTCATTTATTTTCCTTATTTATTTTTTATTCCTTTACTCATTTTGATAGTTCACTGTTTGATCGGTGTTTTTTTGACATGTGTGTGTTTCCTTTTTACCCTTTTAATTTTATTATTATTTTTTTTTTAATATGTATTTTTCTCTTTCTCAATACAACTTTGTATCTTAATTAAATTCAATCATATAAAATATTATTTTGGGGAAAGAGAAAATGCCAATTTTAATTTGTATTTATATTATTAATAGTCTTATATGAGTGGATAAATAAAATTGTAAATGTATATAACAAAATAATGATATAAAAAATATTCTAAAGACCAGACATTTTCATCGCCCATATAATCAAAATAATTATTTCTTGGTATCCTAATACTGACATATACAAATGTATAAACATATGAACAAAAAAATATGCACAATTGAACATATTATATATTCATTTTGAGGTTATTTATTAAAAAATATTCATAATAAAAAAAAGTATATTTATATCCATATATTTCCAATGGTATACTTATCAAAATTAGTTTTTTTTTATGTATGCATTTTGTTGCATATAATAAAAAGGCGATATATAAAAAATTTAAATAAATTATTAACATAATAAAACACGTACAAATTTTGAATATATATAAAATTTGTGGAGATAGAAAATGTGGTGATGCTTAATGTGATTGGGTTTGAACTAATCATTTTATAATACTGTATATAAATATAAGGTTATTTTATATAAAATATAATAGTCCATTTACATGAGTTTATGGAAAAATTGTATTAATAAAAAAGTGAATGTGACTAAAAAGATAAAATTATTCTTCAGTTATCTGTTTTTTTCTCCTCTTTTCGTTCATTCATCTTTTTTTTTCTTTTTTATAGCTATATTTTTCCAGTCAAAAAAAAAATAATTTTCCGTTTTTATATGAACAGTAACGAATATATATACAATTAAGGCTATTTTTTTTTTCAAATTTCTTTCAAAAATAATCAAATGCTTTGTCGTTTTTTGCTTAAATAAAACATTATTTTCGTTTTTCCATTTTTCTACCATTTAAATTTGCATATGCATATACATATTTATTTTTTTTGGCCATTATAATTTATCTACTTTTCCAATGTTAAACTAATTATAAAATATATACAGCTCATCATTGAAAAAATATGACTAATAAGAAAAAAAATGCCTAGCAAGGTAGGAAGAGTTAGGATGCCTGCTAATAACAGGTTGCCTGTTTCAGCTTCATTAAAAACCTCAGAAATTTGGAAAAAATCTGTTGGTTATGATCCATATGCTTCGGTAGAAGAATTAAATAGCAAAAATGAAACGAAAAATGAAGAAATAAATGAAAAGGCACAACATTTATTTAATATTGCAAGGGTAACTGGTAATATATCCACCACAATTCCAGGGGCATGTACACGGTGCAATCATGTCGGTCATTTATCTTATCAATGCAGAAATTTTATAAACTTAGATGAATATGATATTAGAAATGACATGAAAGAAAATGAAGAAAATGAATTAAAAGAAAGAAAAAACCTAGGTCTCATAAGTAGTACAGATGATGATAGCAGTAGTGATAGCGAAAGTGATAATAGTGATAGGGACGTAAAAAAAAATAAAGAGAAAAGACGGGAACGAAATCATAAAGATCATAAACATAGGAAGGACAAACATAAGAAACATCACAAGCATAGAAATCGTGATGATAAAAAATGTGATGATAAATTAATTAACAAAAAGAAAGAAAAATACAAAAGCCATCACTATGATGAAAAAAAAGATAGAAAGAGCAAATACAGAGAAAGCGATAAGAAGCATAGAAAATCAAAAGAAAGATAAATAACGACTGAGGATATATACAGATTTTACAATGTATGAAAAACAAAACAAAAATATTTTCAAAACCATTTAAATAATGAAAAAATATTTTAGCATATATATACACAACACACCTGAATTTGAATTATCTCAAATATAAATATCCCAATTTGTTTAGTTAAAAAAGAATGATATAAAATGTAGATAAGAATTAGAAAAATATGCATTAAGTCTTTAAGATATTTCATTTTTTGCCCATTTTATTTATGTTGTATTATTATTTGTTTTTTACTTCTTTATTTCATTGATCTATATTGATTGATAATATATCATGATTAAAATATGACATATTTGCATGATTTATTTATCCCATTTTTTTGTGAATTCTTATATTTTCAATGTTATATAATTATTATAATTACTTTATTATCTTATACCATTGTTTTTAACTTCAAAAATGAAAAATAAACTATTAATTTTGTTAATAAAAATACAATTAACAGATTGAATAAAAAGAAGTTATCAAGGTCCTTCTCTAATTTGGTTGTTCGTTGTTTTTTTAATTTTTATATTAAAAAATAGACAAAATTAATTCCAATTTTTATACACAATTTTTGCTAAAATCTAATGCTAAGGATACAAACAATTTTTGTAGTACATAATGTTAATTTTTTTTATATTAACCTTGTTATTGTTTTGCACACATAAAGTGGCCTCTTTTTTACATTGCCCAATCAGGTAAAAAGCTTAAAAAAACTAAAAAAAGCTAGAAAAAACAATAAAAACACACACATGCAACATAATATAACGATATTATAAACGGACATGCTAAAAAAGGATATTTGGGCCACTGTTTATCCCCACCAAAATAAATAAATATATATATTTACTTATTTATTCGTATGGCAAAAAAAAACAGAATGGGATCCTACAAATTTGGTGACATTTTTGGAGAAATAACCTTAAGATAGTAAATGATATATAATTTAAAAGGGAACATAATTTTTTTCATTCTTTCATTAAAAAATTTGGAGAGAAAACAATATATATAGTAATAACAAATTAGTAGTAAAATTTGTATGAGCAATAGTAGAAGGAATAATATAATGATAATAGTAACATTGTAGCAATAAAATATATAAAATGTTTAAAAAAAATTGTAATAATTTCTTAAATTTTTCGAAATTGAAAGAATATCATAAAAATATACTTACGGGATTTATGTAATCCTAATGTATATAAATATATACGTAATATCTTTTTTACATCATGAATAAAATACATAAAAATAATTTTAAACCCTGAAAATATAAACTGTGTGGAACATAAGCAACAAAAGATATTTAATCTATTTTTTTCCTTTATTATGTTAAAATATTTAATTTGTTTTTATAAAAATTGACAAAATTGTAAGATTTCACGCTTAAATGATATAAACAAAGTTATATATAAGCCGTATTAATATATTTTATAATGATACGTAACATATTTTAAAAATACTGCATATATATAATATAATCATATTATGTACATGTTCTGAGATGATAAAACTTTTACAAACTTATTAAAAAAAAATTCATATTAAAATGGAAATCCCAAAATAGTGATATTTTTATTTTATATTTTTTATACATTTTTTGAGTTTAGTTTTTTATATTTTTTAACTTTCTTTTATTTTCATTTTTTTTTGTTTTTTTATATTATAGAGGTAATGCAAAAGGCTCATTACCCCGCCTAAAAGAATGAGTAGCGATTCTGAAGACTATTATTATAAGATAAACAATAATAATAATAGTAGAAAAAAAAGAAAAGAAATCGAAGAAAATCGATTAAAAAAAAGTAAGAGGCACTATGATGAAACATATAATAGAAAGGACAATGACTATAATAAGGAAAAACACAAAGAGAAAATAAAAGATTACGAAAAAGAAATATATAATCGTCATAAAAAAAATAAATATAATGGTTATGAAGAAAGAGAAAGGAAAGATTATTATGATAGACGAAGTGTCGAATCATACAAAAGTAGTCATGTAAAAAATTATGGAAAAAAAAAATATGATGAAAAAGACAAATATGAGTTTAAAAAAAGTGAAAGGGAAAAAAAACGCCATAAAAAAGATGAAAGTGATGAATGTGAACGATACGAAGAACTGAAATATAATAAAAAAAAAAATGATGAAAAAATTAAAAAAAAAGAAAAAAAAAATTATCATTACACATCTAGTGATGAAAGTTATAGAAAAACAGAAAAATATCACGATAAAAAAAGAAGCCATGGAAGAAGCGGAAGTAATATAATGGATAATGACAGCAATAAAAATATTGAAGGTAAGCCTTCAAATGAAAATAAGGCAAAAGAGAAACTAAACAAAAATAAAAAGATGGAAAAAAACTGTGAACATAAAAGTACAGAAAGTGAACAAGAAATGAAGAGCGAAGTTAAGGACGAAGTTAAGAGCGCAAGCGCAATGAAACCGATACCCGAGACGAAAAGTCTCAGCAGATTAGAAAGGCTAAAATTATTTGCCCAAAAACTAAAATGGGGAAGTAGTGAAAATGTAAAAAAAGGAACAAAATTTACACTTAATGCTCCAAAAATAAAAGGAGTGAATAATCAGATAAACTTAGATATATTCATGGGGAATGATATCGAAGAAGAGGAGGAAAAGGATGAAAAAAAAACAAACTTAGTAGATGCATACATTGAAAGGGAAGCCAAGATACCAAACGACATGTTAAAGGACATAAAGGAAGAGATGGAAGAAAATATAGATGATCCACTGGAAATATTTATGAAAAATATAGAAAAAGAAAATTTAGAGAATCAAGAAATATATGAAAATAAGACAATAACTCTTGATGAAATTTATAGCTATGATATGAACAAACATAAATATGAAGATACATGTTATGTTCAGGCTGAAAATGAAGAAATAAAAGAAGGAAACATGGATAAAGAAAAGGAAGACGAAAAAAGGAACACAAATTCTCAAATTAATAAATCCAAATTAGAGAATAATAAAGAAGGAAACGAAGAAGATGACAAAATGAACGACGATGTGAATGAAAATGAAGAAGAAGATTTTTACAAAATTTTTATTGAAACGCTCAAGAAAAAAACAGAAGAAGATAAAAAAAAAAAGGAAGAAAACGAAGAAAAGGAAAGAATAAAAAATGAAGAAAAAGAGCAAAATGAATTGGATGATTCTTCTATAAATTTAAGTGAAGATAGTGAGTATAATTGCGAAACAAATACTTTAAAAAAAAAAATCAACAAAAAATTTCTACAAGTAAATCATGATGAAATCGATTATTTACCTATTAAGAAAAATGTTTATGTACAAGTTAGTGAAATTACAAATATGACAGAAAAAGATGTTGAAATGTTTAGAAAAAATAATGGAAATATAGTTGTAAGAGGAAAAAATTGTCCCCGACCTATTCAATATTTTTATCAATGTGGATTACCTGGAAAAATTTTAAATATATTAGAAAAAAAAAATTTTAAAAAAATGTTTAGTATACAAATGCAAGCAATACCCGCATTAATGTGTGGTCGAGATATAATTGCAATAGCAGAAACTGGAAGTGGAAAAACAATATCTTATCTATTTCCATTAATCAGACATGTATTACATCAAGACAAATTAAGAAACAATGATGGACCCATTGGGATTATACTTACCCCTACTAGGGAATTAAGTATTCAAGTTAAAAATGAGGCAAGTATATATTGTAAGGCTGTTGATTTAAAAATATTAGCAGTTTATGGTGGATCAAATATTGGTGCACAATTAAATGTATTAAAAAAAGGTGTCGAGATAATTGTCGGAACTCCTGGAAGAATAATTGATATATTAACAATAAGTAATAGTAAAGTTACAAATTTAAACAGGGCATCTTTTATAGTTTTAGATGAAGCAGATAGATTGCTAGATCTCGGATTTGAATCACAAATTCATAGTATTTTAAATAATTGTAGAAAAGATAAACAAACTGCTATGATATCTGCGACATTTCCTAATTATATTCAAAATTTAGCAAAAAAACTATTATATAAACCTATAGAAATAATAGTAGGAGAAAAAGGAAAAACAAATAATAATATATATCAATTTGTTGAAGTTTTAGAAGAAAAAAAAAAACTATTTCGTTTACTGAAATTATTAGGAGAGTGGATTAAATATGGACTTATTTTAATATTTGTTAACAAACAATTAGAAGCTGATTTATTATATTTAGAATTATTTAAATATGAATATAAAACATTAGTGTTACATGGTGGGCAAGATCAATCAGATCGAGAACATACGTTAAAAAGTTTTAAAGATGAACAAAATAAAATATTAATTGCAACATCTGTTATGGCTAGAGGAATTGATATTAAAAATATTATTTTAGTAATTAACTATGAATGCCCAGATCATATTGAAGATTATATACATAAAATTGGAAGAACGGGGAGATCGAATAATATAGGATATGCATATACTTTCATTACCCCAAATGAGCACACAAAAGCTTATGATATTTATAATTTAATTAAAAATAATATATATTATATAAACAAGACAATAGATATTCCCATTGAGTTAGAACACATGGCTAATGAATATATGAACAGTAAAATAACAGAAAAAGATGGAAATAAACTCAATACATCTAATGGTGTTTCAAATTATACCACTGTTAATTCTATATCTTACCATGGGGGGGATAAGAAAAAGGGATATAAAGGAAAAGGGTTCAAATTCACACCAAATGAAAAATCAAGAATGCAGATGGATAAAGATTTAGCAAAAAAAGAACTCGGATTAATAGAAGAAAAAGAAGATGAGGATAGAGAAGCAGGATATAGATCAGATATGGAAAATGATGGGAAAATAAATTCGAATACACTTAATAAAACAGAGAATATTACCCAAACTCACGAAGGAAAGAAAATTAAAAATATACCAGGAATAACTAAAGCACAAAAAAATAATGAAATAAATATATCACCACAAACAAATCTTAAACAAATAGAATTAGAAATTCAAAAAATAAAAATGGATGATACTATGAATTTATCACTAAAAGCAAAAAAAATAAATGAACTAATGAAAGCTCATAATTTTATTGAATTACAACAAAGTAGTTATAAAACAGTGGATAGTACAAATGATGAAGAACTTGATAAAATGGCAGAAATAGAAAGTTTAAAATTAACTGAGCATATCAAAGATCCAAAGGAAAAACAATTAATGTTCCAAAAAACGAAAGAAGATGTTAAAAAAAAATTAATAAATAGTAAAGCTCAAATTGAATCAAGAAATGAAAGTATACAAAGGAATATGCTTTTAAATGCTATAAGAACAAAAAATATGAAAAAATATTCTCCATTTTTACCTCATACATATGTAACTGAGGATAATACTATTTTAGAAGAATTTTATATTAATGATTACCCTCAGCATGTGCGTTTAAAAATTTCTAATCGGGATGTCTTGGCACGGATACAGGATATGTCTGGAGCCATGTGCCAAATTAAAGGGCAATATTCTAACCCTTTACAACCAAATAAAACTAATTTCATATTGGATCACAAATTGTTACATATTGAAATTACCGCCCCTACTTATAATCAGGTGCAAATTGCTCGAACAGAATTAACTTCCCTTCTTAGCATGTTCATGCAAAAATGCAACCTAAAAAATCAAAAGCCAAGCGCAGGGGGATATGCTACATTTCGATGAAAACGATTTATCTTTACCAGAAATTTTATGTGTTCGATGCGTATGTGCATGTCATACGATTTGAACACGGCTCGCCACCTCTTGTGATGGAATTAGTGCCTATTTTAAGTGGCGTTATTTTGTAAATTCACATTTTTAATTCTTATTTATTTATCTATCACTTGCTTATTTATTACCCTTTTTTGAGTTCATTTGTTCTACACCTTTTTACAACCAATTAAAAAAACTGAACTTTTTGTTTTTAATCCATATGATTGATTTTCTAATATGCGTGCATATTTCCGTAAGTTCAATTCGCAAACAGAAAAGAAATTTTCCATTTGAAATAAAGCGCTATATGTGCTCTTATAGAACAATTTGATAAAATTGTTTAGAAAAATATTCAATTAAGGTTATTCATTTTTAAATTAAAAAGGTATAAAGCAGTGAAAATGTAAAAAAATGAAGAAATTTATAATAGAACAAAAAAAACAGCAAAATGCGCACGTATTGCATGAATTTTTCTTTTACATGAAAATAGAATAAGAACAAAAACAAATTGAAACACATGAGCAAGGTAATATGCAATTTTGCATGAACAATGCATAAATATATTAGCTAGAAATTAATTTTTTTTTTATAATTATTAAAAAAAAATGTACATATGTCAAATACATATACACATATATCACCATACTTTTGTTACTTCATTCCAATTTTTACGAATTTCACTTTTATTCATGTGTATGAACGTGAAGCTGTAGGAAAAAAGTGTAATAGTCGACGCACACGCTTTTTCAATTATAGCTATAAATAAAAAAAGTAAAAAAAAATATATATATGTGTATATCATTTTTCATATGAAATAGCTAGTTAGCTAGCTAAATTTAACAAAAAAAATATTCACCTTGCATGGTAATACGTTTTTTTTCTGCAAAAATCATTCTTCAAATTCTTGTGTATTCATTTTGTCGTATATTCCTCCTTCATCTTTGTCTATAGGATTACCAGTTGACTCAAAATTATTAGAGTTATCATCCGGGTTATGGTCAAAACTACTAATACTTTGATCATCTTCAACATTGTCCATTGAAGAAATCATATCACTATCCATGCCAATATTTTGGTTCATATTATTTATTTCATTTTTATTTTCGCTGTTTGGCATATTTGATATATTTCTTGAAGTAAAATTACGTCTATCATCAAGAAATATTAAATCTCCTTTGTTATAAGATAAAACAATTTCAGTTATTTGTCTTGGTTGATTATTTAAATCATTTCCAAACCATTTTCTTGTATGTAGGGATCCTTGTATATATACTCTTCTTCCTTTTCTTAAATATTTATCAATTAAATCGACTATATTTTGATCATATACAACTATTCTATGCCAATCTGTTTTCGATTTTAATTCATTGCTATTTCTATCTCTCCAAAATTCATTTGTTGCTAAACTAAATGTTGCTACTTTATCACCACCATTTAATATTTTTATATCAGGTTCACAACCAACCCTTCCAATTAATGTTATTTTATTTAACGACTTTTCATTCATAACAGGCCTATTATTATAAAATCTTTTATTATTATTTTCATAATTAAAATCATTTTGCATATTTATTTTTAAGTTGTTTACTTTTCTACTAGTTATCCTCTTATTTGAAACATCATTAAATGTGTGAATTTTAAGATTCCCTATATATCCCCATATTTTAAGAATACTAGTTAAATATATTGAACTTACCAAAAGTATAAGTTTCATTATTTTATTGTACGATTATCACAAATTATAACTATGGCACATCCATATATATGTATAATGCATATGGAAATTATCCAATATCACGTTATATTTATTTTATTCGTATATAGTAAAAAAAAAACACAAAACCAATAAAATAATGAATAAGGAACAAAATGAAATATACTAACTTAAGTTTTCACTATTTCATAATTCTTATGTTATTTTATTCATATTTTTAAAAAACATAGTAAATATATATACCATACATAAGTGCCTGTTTTATAATTATTATATTATCAATATACTCCTTACAATTTAAACTAAAACATTTATGGATCAACTAAAACCTATTTTTTCTTTTTGTTTATATATATATTTTTTAGTCA
The DNA here is from genome assembly GCF_900002375.2 of Plasmodium berghei ANKA. Lineage (NCBI taxonomy): Eukaryota > Apicomplexa > Aconoidasida > Haemosporida > Plasmodiidae > Plasmodium > Plasmodium berghei. The sequence goes on from NC_036169.2 coordinate 326,807, forward strand.
TTATAGCTACTTATATTTATGCACATGTATAGGTATTTTTATTCTTTCATTTTTTAAATACATTTATCTTTTTTTTTTTAGTTTTTATTTATTTCACTATTTTTTACCTTATCAAATAATTAAAAAGAGAAACTCAAATTAAAAAAAAAATTAACTTGTTTTCACTTTCAACTATAATAATATAATTGGGGAAGATGTTTAATTTGAGGTTTTTCATGATTTACTAAAAAGCATACCCCAAGCTAGCAATCATATATATTATAAATTTTATCATTTTTATTTATTTTGCAAAATTGTAAACATAAAGGATAGGCTCACGAACACACTTCCGCATTTCAAGTCATTTCACAACATTATAATTAGATAATTTAGTATCCATTTCATTTACCCTACTAATTCTCTAAAACATTTTATGCATTCAAATGTGTGTGCATGAAAAATACGAAATAGTATATTATTGTTTTCTTAAGGGAGCTATTACTACTACTATTATTATCAAATTTGTAAACATATAATTGATTTATTTCATTTTCAAATATTGCTTTATATTATAATCATTTTCTACAATTCTCCAAACCGTTACAAGGATAAAATATAGCTTCCCTTGTGTGGGAACGATAACACATATATAAGTGATTATATTTTTTATGTCAAAATATATAAGTTGTTATAATAGTTAAAAATACATTTCAACTATATAGCAAACAAAATTCAAATTATATATTAACATGGATAACTGCAAATAAGTGCAAACTTTTTTTTTTAGAAAAATGCACAAATTATACAAATATGTATAATATATATATATATATATATATATATAAATTGTTCTGTTTCTCTCTATATCCCCAAATGGTATAAATTATGAAAAAAAATATCAACATTCTTTGTCTATACAAAATAAGGATATTAATTTAGTATTTATATACAATACTATATGTAATATGATTATATTTTTCTTAATAGGAAATGTTTATTGGGATCCTTATAATATTATACGAATTAAATGAAATATAGCTGTTATAGAGTAATAGAATAATTTTAACTACTATTTTGATAACGTTGTTTTTGTTCATATATTTACATGCATTTACATATATTTCCTATTTCTTTAATTTCATCAACACACAAAATGAATAAAACATTATAATGTCAATGTTTAGGAAAATATAAAAACATTCAAAATAATAATAAAATTGTTATTTTTTAAATTGTTCAAAAATAAATAAAAAGTGCATTAAAAGATTTTACCTAGTTATATATCCTGTCCAATTTTTTATATCTACACACAGCCTAGAGAAAATATATTTTTTTTCCCACAATTTTTTTTTTTTTTTCTTAATTGGAAAATAATAATAAAAAAAAATTATGTTTCCTTTTTTTCCATATCTCTTTTTACCTATTAAGAAAGAACATAATAAAAAAAAAATGGTAATTGGAAATATTACGAATTGCAATATGTATATAATAATTTATTTTTTTGTTTTGAAAAATATGTAATTTTTTTCTTTTTTATCATGTAAATAACATGAATAGATAGTAATGATTTTATTTAAAATAATTTCATTTGTCTAATTCCAATTTTTTTGTTTATTTATTTCATTGTTATATTTCAATTTATTGCTTGCCCAGAATATTTCTCATTTGTTCAAATTCATAGTTATTTTGTGAGTTTATTTTATTATTTATGCGTAAATATTTTTTAATTGAAAATATATAAATTATACTAATTGCTATTTTAGTTCCTTTTATTATAATTGAATTATTATTATTTGTTAAGATATGTCTATAGCTGTTTGTTTTGTTTGTTTATTGTTTTATTTATTTAATTTTTTTTTTAATTTTAATATACACACATATGTATATATTTATTAGCAACACCCTGTCTATTATAATTATTCAATTTTTTTCCCATCTATTTGTTTAAAATAAAAACAAAAAGTCATTAAACTTTGTAAATTCTGTTTTCACTATTGGATACGATTATATCGAGTCATGACACTCTAATGAGTTAATTAAAAAAGGAAAGAACAAAAAAAAAAAAAAGTGAAATATAAAATTAAAGGATAGAGCAAAATATTATAATTTCCCAAAATAAATAACACAGATTTTAAAAAAAATGAGTTTGAATAATAATAATAATAATATAATAGATTTAATAAAAAAAAAAAAGGAAATAATAAAAGAGAAAAGAAAACAAAATAAGTCTCATAATTCTATATCAACAAATTTAAATAATAATGAAAACACCAATGAACTGAGTAAAAATACTTTAATTAATAACTTTGTAACATCTCAGAAATTAATAAAAGATTTACAAAAAAGAAATAACATATCTTTAGATACATCTTTGTATTTATTTAATGTTGAAGTTGAAAAAATTCAGAAAATTACAAAGTGTGCTAAATGGAAAAATGCCCCATATATTTATCAAAAATCAGCTACTGAAATATTATTGCGAAAAAATGAATATATAAATGAATTTAATAAAAAACATAAAAAAAATATGGATAGAAAAATTAGTCAAAATAATATAGTTACAAAAAGATATAGTAGTAATCTAAGTACCCACAGAAATAATAATAAACAAACTTCAATTCGATCTCAAACGTTAACTCAACCCATTCATAAAAATTTAGAAAATGCTAATAAACAAACGAGTATAGGCAATATAAAAGAAAAATCTTATTCAAAAAAAAAGAATAATTATAATAATGAAAACAATTTAAAAAATAGTAGTAATATTGAGAATGTAACTCAAGCTTATCATCCAAATAGTTATGAAAATGTGAATAAATGTAGTAATTGTTTTTTTCGGTGTAATGGAATATATTCTACATCTACAAATTTGATAAACAAAGAAAAAGACGAAAACTCAAATTTTGTAAAAGAAAATAAATTAAAAAATATAAAGAATTATAATGGAATGTTTTATGAAAATACAAATTCAAATGGTTTAAAAAAAAACGATTATTATTATTATGATAACAATAATAATAATTATTATAATTCTAATTCACGTCCTAGAAATATTTCATCTTTTAGTATTGATTCTGAAAAAGAAAAACATGATAATGACATTAAATCGAATCAAGATATAAATAAACGAAACTCTATTTGGTGTTTATATGGGTCTAATGATTTAAAAAAAAACGAACATGCTAGCATATCTAATGATGAAAATAATATAAATAAAAAATATTTAGGAAAATATTTTTGTTATAATAATGAAAACCAAGATAGTGATATTCCCAAACCATTCAATCAAGAACATGATGTTGTAAAAACAAAATGTCCAGAAATGAAATGTTCATATTTTAACATAAATAATTCAAATTCAAAGGAATATGAAAGTGAATTTAACGAAACCAAATCAAATAAAAAAATTAAAAAAACAATTCCCAATTTTGAGCGACATACCGTTTCATCTTTTATAAAAAATTTAAGTGTACAAAAAGAAATTTTAGAAAAAAAACAGAAAAAACAAGTTAGAGAAAATTTGAAAAGAATGCCTACTAAACAAATCGTAGAAAACTCCAAAAAAACGTATTCTTTATACGATAAGGCAACTCAAGATAATTTAAAAATCCTTGTAAAATCTCAAAAAAAAAATGATAAAATCAAAATAAATGATGAAAACAAAAAAAATGATAAAACCAAAACAAATGATAGTAGTTTCGAAAAAATATGGAATACTGTTTTAAAAAAACAGGATACATTATATAGTGTTAAAAACACATCTCCTAATAATAAATACGATTTATATCATATAGTTCCATTCAATGATAACTATTCTTGGGTAAGAAATTTAAGAAATTATAGCTCGCCGGCTAAGTTGAATAGTTCTGATAATTCGCATTTGAAAGGAAATTCTAAAAAAGTTTCTGAAAAGAAAAAAGAAGAAAACAAAACTAGCTCCAATCTGAATATCAAGAACATTAAGAATCGCCAAGTTTATGAAAAAGCTACAATTAACAGGAAAGGAGAAAAGAAAGATGAACAAAATAAATCGGAAGTAAATATATACCTACCAAAATATTCGCCAAATTGTAAAGACAATATTGTAGAGGAAAATAATAATCTTGAAATTAAAGAGAGTAATTGTTTTTATAACAATTATGTTTTTTGTGGTAATGATGAACAAAATGAAAATAGTGACATAGGAAAAGAAGATGATAATGAAGAAAATAAAAACAATATGAAAGAATATATAAGTATACTTGAAAATGTTAAACAAAATTTAAAAGAAGAAGATAAAAACCCGCTAGAAAAATTTAATGAAAAAAAAAGTAATAATAATTTTGAAACATATGAATATGTGAAAAATAATGAGAATTCCCAAAAAAATAATAAAATTTTTGAAATTTTAATAAACCCTCAAAACAATATAAATAATCAAAATAAAACATTTGCATCTAAATATTCTCTTAAACATAATTTGATAGAAAATAATAATAATAAGAATCTAATCTCAAATTCCAAAAAATCCATGAGTAATGTGTCTAACAATTTATTTGGTTATAAAAAATATTTTCAACATAATTCAAATACAAATAATTTAATTGAAAAAAAAGAAAATAATAAATATTTTACACCAGTTTTTCAAATTCCATCTCCTTTTAATGATTATAAATCCATGAGTTTTCAAAAAAATAATGTTAATGTAAATATTCAAAATAATATCGAAACAAATACACCAATTCAAAGTAGACTTATGTGTAACTCTTGTCATACAAATTCCAATATCAAAAATGTTGAATTTTTAAATAACTATGAAAAAAATAAAGATAAAATTATATATAATCAGAGTTTGATCAATTCAAAAGAATTAAACACAAAAAACAGTAATATATCTAATTCTTCAAGAAATTCTAAAAAATGTAACGAGGAAAATATAAATAAACCCAATGATATATTTATGTTTTTTTCCAAAAATATAAATGTATCAGAAAAAGAGACCAATATTAATAATAAAATAGATAATGCTGATTCTACTAATAATATAGATGCAGAATCGGATCAAAATTATTCATGCTACAAAACCTTATGTGTATATAATAAATTTCTGAACAAAAATAATGAATATGATTCCGTCAATACATTAGAAGAAGCCCAAAAAATAGAAAAAGATATTTTAGAAAAACAAAAATCAAACCATTTTTGTCTTAACCATGGAATGAAAATAGTAACAAAGAATCCAGAAAAAAATATTTTGAATAATAAAACAGATGAAAATGTTGGTCAATCTATAATAGATGTTAATATAAACGTTCATCCCTTTTCAATAGATAAAAAACCAGAAAACGAGCAAATAATTGAAAAGAATAATTCGATAAAGGCAATAAATTCGGTGAATAGCATTAGTATGACAGATGTACAAACTGGTGTAAGTTGTTTTAACATTGGATGTTCATATAATTCAGTTGATAAATCAAATAATGAGCTTAAAATTAAAAAAGAAATAGCTGAACCCATGGAAAATTATAGAATCAATGGTACGAATGTCGATGCAAAAATTGAATCTGATAATGCTGGATGCTATTTTAATTTGTGTAAAAACAAAGGAGTAAATTCTCAAGAATATTTTACAGGATCTATTGATTCAAAAAATTTGTCTTTTGAAAATATAAAAAATTTAAATACTGGAAATGATGAAAAAAGAAAAACTATTTCTATATTTGATAATAAAAATATTTCAAATAATAGGAAGCAAACATATTTCCAAGATTCAAATGATGAGGATATGAATTTATTAAAAAGAAAAGAAACATATAACAATGTAGAGACATTAATAGATCGAAAGCAAACATACAATTTAAACTTTATGGATAACAAAAATAAAAATAATTTAAAAGAAAAAATTAATCAAGAATATGTATATGTAGATAAATATTCTTATTCTAATAATTATGAAGTTATAGAAATGAAAGAAAGTATCATGAATAATAAACGAGCAACTACATATAGTTATCCTAATTTAAAAGGAAATTCAATAGATGACAAAATAGATGTAAATAAAATAAATAATAAATTAAAAAATGAAGGAATTAATAGTAATTTATTTGATAATTATGTTTTTATAAAAAATAAAATTGCTATACCCAAATTAAGATTAGATCAATTGAAACACAAAAATAGTCATCATTTTGATATTTCAAGTTCTGAAATTAAAAATCCTGAATCTTTTTCAATAGTACAATGTAATAAGGTACATTTATTTCCTTTTATACCTTTAAATGATAAGAATGTTAATTTTTCTAAAAATAAACAACCAGATTTATTGAAAATAGAAAGCAATTATTTATCTACTTTAAACCTTCATAAAACCAATCGTAATCATACATTTAATAATAATGAAATTGGTGAAAAAATTGTCAAAAATAATAATATTTTATCTTTTAATCCTAAAAAAACAAGCACAACATCAGCATGTTCAAGATCTCATACATTTAATTTAAATCAAAAAAAAAGTAATATAAATAATACAAGACTATCAAATAATAATATAATTACAAATTTAAATAACGAAAAATATGATAATACTTCTAATCCTTTTTGTTTAGAATCATTTGTAACCAATGCCTTTCCTATTTTCAGAAAAAATGTAAATAGATCTAATTCAAAAAACTATAATAAATCAAAATTACATGAATATCAATCTAAAACCATATTTCAAGATTTAAAAAATAATAAAAATGTATTTCCTAATTGTTCTGATGAAAATGCCAATTCAGAATCGGTTGATTTGAAACTCAATGATTCTGTTAATTGCTTGAACCCATGCATCTGCCAAAATGTACCCAAAACCGAATTGACAAATGATAATCATTTAGATGCAGCACATAATAAAAACAGCAATGACAATCTAAACAAAGATATAGAATACATAAAAATAGAATCACAAAATATTATAGATAATTCTCAATGTAATAACCAAAATAAAAGTTTTGAAAAAGTAAATAAAAATATAGAAGAAAAAAATAATAACACACACAAAAAACAATCATATAAAGATATTATTTTAAATTTTTTTGGAATAAAAAAAATATATAATGAAAAAAAAGATGATACTTCTAATAATTTTCAAAACAAAATAAAAGAGAACAATGTAGATATGAATATTCCCAAACTGTGTAATACAAAAAGTTTATGTATAGAAAATTCATTTCATAGATTTAATAAAAATAATTCAAATAAAAATTTTGAATTTTTTACTAGTAAATATCTGGATAATAATATGGAAAAAAATACAATAAATAAAAATTCAAACATTTTAATGGAAAAACAACCAAATAATATTTGTTCACAAAAATATTTTACTCGAAATAATATAAATAAGCAAAATATAAACAAAACTGAAATTAAAGACACATCTTCAATTCACAATAATAATAACAATTCAATCATTCCTATTAATAAAATAAATTCTACTTTGGTTTTTTCAAATTATATAAATAATAACTCTATGAATATAAATACAAATTCAAAAACATTTAGTTTATCTTTTTTGGAATTAAAAAATAAAAAACCATCATCACCATTCATATCAATGAACAAAGCTAATTCAAACTCAATACATAACCACAATTTGCCATGTAATAATTTGAATAATGAAATGGATATTATAAAAAAAAATCAAAATGATAAAATAGATTTAAAAGTTAAAAATAATAATATTATTTCCAATAGTCAAAAAGTTTCCTCTTATTTACCAATTCATTCTAATCTTAACTTTCCAGAAAAAATAAAAACGTCTACAATTGAATATAATAACCCGAATTTAAATGAATTTATTTGTGTTGAAAATACGCAGGGTTTTAACACTTGTAATAATTGTTTAATGGAAACAGAAAATATAAAAAAAGATAATTTTAATTCAGTATGCATTAAAGAAACCCCACTCAATGAATTAGTATTTAAGGATAAACTCACTACAGAAAATAATTTTAAAAATAAATTTATACCTATTCCAAATAAATTTACATATATTCCAAATAAACCTACATTTATTCCGAATATAGGTATACAAAAAATTTTTGGAAATAGAATCACAGAATCAAATTTAGTAGATTCCCAAAATAACAATATAGATGCAAAGTTTAATATTATAGAAAATAAAAACATGAATAATGAATCTTTAGAAATAAACAAAAAAAATATAGATGTAACTTTTAATTTTAAGGAGGACACATATAACAAATGCTATAATACTTATCATCAAAAAAATCTTCAAATTGTTCCATTTAATAAATCTGATAAAAAAATAATTATAAAAGAATCAGAATCCGAAAATAAACAAGTCCTTAATAAAAATTATACGAATCTATTTATATCTAAGAGTACAATAGATATTTTAAATAAAAAAATAAATAATGTTATTTATAACCCTCATTCTATAAATATCCAATTTAACCAATACGATAATATGGATAAACAAAATACCGATTTTAACAACATTATACTTAAATCAAATATTTCTAAGGATTCTAAAAATTCGACAACATCTACAGTACAACAACATATTCATTTATCTACCGTAAATCAAGGGCATTCCCATCAGTTGAATAATATTCAAGAAAACGAGAATTCAAAAAAAAACGAAACTCTTCTAATTGCTCATGTTCTTTCTGATCAAAACAAAGTTATGCAATGGGGGGAAGCAAAAGTGGGTTCAGATAACAACGTAGATGCAGAAAAAAGAGAAAATGAAGAAGGTGAAGAGGAAGAAGATGAAGAGGAAGAAGATGAAAAGGAAGAAGATGAAGAGGAAGAAGATGAAGAAGAGGGAGATGCTGAAAATGAAAATGGAGATGCAGGTGATGATGATGATGAAAATGAAAAGGGAGATGAAGGTGATGGTGACGATTACGAAGATGATAGTGAGTATGAAGATGAAGAGGATGAGGAGGAAGAAAATGAAGAATATGAGGAGGAAGAAAATGAAGAATATGAGGAGGAAGAAAATGAAGAATATGAGGAGGAAGAAAATGAAGAATATGAGGAGGAAGAAAATGAAGAATATGAAGAGGAAGAAAATGGAGAGGATGAAGAGGAAGAAAATGGAGAGGATGAAGAGGAAGAAAATGGAGAGGATGAAGAGGAAGAAAATGGAGAGGATGAAGAGGAAGAAAATGGAGAGGATGAAGAGGAAGAAAATGGAGAGGATGAGGAGGAAGAAAATGAAGAATGTAACCGTGAAGTGAAATACCCTCAGAAGTATATGAAAAAGTTGTCATCTTTTAATAATTTGAATATTAAAAATGATAAATACAAAAAATTAGAATCCTCAAATGAAATATTTGTTTTATCATCACATGATTTAAGCATCATTCCAAATAAGAATATATTAAATGTATACCCATCAAGTACTTCTTCAAGTTTTAATATAAACTTTTCTGAAAAAAAAAGAAAAAGCAATAGCACAATGATAGGAAAGGGTATAAATAATAATAAAGAAAGCAATGAAGACATATATAAAAATAGTGAAAATATGTTTGAAGATAAAAAAATACCAATGACTATTTTAAGAAATAATAGAGATTCACCATTTAATAACAATAATAATAATAATTCGTATAAATTTTTTGATGAAATTTCAAAACAAGTAGAATGTGAAAAAAAAAATAATGAACAACTAAAAAAAAAATTAAAAGAACAAATATATATGCAAAGAAATTTATCAAAACTTAGCGACCAACAATATGCACATCTTCAATTTCTTAAACATAAAGATGTGTATAATATGAATGGAAATATATATTCTTAAAATCGATCAAACGTAAGGAGTAAAAGATACGATTTAATTTTTCGATTTCCCAAATTTTTTCATACTTTTCAAAATAAACATTTAAATTAAAATCAAACCAGTTAAGGTTTTGAAGAAGATTAAAAATATTAAATGAATAACAATATGCATAAATTTTCGCGATGCACAACTTATCAAAGAATGTTAAAATGTTAAATCGAAAAGTATGCAACATATGGTTGCACTATTTTATTGCGCAAAAAAAAAAACATAAAAAAAAATAATTTTTTAAAATTAATACATATATGTATATACAAAGATATGTAACCTTTTTTGTATCTATGTTAAATCTACACCCCCATCAGGTGTGAACTTAACATTTCCCTCAACATTTAATTTTGATTTAATATTATAAAGAAAATATATTTTCCAATTATCTAGTTTGGTTACTCTATCATATTCATGTACAACTTCTTCAAAATATTCGACATTCTGTTCCGTTATAGCATCAATGATATTATCTAAAAATTTTCTTTCTCTTGAACTTGCAAATCTTGGATCATTTGAAGAATACTTATCAATAGCTATTTTTGCATTTACAATATCCCCAATAACAATATGAAGTATTCCTGCCTTTATATAATAATCACGAGCCCCATATTGTAACAAAGTACTTTTTAACGCCTTTTCAGCTTCGTTTTCAAATATCTAGTATAAAAATAAAAACCATACACATCTATGTATATACATATATATATATATTGTTTTTGTGTGTAAACAAAGATTTACAAGTGTATACATAATTATGTTTTTTTTTTCTTCTTTTTACCGATATAGCATCTTCATATTGATGATTATATTGGGCACTTAACTCGGCATATTTCACAATGCATTGTGTGTACACAGACCTAAAAGAATTACAACAAAAATGCAAAATGACATGAAAAATGATGGAAAACGATGCAAATAAAACTCTTTTCCAATTTCGTTTTTTGGTTACTTTGAATATTCATCCATTTCAAAATAATAGGCAGCCTTTTTATAATATGATGATGCATTATTATAATCGAATAAATCTTCATATATTTCTGCAATGTTTTTTTCACATTTTCCACAATTTGAAAATCTACCAATTGTTGCATACATTTTGACGGCCTCTTCAATATATTTTATGGCCTCTAAAAAATTGAAAAAAATGAAGACAATATTTTATACTTTAAATTAGAAGCATAAAATAATAAGGTAATAATATATGTAAATCAAATTTTATTTTGTAATATTATATTTGTTCTAACCAATTTTATCATATTTTTTTGTTATGTTTCCTGCCTCTAAATAAGCGTTGGCACAATAGCTAGTTTCATTATTTTTTTTGTATAATGTGGCATTTTTTAAAATACAAGAAGCTGCTTCCTTCCCTAAAAACGACATAAAAAATAAAGAAATAAAATAAAGAATGAATAAATGATTGAATAAATAAATAAATAAATAAATACAACGCTATTTTACAAACAACAGAGTACAAAGGAGTTTTCTATAGTTTACAAAACAAATGAGTAGGCATAAATAAACAAAGAATTGGTAAAATATATATATGCATATTTTGAGGACATATCAATCAATCTAACATTTATGAGCAAGCTTGTATTTATTTGCTGCCATGTTATAACAGTTTATAACTTCATCGGTATTATCTGTTCCAAAAAATGAAGAAAAAAAGTCCTTTTTATTTAACGACTCTGCTTTTTTTTCTAGTTCTTTTGCCTCGTTTTCCATTTTTTTTAAATATTTTTAACTTCAATAACACATATGTGCATACATATATATAATATAGGAATATTTTTATACACAACAATACTTATATTTTTTTCGTCTGTACATTAAGATATTTACAAAAGAGCTAAAATAATAAATAAAAAAAAACAATTAAAACCCTAATTTTTTTGCATATATAACATTTATATGCTCATTATTATATTCCACTGTATTATCAAATTTTATTCTAATTTTATAATGTTATTATTTTCCTTCTTTTTTCTCTTTTTTTTGTGCATATATTTTGTAGTAGATATTTCCTGAATTATATTTTTTTTTTTTGTATAACAGCATCCCCATTCAACATGGGTTAACTATATAATGTATTCCTCATTTAAATTATTTTTTTAATTTCCTATAAATATATTAATATTGGCTTATTTATTTTTACAATATATTATTTTTTTTTAATTATAATAAATTTATTCTCAAATTTATAAATAGATTGTATGAAAAAAGCTTTACTTATACAATAATAGCTCAAACGGCACTCTCTGTTTTAAGGAAAACAAAAATATTTTTTTTATTCTGTCTTTATGTAGTTTGCAATTGTATTATTATTTTAATTTTATATATTTTTTGCAATTCCATTAAACCGTTAAATGACAGCTATGAGTGGCCTTAACTTGCAAGTTCGCCATAACTACAATAGTGCAAATAAGTTAAAATAAGAAAGTTAAAATAAGCTAAAACAAGCTAAAAAGGTAAAATAAGTTAAAACCAATGCAGGTGCGAATTATAGCATTCACACAGAATATTATCCAAGAATTATATTGTTATGACAAAAATAATAATACTCAATTTGGCTAATTATAAAGCGTACAGTTTGCATGTGACATAATAAAAAAAAGATCCCAAAAAAATATTTTATTTTAAATTTAAAATAATAATTTTTTAAATGCATAAGCTTATAGTATATCGTTTTAAATATTTTTTTTTATTTTATAGTTAAGGTAAATATTTGTTCGATATAAAAGATACTTAAATAAAATATTTTATATAATTGTGCAACCATGTCCTTATTCAATGTGTGACATATATGCTTGTAAATAAAACGAAATAAAAATTTATTGTTATAAATTATATTTATTTGTGCAAAATGCAATATAATAAATGATGTGTAAAATACAATTTTTATGTTTAAATTTGTGAAAATGGAGATATAACTTATGTATGATTCTACATTATAGACAATATATAAGGACTACACAAATAAATATATTACAAGTGATAATTCATATGAATATTTGTAACTCCTTTGAATAAATTTATTATATTTATTTCCTCATATTTGTATAGCATTATTTTATATTAATACTTTATGATAATTTTTTTATTTTTGTGAAATCCTATTGTTTGGATATATATAAATGTTTTATTGGTTATTATTTATTTGTAGTTAAATAAAAATATATTTTGATAATAATATGGTTCAATTTGAATATCTAAAAATATGGTTTACATAAATGTACATTTTTTCTTTAATTATATATAGCTTATAAATAAAAACATACACAACAAAAATTTTTGCTATTTGATATATAGTGTTAAAGAACAAATGCTTGAATAAAATGGAATTTTGTTGATTTTCAGAAGTCTTATTATTCCAATAATAATTTTAATGTGTTTTTTGTGCAATTTTAGTATTTTATGTATGTATTTATTCGAGCATCCATAAAAGTATAAACCATTTATTTTTAAAATAGTTGAAAATAAAAGTTTAATTTTGTATTTTAAACATACAAAAAGGTATATGCATTTATTATTTTTTTATTTGGTTATAATTATGTATACTTAAAACGGCTAGCTTCTTCGCAATATTTAATCCCAATCATTTACTTTTTTTGAGGTGATGCTTACATATTTTTATCAATAAAATTATGAAGAAATAAAAAAATATTTATATCATTGTATGCATACCAAAACATGGAAAAAATATAATAATAATTAAGAAAAATAATAAAATAAAAGGAAGCCATAGGTGATGAGGAGTAAGGCTCACAAAATTATTTTAAATATTAAACGAGACAATGTATTTTTAAAAACATAAATATATAACCATCATTAATAAGTTCATAATTTATCCGTTTTAAAAAAAATTAGTAAAGCGGCACGTTTATCATTATTTATTTATTATAATTTTTATGGGCATCACGGAAGGGTTTCCAATATTCATGTAATATATGTGTGTGTGTATTTAAGTTCCTTTTTTATGTGTATGCAAATACGAGGCTATTTAGATATATGCACATTTATTTATTTTTTTTTTCCCCCAATATTTCTGCAAAATGCTATAATTGCACATAAATAGAAAAGGGGAATTAAAGTGAAAATTGAATAATAATTTACTATTTTTCAAAATAAGGTAACTAAAGGGTTTTAATGTATGTATTCCTTGTGTAGGCACTAAGGGAAATAATTGAAAAAAATCATAATAGCTATATTTTTTTAAAATTATAAACATTAAAAACGCACAAAATAGTATATATTCTCGAATCGGGGAAACCAGGTAATCATGGATTGCTAATATAATTTTGGAAAAAAAAAAAAAAAATTAATAATAATACTAATTATAGTAAAAGAAATAGCATATTAAGAAAGGTTACTCTCCGAATAACAAAAACTGATCCCTAATTCAAATGACAAATGATGGAAACATAAACGATGAACGGACTTTAAATGATGAAGAAAAACGGGAAGAAGGTTCGTTCGCTATTTTAAGGACAAATAGGAAAGAAAGTACAGAAGTTAGAAATGATACTAATTATAGGATAGAGAATAATAATACAAATTTATGTTTAAATAATATAGTAAAAAAAAATAATAAAAGAATAATAATTGAAAAATTAATACTTGAAAATTTTAAAAGCTATTCAGGAATAAAAATAATTGGACCATTTTATAAAAAATTTAGTTGTATTGTTGGACCAAATGGAAGTGGTAAAAGTAATATTATAGATGCCATGCTTTTTGTTTTTGGACGAAGAGCAAAAAAAATTCGACAAAATAAATTGTCTGATCTTATTCATAATTCAAAATATTCAACAAATAACGAATATACAAAAGTGTCCATATATTTTAAGACAATTATAGATAAGCCAGGCGAGGAAAGCGATAACGATAATGATGGAAATGACGAAAATGGTGGAAATGACGAAAATGGTGGAAATGACGAAAATGGTGGAAATGACGAAAATGACGAAAATGGCGAAAAGAATGATGAATATATTCCTCATGATTTTATAATTAGCCGTGAAGCTACGGTAGACAACCAATCAAAGTACAGAATCGATGGAAAAGTTGTTACACAAAAAGATGTATTTGATTTGCTTTATAAAAAGGGAATAGATTTGAGCAATAATCGTTTTTTAATATTACAAGGAGAAGTAGAACAAATCGCACAAATGAATCCAAAAGGAAATAAAAATGAAGAAGGGCTATTAGAATATTTAGAGGATATAATTGGTACAAATAAATATATAGATGATATAAATTATAGTTTGGAAAATTTTGAAAAAAGTGAAGAAATTTATCATGAAAAAGTAAACAGATTAAAACATGTTTATAACGAATTAAAAGAATTAGCATATCCAAGAAAAGAAGCAAAATATTTTATGGAGTTACAAAAAAATACTTACAAATTAAACATAATAAGCTTAAAAAAAGATAGATATGAATTTGGGAAAATAATATATAATAAAGAAAAAGAGCATGACGAATATGTCAAAATAAAAGATGCTCACAATATAGAATATAATAAATTATTAGAAGAAAGAAAAGAAATAAATACTATTCTTAATGATTTAGAAAATGAAGAAGATCAAATTATTAAAAAAAAAAATAAAACAGATTCTGATTTTAAAAAATTAACACAAAGTGATGAAAATATTAAAAAGGAATTAATCACAATCGTTGAAAAAATGCAAAGCTTATATGTAAAAAGAGAAGAATTAAAAAAAAAAAAAATCCCTTTATATAAAAAAACAATAGAAGAAAAACAAAATATTATTACAGAAATAAAAAAAAATAAACTTCCAAAATTAGAACAAGAAGTAGAAAAATGTGAAGAAGAATTAGAAAAATATAATGAAGAAATAAAAAAAGATATAGACAAAATTAATGAAGTATATTCAAATGAAGAAAAAAAGTTGGCACCATTACAAAACCGTTATGATTGTGTAATTAAAGATATATCAGAATGCATAACAAAATGTAATATTATTGAAAAAAAAAAAAGAGAATATAGAGATCATGTAGAAAATTTAGAATACATTCAATCAAAGATATTGAATGAAATTAAAGAAAAAGACATCCAAATAAAACATATGGTTTCAATGCAACAAGAAAAAGAAAATGAGCTAGCCAAAAAAGAAAAAGATTTACAACATTTAGATAATAAAATTGAAGAAATTAACAAAAATTTAATCAATGAAACAGTTGCATACGAAACTATAAAAAAGGAACTTGTTACTAATAAAACGACTAGTAAATTACATGAATTTGTTTATAATTTAAAAAAAAATAAAATTAAAGGAATACATGGAATGTTAAACGATTTAGGATATATAGATAAAAAATATGAAAAGGCATTATTAATAGCTGGAAATAATTATTCTGATCTTGTGGTAGTACAGAATCCAAATGATGCGATTCTTTTATTTGAAGAAGTTAGAAAAGCAAACTTAGGAAGAATAAATGTTTTATCATTATCAATATTAGAAAAAAATCTTAAGCCAATTATGTTAAATAATGAACAGAATTACACACCAATACTTCCAAATGTTCATAGATTAATAGATTTTGTAAAATTTAAAAATAATATATATAAAATATGTTTTTATCATATTTTAAAAGAAACACTTTTAGCAAATAATCTTGACGAAGCACACATTATTGGATATAATCACAAAAAAAGAGTTGTCACATTAAATGGTGAATTAATTGAAAATGATGGTAGAATTTGTGGAGGGGGTATTGGTATGGGTTCTATTCATTCTGGTATGAATAATAATTCTAAACATGGACCTAGAAATAGTATCAAAACAACAGAATATGATGAATCTGATTTAATAAAAATAGAAAAATCTATTAAAGAAATTAATAAAAATGTAGAACAATTAAAAGTAGAAAGAAATATCTTACTTTCAGATATTAAAAGTATAAACTCATTTATTGAAGATAATGAATGTAAAACAGAAATTGCAAACAAAAGAAGTGAAAACTTAAAGAAACAATTAAAAGACATTGATGATCAGTTGGAAAATTCACAAGTACCAGAACTAACAAAAGAAGAAGAAAAAGAATTAAAATTACTCAATGAGTTAATAGAAAAAAAAAATAATGAAAGAGATAAAATTGATATTTTATTAAAAGAACAAGAAAGGAAAGTTAAAAAACACTATGATGAATTACAAAACGTCGGAGGTGAAAAAAAAAAAAAATTAAAATCGAAATTTATGACTGCAGAAAGGCAATTAAATTTAATGAAAGAAGAATTAGAAAAACATAATAGTGAAGAAATAAATGCCTTAGCAGATTTAGAAAAAGGGAAAAAAGATATTCTTAAATTTACTGAAGAAATCGAAGAATATGAAAAAAATGAAAAGGAATTAGAACAAGAATTAAACAATATTGAAACAAAAGGATGTACTATATATGAAGAATTAAATAATTTGGAACAACTTCTAAATCAGATGCAAATAAAAATTGAAGAAAACAAAAAAAAAAAACAAATAGTAGACGAAAATATATCAAAAAAAGATTTAGAAAATGTAGACATCTTATATAAAATTGAAAACATTGAAAAAGAAATCAAACAATATCTTTCCAAAAAAGACCAATACGAATTTAAAATTAAAGAATACATGGATCTAATTGATCAATCTGATAAAGTTATTTTGGAAAACATGACCTTTTCTATTAAAGACAATATTCAAAACGACGATACTCCTGAAAGTGAATCTTCTGATAATGTAACAAATAGCGATGGAAATACATATTATAGTGGAAATAGTGAATATGAAGAAGAAAGCACTTGGGACGATGTAGAAAAAAATGAAAAGGATGAACAATTTTGCTTAACTAATGGGGTAGATGCAAATGGTAATGATGAAGAAGAAAAAAAAAAAAAACGAAAAAAAAAAAAAAAAAAAGAAGAAGAAGAAGATGAAGAAAATGATTTAAGAGAACTCGAAGATATGCTTCATGACAATAATGAAATAAATGATACTGAAAATGAATATGATTATATAAATATAAAAGATGAAGAATTAGAAGTATTAAATAAAAAAGAAATAGAAACAAAAATTGAGCATAAATTACATATATGTGAAAAAAAAACACCAAATTTAAAAGTATTCCAAGATTATAATCTAAAATTACATGATTATAAAAAAAGAAGAAAAGATGTAAAAAAATCAAAAAAAGAAAAAGATAAAATAAGAAAAATTTATGATAATTTATGCAATAAAAGAAGAAAAGAATTTTTAGCTGCCTTTAATATCATTTCATATAAATTAAAAGAAATGTATCAAATGATTGCAATAGGGGGTGATGCAGAATTAGAAATTATCGATTCCTCAGAAATATTTAATGAAGGTATATTATTTTCCGTTAGACCTCCTAAAAAAAGTTGGAAACATATACAAAATTTATCAGGAGGTGAAAAAACTTTAAGCTCATTGGCTTTAGTTTTTGCTTTACATTATTTTAAACCGAATCCTATTTATTTTATGGACGAAATAGATGCAGCTTTAGATTTTAAAAATGTTTCAATTATATCTCATTATATTAAAACAAAAACAAACGATGCTCAATTTATTGTCATTTCACTTAGAAATCAAATGTTTGAATTATGTGATCGAATGGTAGGCATATATAAAACAAACGATATAACTAAGTGTATAACTCTAAATCCATACAAAATTCAGGATAATAAAAAGAGAAAGGGTGAAGTTGCGCAATCATAAGATGTACATAATATATGTATACATACATTACATAATTCAAAATTTTATTTATTATTATGGAAAATGGACAATTCATTATACCCAATAAATCATTGCAGTTGTTTTATTCACATCATAAAATATAGATTCGATAGTATGATATTCATAAAAATAAACATAAAAAAAATTAACTAAATGTTTTTGCGTACGTGAGATTTGTTTTCTTCTTTTTTTCCTTTTTGTGTTTATGCTTACATTTCATTTATTTTTTGATTTTTTTTTCTCGTTTTTTTATTTAAAGTTATTACTATTTTATACACACAGAGATGAAAATGGAGACATATAATGCATATAAGTACATATTAAAATATAGAATGTGCACTTGCGTTTTCTTTCTCTCCTTTATTTCTCTTTTTTTTTTTCTACCAATTATTTAAATAAAAAGTATACATATATTATTTGTCTTACCCTTTAAGATGTTGATATTGAAAATTCTATTTTGTTCCTCTTAATATATATCCAAAACTACAAAGCCAAAGCAATCATATTTTTTTTCCTGATGTTATTTTGAGTCCCTTTGTTCCTTAAATTTTCACTATACTACTTTGGAATTTTAATAAATTTTATTAATTAAAATAAATACATATATATTTCTATAGGATAAATAATATATGTATGTAAATACAAAAAAATGGGGTACTGTACGATTTCGGACGATAACAAAAATTTGATGACTTATAAGCATATCAAAAAAATATGTACAGGTTTGTTGGATCGTTCATACATACATGCATAAATATATTTAGGAAATATGCCAATCAAGGCAGGAAAAATTATTTTTTTTTTAAATTCATATTTTCCCTATATTACTCTTTTCAGACAATAATCTTTATGACACTGATGAGCTAAACGAAGTTCTTTACCTTCATATGAAGGGATTTCATAATATCGATGGATTATCAACTTTTAAAAATTTAAAATGCTTATTTTTAAATAACAATTGCATAAAAAAAATTGAAAATTTAAAAGATCTTGTAAATTTGAAGGCATTGTAATGAAAAAAATGAGATAGCTATGAGACTATACTTTCGTTTTTATTATACATACTAATTTATATAAAATAATAATATACTTATACCAATACTAGCTATTTACTTTTTCCTAATATTTGTATGCACTTGTTCAGGTATTTACAAAACAATGATATCAGTGTAATAGAAAATATTGACTGCATGTCGTTGGTAATTTTAAATTTATCCAACAACAAAATAAAGAAAATTGGAAACTTGCATCACTTAAAATTTTTACAAACATTGAATGTATCCAACAATTTAATTGAAGACATCGAAGTAATGGAATAGTAAAAAAAATATGCACACGCCTATTTGCAACATTTTTATAGCTATTTCCCTTATTTCTGATTATATTCGATGGCCAAAAATAAAAGACAATATATAAACATTTGCATATTCTGTTTATTTATACTATTTAGGATATAAAAGAAGTTGCACAGCTTGAAAATCTCTCGCACTTAGACCTTTCGTATAATAATATAAATTTCGAAAAAGAGAATGATGTAAAAAATTTACCTGATTGTGTCAGAAAGTTTCCTGATATTTGTTCAGAAAAAAAATCAGCTTTAAATGAAATAAAAAATGAGCAAGTTCAAGAATATTCTATGAAAGAAAATAATAACGAAACTATTATGGACTATTTTCATTTCTATGTAAATTTTCACGAAGAAATAACCAAAAATGAAAATCCGAATATTATTAAGTATCATCAAAATATTCAAAATATGGACCAATTAGCTAAAAAAAAGTTTTTTTTTATTTGTGAATTTATTATTTTACTAAAAAAACTTAAAAACTTAAAAACACTATTTGTTAAGCACAACCCGTTTATAAATAAATTTAAATATACTACGAAATATTTAATTGCAAGTAAGCTTTCAATTTTCGAAAACACCCACAAGCATGTATATTCCCTTACCTGCTTAGCTATTACTTAAAATATGTGTGAATAATATTTATGTCTATATATATGCATACATATATGGATGGATCCCATTCCCTTTACTACACATTAGATATTCCTAGAATAGTATTCATCGATGATAAAAAAATAAAAAAAGAAGATATTTGCCTAGCAAGAATATTTTTAAAAAAGGGAGCAGTAGAAGAAAATGAACTTAAAAAAATACTTGAGCAAAAAAAAATTGATAAATATAAAAATTTAACAAAAAAATTTCACAATTTTTTATTAAAGAAAAGTGAAAGCATGGAAAACCAAAGCAAAGGACCTATAATAATAGATTAATAAATTTAATGAAAAATCACAAACTTAACAACTTTAAGGAAATTATGCATATAATATATATATGTATGTATATGTGCACTTTTATTATTTTTTCCATTTGTTTTATGTGATTATATATTAACACTCGTACATAATATAAATATATTTATTGACTATATTTATGATTTTTAAAGTTTTTGTGAATCTATAAAAAGGTATTATTGTTTTGTTTATTTTTAATAACAAGGTATAAAAATAGAAAAAAATAAGCATAACATGAAAATTACAAACGAAATAGGAATATATACATTATTTCTGATAATTTTATGACGAAAACAAGAAATAAAATGAAAAGAATTAAAAAATAAACAAATATCGGTTGTGTGAATATATGTAGATACATCCTCTTTCTTGTGCTGAACAAATTCAACATTTATTTTAATTGTTTTTTTTTTTTCAATTTTTTATTTAACAAGTCCAGCTCCTAACCCCTTATCTGTAAACAAACCCTCTTCCTTCATTTTTTTTATTTTTTCAAGGTATTCATTTTTTATTTGTTCTTCCCGTTCATCTTCTGAACTCAATTTAATTTCTTTGTCTTTTTTTTCATGTTCCATTTTTTTAACTTTCTTTATCTTATAGTCTCTTGTTTCCGATTCTTTTATTTTTCTTGTTTTATTTTTCTTTTGTAATGCTAAAACCTAAAAAAAAAATATATATATATAAATATGCGAATGCAGATATTTATGCATATTTCTTTGTTTTGTTTATTTTTCTTTTTACGAACTTGCTGCAAAAAGGATCCATCATTTTGGAATTTATTATACGTCTTTGGATCGACATTATTTGATTTGCTGTTTTCTTTCTCATCTACCGAATTATTATTTTCCATTGTTTCATCGATAATTTCATTTTTTTCGTTTGCTTCATTTTCTTTTTTCGATTTTGTTTCCATCTCTTTTCCCATCTTTGTGTATTTGAAAGAAATAAATTTTTACTTTGCTCTTTTCAGTAAATTGATTTAGAGACTTATTTGCGTGCTTTGTTATTTGTTTTATTTTATAATATTTTCTTTCCTATTTACATTTCTTTTTTATAAGAACTACAATACTATTTATATTTCTTCAATTATATTTATAAAATATATATCATTGAGATAAAAATATGTATAGATACTTTGCTTAAATTAATAGATTTACTTTTTTATTTTAATTCATTATTTTGAATAATTTAACTGTTTTTTTCATTTTATCTTTTTTCGCACACTATATATTATTGAAATTTTATGCTTGCAAAGAAAAAAACGCCATTTGTTTGAAAAATACAGATATATACATATATTGGGGTAAATGTGAAAAAATGGAAAAAACAGAAATAAAGACTAATATCAATCTAAAAAAATTAAAATAATATGAAAAACAATAAATTAAAAAAATAATGAAATAAAAACAAGTAAAATAGCATGACAATACAACTTTATATATTTTCCCTATGTATATGCATAATTATGTATATATTTCATTTTATCGTTATATTATTTTTCTTATATTTTACTTTCTACGATTATTTAAATTATATTTTTTTAATATTTTTCTTAAAATATAATGATTAATAATCTGGCCTTTTGTGTAAAGCCTTGGAATTTCATTACTTCTTATTTTAATAAATAAATAAAATATGTTTCACATTGTAATATGTGTTGTTTTAAAGAATGGAAAATTAAAACCTCTTTTTATAGTTATAGTTTAAAAAGTTGGCAAAATAAGCACAATAAACTGCGCAATGAAAAAGAAAAATGAAAAATAATAAAAAAAAATATAGGAAAATATAAATAGGAATATAAGAGATCCTTTATATATCTATAGATATTCATTTCCCTCCTTTAATGCAGGTTACAATGTTGGATACATTTGTTCCAACTTTTATGTGCTTTCCGAAAAATAAACTACTTGATGGGGTTGATAAATAATCTGTAATAAATAAAAATGAAAAATTTTATAAAATATATATAAACACACAAACATATATGGAAAATTAGGACACATAAATGCATCCCATTTTTCTCTTTTTTCTCTTATCACTTACCAATTGAATTTTGTATACACCCTTGTATCATAAAAGACGTTGCACATTCAAAACTCATTTTGTGGAAAACGTTACGATATGCGTTTATTCCGTATCGATTAAAGGATTTCAAGTCGCCTAAAATGGTAATAAATAGCAGTAAAGAAAATAAGCAAAAGAAGAAGTAAACAAAAAAAACAAAATCCATAGCGTGATTGTTTGAGCTCGGGCTTTACCTGTGTGGGTCATGAAATCACTGATAAAGGATAAGTGTCGAAAATCAATTTTAATTCCATATGCCTCGAAAACTTTCTTTAACTCCTTTGTAATACATAATCTTCCCGCTTCTATACCATACGTTTTAACAATTGTATAAATATCGTTACAATATAATTTTGTTTTATCAATATATTTATCTTTAATATTAAAAAGCTTGTATACATTCCTTCCTTCTATTTGCAACTCATATTCTTCTCCACTATGTGTTATATCTTTTCCTTTCAAAATTTTTGGATTATTTAAATCTTTAACTTTAAATAAAACTTCTTTGGATATTTCATTTTGTAAGCAACTTAAAAAGTCTATAGGATAAGGGAAAAAGTTTATATCCCAAGACAGCTCAAATTTTAAAACCCATGTAATTGGAGAAAAATCTATTTTTTTTATAAAACAAAGTAAGCTACTTTTAATTTTATCAGTCAAGTTTTTTATATATTTTTGATCATTTAGTTTATTTTTGCTTCCTGATATTCCTATAGAAGGATCTTCATAATCGCTAACATCCAAATTCTTTTTATTTATTCGATTTTTATAATCATATGAATATTCTGAAAATTTTTTATTCATTTCTTTTTTTAATTCTGCTTCACTTTCGCTACTCATTGAATAATCAGAATTTACTTCTTTCAACTTATTTTTATTTTCTTTTCTATGTTGTTCGTTTTTTATATAATCATTTCCATCTATTAGCTTTTTTTTTTTACCTGATGTGTTCAATTTGTCCTCTTTTTTGGATTTATTTGAACCTTTAGATTCTTCATCGATTATTAAAGAATCTGTTATGGATTGATCTGAAGAGGAATCACTTTCTGAGTCTGTTTCATTTAATAATTTCGACTTTTTTTTTCGGATTTTTTTTTTTTCGGATTTTTTTTTTTTTTTTTCTTTATTTTTTTGTTTTTCATCATATTTATTATAATCCGATTCGCTACTATTCATACTTTCATGTTTAATATCATCATCACTGTCTGGTCCGTTTTGAGATAATATACTATCAGTATCATTATCATTTTCTGCATCTTCACTTTCATCATATTCTTTATCTTCTTGTTCAGACTTATATTCATCACTTTCTCTTCCATCGTTTTGATCACTATCATTATTCCCATCTGATTTATTATTTTTTTCATTTTCAGTGTCTTCATTTTTATTATCTATTGAAAAATTATCATCATTTTCTTCATTATATTTTTTTGGAACCTTTAAAGAACCGTTATAACGTTCATAATCATTTTCATCCCCCGATTTATTTCCTTCAAAATTTTTTGACATATACTTTAGTTTTGCATTAATTTCTTCTTCATCATTTTTATATTCATATTTTTCATGATTAAAACTAAATTCTTCAGACATCTTTCCACTAATAAAATCAAATAATTCATCATAATGCTCATGATTTATAAAATGAATATTTTTAATATTATGATGAGATATACTACTTTGTATTTTATTTAATATTGACACAAGGACTATATTTACCATTTTATATAAAATAAAAGGAATAGATAAATGTTTATTAACTTTACAAAAATGATTTAAATTATCAAATTGAATAACAATTTCATGAACCCATTCTTTTTTTAGATCAAAATTTAACTTAGTATTTTCTATAACTTGTAAAATTTTAGAATAATCTGTGGTTTTACATATATCAACTTTATTCCAATCGAATCCATTTTCTTCGTTATTTTTTGATCCTAAATTATCTAATACGATTGTGTGAATTTCTTTATTTTCTATTTTATCACGAAGTATCAGTTTCCTATCCATTCCAATACCATATATAACTTCAGATAATAGTATACTTTGATAACTACTTAAAATTTTATCTGCAATGTTAGTTATGTAATTTTTTATTTTATTTGGATTGTTAATATATTTTTCTTCTAATTTTATAGGAACATAAATCATTGGTTTCGATGTTAATTTTGAAGTTAAAAATATTTCTTTTAATCTGGGGATACCCATAGTTACATTTTCAGTTCCTGCTAAGTGAAAAGTATTTAATGTCATTTGGGTAGCGGGCTCTCCAAAAGATTGAGCAACTAATATTCCAATTGATTCTCCAGGGGAACATAAAGAATGAAAATATTTTGATCTTAATAATGATGAAGATAAAGAATCAAAATTTTCATTATAATTTGTTAAATTGAATTTTTTTTTCTTAAGAATATTATTTAATTTTATATTATAATTATCTGAAATGGATCCTATATAAGTATATGGGTTATATTGACATATCAATGGATCTTCATTTTTTTTATTATTTTCATTTTTTATAAATAGTTTCTGATTATTTAATATAAGTTTATCTGATCCATAATTTAAATATTTACTAAATGATATATTATAATTATTTATTAAATCAGAAGGAATATTTAAATAAGCTGTTTTTGATGGGTCAATACCATCTTCACCATAAAGAAATTGTATTATTGAATTATCTTCATTTCGAACAGTACCATCATAATGTAGTACTATTGATTCCATTGCTTTAATTAAACATCTTTGTATATATCCAGATTTAGCGGTTTTAACAGCAGTGTCTATTAATCCTTCTCTGCCCGACATACA